>NW_016816945.1:170148-197804 GCF_001698545.2 Rhinopithecus bieti
GGTGGCTCACACCTGTAATCCCAGCACTCTGGGAGGCCGAGGCAGGTGGATCATGAGGTCAGGAGATCAAGACCATCCTGGCTAACACAATGAAACCCCATCTCTACTAAAAATACAAAAAATTAGCCAGGCATGGTGGCAGGCGCCTGTAGTCCCAGCTACTCAGGAGGCTGAGGCAGGAGAATGGCGTGAACCCAGGAGGCGGAGCTTGCAGTGAGCCGAGATTGTGCCACTGCACTCCAGCCTGGGCGACAGAGCAAGACTCCGTCTCAAAAAAAAAAAAAAAAAAAGTACTTACGTGCATATCAAGTGAAAAAGCACTTGACATGAGCTCTCTCTGTAATTCCTCGGTCTTGAGTGGAACCCTCAGTCTGAGGCTGCCGGCCCTGCACTGTACCCAGGAACACATAGGTGACTGCACTAATTGAGCCCTTAGGAAGGAGCAGCAGCTATCTCTGCCTCTCCTCAATTTCCTGGGGCTCAAGGCGGACTTTTGACTCCCAGAGAAGAGCAGGAGCCTTTCCTACACTTCCGTTCAACATTCCAGCGCCTTCTCTGAGAACTAGTACCCTAACCTATTGGTAAAAATGATGCCTACTTCCCAGCCACGGTGACTGCTGAGATTCAAAGTCACCACCACGAAAACATGGGAAACTCTAAAACCAGCTTTGTGGCAGATGTCAGTCTCAGACATGAGATTGTTAATTGCCTGGATCCCTGGGGACGTTGAAGGGACTGAGGACAAAAGAATAACTAACTGCACTAGTAGAGGAATAAGACTGGCTTGAGCTTGCATTCCCACTCTACCACCTCCAAACTTCACTGTCCTCGTTTGTAAATAGGGTGCTATAAGGAATAAATGATGTAATACATGAAGTGTTGGGCACAGGATCCGGCTCACAGTAAATGACCAATACATCCTAGCTATCATTATTCTACATTAATAACAACCATGACACACAGCTACGATGTGTGTGGGGGAGGGGGAAGACTTGAGAGAGCAACCTTTCCTATCACTCCCTCATTTCACAGGTGAGGAAACTGAAGTCCAGGCACAGGTTCCCAGCCAGCTCCGGGCTTTCCAGAGTTGAGGAGGGGAGGAAGGAGAGAGGGGGTGAATCTCAGGAGAGGGAGAGAAAGCCGGCAGGATTCGAGGTAGGCCTCTGGGGAGCGAGCTGCATAGCTTGCAGGGGCGCACCTGTGAGAGTGAGGGGTGAAGCCTAAAGCAGCAGCCCTGCGTGATGGCTCATGCGTGTAATCCCAGCACTTTGGGAGGCCAGGTGGGAGGACTGCTTGACTCCAGCAGTTTGAGACCAGCCTGGGCAACATAGGGAGACGTCCTCCCACGTCCCTACAAAAAAAAATTTTAAAACTGGCCGGGCGCGGTGGCTCACGCCTGTGACCCTAACACTTTGGGAAGCCGAGGAGGGAGGATCATTTGAGGTCAGGAGTTCGAGACCAGCCTGGCCAACATGGTGAAACCCCGTCTCTATAAAACACACACACACAAACAGCCGGATGTGGTGGGCGCCTGTAGTCCCAGCCACTCGGGAGGCTGAGGCAGGACAATTGCTTGAACTCAGCGATTGAACTCGGGAGGCGGAGGTTCCAGTGAACCAAGATTGCGCCACTGCACTCCAGCCTGGGTGACAGAACAAGACCTTGTCTCAGAAAAAAACAAAAAAGAAAGAAAAAGCAGCAGCCTTGATTTGAGAGGGAGGCCCCAGTGGGACTTGAGATCGGGACTACGGAAGGCAGGGGGTGGAAGCAAGAAAAGGCAGGCCTATGGGAAAAGGGAATTAAGGGCGTAGGATTTGGAAGAGCAGCTTGGAGGATGTGGGCCTGAAATGAAAGGGGGGACTAAGGGACTAGGGAAGCGGGGCTCTGAGGCGGCGAGCCTGAGGGCACAGGGGCTCTCCAAAATGAGAGGCCAATGGGAGGGAGCTGGGCTCTTGGAAGGCGGTGTCGAAGGGAGCGAGGCACTGGCCTGTGGAGTAAAGGAGGCGCGAGCTGAGTGCGGCGGGGGTCCGGCGGGTGACGTAGAACATCTCACCTGTCTTCGGCGTCTCGGTTTCAGCCTCCGTATCTGATCGCCTCCGGGAACTGCCCCCGGCGCGCCTGCGGCTCCCGGGATCCCCGGAAACCCCTAGCCAGGCGATCAAGCCGCTGCCTTGACAACGGCGTCGGACGCCGCGGTGCCCGAGGGGAGGAGCAGGAAGCGCGCCACGGCGAGGGGGCGGTCCCGGAAGTGCGTCAGTCTTACCTTCGCGGCCACAAGTCGCTCGGCCGCCGCCATTTTGCGAGCTCGTCGTACTATTCGAGCGGGGAGGCCGTCTTGAGGCGGCACCCCTCACCGACACCGAGGCGCACTGGCAGCCCTCAGCGTCGCAGTCATGCCGGCCGGACCCGTGCAGGCGGTGCCCCCGCCGCCGCCCGTGGCCACCGAGCCCAAACAGGTATCTCTCCCCCGCCCCTCAACCTGCAGCCGGAGCGTGGGCCTGGGCGCTCCTTACTTGAGCGGGAATAAGCGGCCGCTATGAAGGGCTTGGAGGGACTGCAAGTCCCAGGAGGCTGCGCGCTTCCCGCGCTATGGTGGTGGTTCTGGTAAAGAAACCAGCCGCCCTGAACGGGGTTCTCAAAGTGGTCCGCGAAGCAGCCGCGTCGGCACGAGCCGGGGGCTTAGAAACGTGGAGTCCCCGCCCTAGACCTTTTAAATAGGGATCTTACATTTGAACAAAATCCTAAGGTGATTGATTTGTAAGTGTGAGAGGCGCTGATCAGCCCATCCTGTGATCTGTGGCAGTTGGGGCCACCGGCCCCAGCCTTTCCCCGGTAATGCCCAGTTTCCCAGCCTGGGCGGTACATCTTTGGATGTTAATTCTCAGCATCTATTTCAGTGTCTGCCCCAAGCCAGACACCGTACTACGCTCCCACGTTACTGGAATGAATGGGGTACGGGGAGCTCACAGGCTAACGAGAAGACAGATGTACGAGAATGCTCACCAAATGTTTATTGTTCCGATGGCCGTCAATGATACAGTGTCAGCCCGCCCTTAATAAACCTCTCGAGTCTCAAATGTGTATAAACCATTGTAGTACGGTGTGATATGCCTTGTGGTAGAAGTTTCAGGTACAAATCTAATCAACATTGCGTGCTGGAGTAGAAGGGATATTAAGGTAGGGAAGCCCACGGGAGTGAGAGGTAAATTTCTTTTAGAAGAAGGAATAGGAGTTTGCCAGGTAGGTGACTAGGGAAGGGAAATAACATCGTTTATTCATCCAGCAAATATTTATTGAGCATATATGCTGATCATTGCTTTGGGTTCGGAATAAGGGCGACATGACTGAAGAAGCCATGCCTTTTCCACAGATATTTAAGTACCTGTGTGTCCCTGGCATTTTCCCAGGCGTTGGGAGAAAATAAGGTAATGGCCAGATAATATGCACAAAGACACTGAGGTAAGAATCAAACGGTGTCTCTGATCAAGAGTAAATGGGCCGGGCGCGGTGGCTCAAGCCTGTAATCCTAGCACTTTGGGAGGCCGAGACGGGCGGATCACAAGGTCAGGAGATCGAGACCACCCTGGCTAATACCGTGAAACCCCGTCTCTACTAAAGAATACAAAAAACTAGCCGGGTGACGAGGCGGGCACCTGTAGTCCCAGCTACTTGGGAGGCGGAGGCAGGAGAATGGCATAAACCTGGGAGGCGGAGCTTGCAGTGAGCTGAGATCCGGCCACCGCACTCCAGCCTGGGCAACAGAGCCAGACCCCGTCTCAAAAAAAAAAAAAAGAGTAAATGAACAAGTGTTGAAGCATAGACTTAGGAGCGTGGTGGCAGGAGAGGCGATTCTTACTTAGGATTTGAACTTTTCCTTGTAGACAGTGGGAAGAAAAGGGAGGGTTTTAAGCCAAATAGTGACATTTGTGTTTCAGAAATTCAGGTAGGCAGGCATGTGGAGAGTCACTAGGAGTAGGGGAGGCCAGTCACGCTATTCCAAGGGGCTGAAGGCCTGGCCTAGATTAGGGCAGAAGGGTGGGCAGGCGCCAGAGTGGTGCGTTAGCATTCTGGTTCTGCCAGTTGGACATTAAGCTCTCCATCTTTCAGTTTTGTCATCTGTAATGTGGAGATATTAAGAGTACTTGGCCGGCCCAGTGGCTCACGCCTGTAATTCCAGTACTTTGGGAGGCCGAGGCAGACAGATCACTTGAGGTCAGGAGTTTGAGACCAGCCTGGCCAACATGGCAAAACCCTGTCTCTACTAATAAAGTAAAAAATTAGCCAGGTGTGGTGGTGCATGTTTGTAATCCCCACTATTCGGGAGAGAATTGCTTGAACCTGGGAAGCGGAGGTTGCAGTGAGCCAAGATCATGCCACTGCACTCTAGCCTGGGTGACAGCAAGAGACAGTCTCAAAAAAAAAAAAAAAAAAAGAGTAGTTAATATATTTAAAGTGCTTGATAAAAGTGTTTTTTTAAGAGACCGGGTGTTGTTCTGTCACCCAGGCTGGAATGCAGTGGTGCAGTCATAGCTTACTGAAGCCTTGAATTCCTGGGCTCAAGCAGTCCTCCTACCTCAGCCTCCTGACTCACCGGGATTATAGGTGCAAGCCATTGTGCCCAACTTGATAAATGTTATTATCATTGAGTGTGGAAGCTGAGGAAGAGAGAGGAGCCCCAACTTTGTGGCGTAGATGACTGAGTAGCTATTCCTGAGGAAAGAGGTTAGAGATGAAAGTGCCCAGTAGTTAGCTGGACCCGAAGTTGTTCAGTACACGAGAGTGTTCTGGGACATCAATTTGGGCCAGATTGTATAGAGGCGGGAGGGGAAGTGGAGGACACTGTCAAAACTGAGAAGAGAACCAAGAACAGTATTGGGCGGCGGGAGCGGGGATCTCCAACTTCACAGAGCAGGAGGTGAAATAGGCCAGGAAGGAAACTTGGATGGAATGGTGAGCAAGATGGGAAGACAGGTAAGAATGGGGTCTAGGAGTTGAGAGTTTTCGTGGAGGAGTGGTCATCATTCATGACCAGATAATGGCTGCGGGCAGTGGTTTTTGACTTTGTTGAGAGCACTTAAAATGAATGGGGACCAAATGGGAGGCAGGGAAGTGGGATCAGCAAACTGAAGAGAACTCAGGATGTTTAGCTGCCAGAGGATGGGGTGGGAGAAGGCAGCGGCAGAAAGGAACATGGAGGCAGAGGAGAAACTTCATTTTTCTAAGATAAGAGACTTGACCCTATGTTTACTAAAGGGAAGAAGGTGCTGGAGAAAAAACATTGGTACTTATGGCATAGTTAATGCTGAGCATTCCAGTGGAATTTCACAAAACACTTGAGCATCAAATGTTGGTTGACAGTGGAGTAGAGGCAAAGAGAGAGGGCATTCAGGGCAGAAGAATTTGTCCGCAAATAGTTTCCCATTTTTTTTTTTTTTTTTTTTTTTTTTTTTTTGAGACGGAGTCTCGCTCTGTCGCCCAGGCTGGAGTGCAGTGGCCGGATCTCAGCTCACTGCAAGCTCCGCCTCCCGGGTTCACGCCATTCTCCTGCCTCAGCCTCCCGAGTAGCTGGGACTACAGGCGCCCGCCAGGTCGCCCGGCTAGTTTTTTGCATTTTAGTAGAGACGGGGTTTCACCGTGTTAGCCAGGATGGTCTTGATCTCCTGACCTCGTGATCCGCCCGTCTCGGCCTCCCAAAGTGCTGGGATTACAGGCTTGAGCCACCGCGCCCGGCCTTAGTTTCCCATTTCTTTGTTCAGCAAACAATCATTAAAAATTACATGCCAAGCCCATCGCTGGGTGCGTGGAGTCCAGACATGGCCTGGATTCTGGAACATGGTTTCTCAGAATGTAGTCGGAGTCCCTGCATCTGAATCACCTGGGCGTTTGGTAAAAATGCAGATTCCTGGTGTCACTGAGACAGTCCAACTAGAGAGGAGCCAGCGAAGCTGCTGTTTTCCCTGGGTCCCCAGGAGCAGCCCCCGCAGGTGCAGTGAACTTAAGAGAACTGCTTTTCTGAAGCAGAGGGTTCTAACCTGAGCGAAGTCTGTGAGTGAAAGTCTACTCTGAATGATATCCTAGAGGAGTGTGATAGTGGAGAACCTGCTCTGAACCAGGAACTTTAAAACCTTATTTCTTTTCCTGTTTTCACAGCCCACAGAAGAAGAAGCATCTTCAAAGGAGGATTCTGCACCTTCTAAGCCGGTTGTGGGGATTATTTACCCTCCTCCAGAGGTCAGAAATATTGTTGACAAGACTGCCAGCTTTGTGGCCAGGTAACAGAGCTACCTGGGTGGGTCAGCGGTGGGTTTCAGCATGAAGAGATCTCAGCACTGAATGAGCACAAAGGTTTTTAAAGAGATATTGTTGGCTTGGGCCTTTTAGTTCATAAAAACCACAGCATGGCACTGGGGTAGGCAATAGGTAGCACTGGTGTCCCTGACACAGCATAGCAATAGCCAAAGTGAGAATCACACTTAGCCCCGTAGTCACCAGGAGCCTCTGCTTCTAAAACTGGCCTGAGGAAATGCCCAGAAAGCTGCTTCATCACAGATGGTGTGTGTCTGTACCTGAGCTGCTGGCCTGAGGAAAATAAAAAGGGGAGTTTATTATTCTCATTGTACAAACACCACATTCCAAGAGCCTCAAATGACTCATCTGCAAAATGGAACAAAATGCCATCTCAGAGTTGTTGTGAGGGAGGAGCGAGGTCATGTGGCTGCATGCAGTTCAGTTCCATGCAGGTGCTAGCTGTCTCCTCAGATGGAATGGGAATTGCTCCAAGTTCCTCCCATGTCTCCCCATAGTTCCGTGCAGGTGCTAGCCATCTCCTCAGATGGAATGGGAATTGCTCAGAGTTCCTCCTGTCTCTCCCCGCTCTACTTACCCTCACATCCTTAGATGGAATTTTTTTGATGGCCCCTTGACTCCAAAAGTCAATACATCCTCTAGGGTATTTAAGGTATTCCTTTGGCAGCCCTCAGGCCATGTCCAGCCTACAGATGTTTTGTTTGTCCTCACAGTAAGTTTTTCAAAACTCAATTTGTTGCTAGTATTTAAAAATGAGGAGGCCAGGTGCTGTGGCTCTTGCCTGTAATCCTAGCACTTTGGGAGCCCAAAGTGGGACAATAACTTGAGCTCAGGAGTTTGAGACCAGCCTGGGCAACATAGCGAGACCCCGCCTACAAAAAATAAAAAGTTATCTGGCTGTGGTGGTGTGGGCCTGTGGTCCCAGCTACTCAGGAGGCTGAGGCAAGAGGATCAATTGGGCCCAGAAGGTTGAGACTGTAGTGAGCTATGCACTCCATCCTGGGTGACAGTGAGACCCTGTCTCAAACCAAAACAAGTAAAAATGAGATTTCACAATCAGTCCGCATTTCTGGACAGCTCCTTCGTGTGTGGAAGCATGCTCCAGGGATCACGTCACTCCCCTGAGGCAGTGTCTCAGTCAGTATACATCATTTAACGGATGTTCCTTCCTTTCCCAACCTGATAAAATTAAAGATTACTTCGGTCAGACTGTTTTTTTTTTTTTTTTTTTTTTTTTTTTTTTTTTTTAAATGACACGGAGTCTCGCTCTGTTGCCAGGCTGGAGTGCGGTGGTGCAATCTCAACTCACTGCAACCTCCGCCTCTTGGGTTCAAGTGATTCTCCTGCCTCAGCCTCCCGAGTAGTTGGGACAACAGGCGTGCACCACCACGCCCGGGTAATTTTTGTATTTTTGGTAGAGACGTGGTTTCACCATGTTGGCCAGGCTGGTCTCAATCTCTTGACTACATGATCCCCCGACCTGGGCCTCCCAAAGTGCTGGGATTACAGGCATGAGCCATGGCGCCAGCCTACTTTTGTTAGATTTTCACTGCGTCAGCTCTGCAGATTCTTCTCATTACATTTCAAGGGCTTTGATTACCCTGAGTATTAGGTTGAAAGCTGCTCTGTGTTTGATTGAACATTATGATGATGATTGGGTCATGTCAGATTTAGACAGTGTTTGTTGTGTTTAAGATAAATGTTTAATGACTCTTAGCCGTGTTCATGCTTCCCCTTTTCCCCTGATATTTTAAAAACAATATACAAAAAAGGGGAGTTGGGTGAAGAATCACCATATTCTCATTACCAGAATAGTGTCTACCAGCTGTTTTCACTTTTTTCTGTTTCCTTCTGTCCTTGGCATCCTTTTTGACCCTTGTAATATTAGCAAAGATACTTTCACATTCAACTCTGTGTTGTAAGCATTTTTCCATTGTGCTCCATGGTCTTCGTAATGCCCTGTGGTCCTTTATTAAGAGGATGCATCATGTAGAGGTGAAATACTTCCCTTGACTTGGCCACCATTTCTGTATTTTCCTTAGAGGAGGAGGTTTCCAACATTTCTTTTTTAGAGACAGAGTCTCGATCTGACATGCAGGCTGGAGTGCAGTGGCACGATTTTAGCTCACTGCAACCTCGAACTCCTGGGCTCAAGTTATCCTCCCACCTCAGCTTCCTGAGTAGCTAGGACTACAGGTGCCTGCTACCACACCTAGCTAATTTTTTTTTTTTTTTTTTTTAGTTTTTTTGTAAAGATGGGGTCTTTCTATGTGGCTCAGGTTGGTCGTGAACACCTGGCCTCAAGTGATCCTCATGTTTCACCCATCCAGAGTGTTGGGATTATAGGCATGACCACTGCACCTGGCCTGTTCCCAACATTTCATTTTGGCAAAGTAAGCTGTGGGGAAATCTCTGAGCATTCTCTTTCCCTTTTAGATTGTTTCCTTAGAAGAAAATTCTGTGTGGCTCATTATTGGCTAAAAGAGCATCCTTGAAAGATTTCTTAAACATTTTGCCAAGTAGCTTTCCAATAATTTTGTGCCATCTTTTGCTGCTAAAGAAATAAGAGTGCGTCCAAAGTCCCTTTAAACATATATGACCAGGTTAGGTGGCTCACGCCTGTAATCCCAGCACTTTGGGAGGCCAGGGTGGGAGGATCGCGTGAACCCAGAACTTGGAGACCAGCCTAGGCAACATAGTGAGACCCCTGTCTCTACAAAAAAATAAAAAAATTAGCTGTGCGTGGTGGCACATATCTGTAGTTCTAGCCCCTTGGGAGGATCACATGAGCCTGAGAGGTCAAGGCTATGATCATGGCAGTGTACTCCAGCCTGGGGCGATAGAGCAAGACCCTATCTCAAAAAAAAAAAAAGAAAAAAAACCCAAAACTCCATGCACATCCCTAGATTGATTTTTAGCTATGGTGATTGCTTTTGTAGGCGTTTCTAAAATCTGTGAGCCAGTGTGGTGGCTTACACCTGTAATCCCAGCACTTTGAGAAACTGAGACGGGCAATCACCTGAGGTCAGGAGTTCGAGACCAGCCTGGCCAACATAGTGAAACCTCGTCTCTACTAAAAATACAAAAAATTAGCTGGGTGTGGTAGCGGGCGCCTGTAATCTCAGCTACTTGGAAGGCTGAGGCAGGAGAATTGCTTCAACCCGGGAGGCAGAGGTTACAATGAGCCAAGATGGTGCCACTACACTCCAGCCTGGGTGACAGAATGAGACTCCGCCTCAAAAGCAAATAAACAAATAAAATCTGTGAACTTATGGTTTACATTGCAACAAAGAGACAGACCAATATCCGAGTTAAAGCAGACGTGCAGAACTCTGTGCTTCACTTCTCCTAGGTTCATGTGTATTTATGGAGCATGCAGTAGAAATCCACAACTGAGCAGTTTTCCAAAAGTTTTTTCACTAGGTTAGGCCTTTCGTTTCCTGCATGTTCCTGCAAGAAACTGAAGTGGAAATTACCCTTAAAAAGTCCCAGCAGCTGGGTTGAGTCAGAATCATGTTTTTTTCTGTTGAAATCTATTCGTTCTGGTGGAGAGTATGATTCTAAAATTAACGTTAAGCTAATTTAAAGCAACAGAATAGTTTGGAATGAACATGCCAAGCCTTCTCATTGTTTTATCTTTCAGATTGTTCCCAGATGGGGTAAAGTTATGGCCTAGGCAGTGGTACAGGAGACAACCAGGGCCCCCTTTTCCAGGAGCCCTTTGTCTGCCCGAGGCATTTGCTGGGTATAGTGGCCTAGTTGAGCAGGATTTAAGTGTGCATTCACCTTCATTCTTATGTGTGGTTTGCATTATTTAAGGAGTAGGGAGAATTTTTTTTCCAAAGCATGAGGTTCCAGTTAGACTAATGTACTGTCAAATTGAGACCTCATGATGGTAGTCACATGGCAGGGTATGACCAGGACTTGCTGAGGAGCCAAGCCTGGGTGTTGATCACTAGTGTGGCACATATTGCTGTACTGCTTGATCTGGGGTACAGTACTGCGTCTCTCTTAAAATTAAAAAAAAACTTTTTTTTTTGAGATGAAATTTCATTTTGTTGTCCAGGCTTGGATATGGTCTTCTGGACTCAAGTGATCCTCTCGCCTCAGCCTCCTGAGTAGCTGGGACTACAAGTGTGCGCCACTGTGCCAGGCTCCCACCCCCTCTTAAACTCACAGGCCAGGGATATGAAAGTCAGAAGAGAGTGGAGCCAGCTGGCTGGCACCAGATAGATGCTGGGGCCATGCCTTGGTGTGTTTGGGGCAGTTCTAAGTACAAGGTTCTCACCAGAGGAGCAATAGAAGGCCCCACAGACGATGTTTATGGAACAACCCCTCCTAGCCCCTTGCATTTGCAGGCCACTGTACGATTTGAAAAGACTTTAAGGGCTGGGTTCAGTGGCTCACGCCTGTAATTTTGTCACTTTGAGAGGCCAAGGTGGGTGTATCACTTGAGCACAGGAATTCGAGACCAGCCTGAGCAACATGGCGAAATGCCATCTCTACAAAATATAAAACAGATTAGCTGGGCATGGTGGTGCATGCCTATAGTCCCAGCTGCTCAGGAGGGTGAGGTGGGAGGATCCCTTGAGCCCAGGAGGTGGAGGTTGCAGTGAGCTGAGATTGTACTACTGCACTCCAGCCTGGGTGACAGAGTGAGACCCTGTCTCTAAAACAAAAAGAAGACTTTGGCATCTCCTCAATAATGTTTCAAGGTAGAAAGGGAAACTGGTGTTAGCTGCTTTTTACACGTGGGGAAATGGAATCAAAGAGTAGTTTGGTAACTTGCTCTGGGTCAGAGTGAGTCGGTAGTGAACCTGCAACTTGAATGTGTTCATATCTTGTGTCTTTAAGGTCCATGGATTTTCTGACTAAGGTGTTGTATGTAGGTGTGGCACTTTGAAGTATTACTGTTCGGACATTTTAAAAACCAGGGCTCCCTAAATATTACAGGGACATTTTTTCATTATCCTGAGGTTTTGAAGGCTTGCTGGGGACATGGGGCATATCTGGGGAACCATCCCAAGTACAGACAGTGGTTGGAGACCTCCCTGCTGATCTTACCACACCCCTGTCATCTGAAGGTGCCTTATACAACTGTACGAGGCTGAGTCCTTGCTGAGCATGTTTCCTGTGTGGGCCTCACTATTATAATTGGGGTGGTTTTAGGCAGTACTTGGACAAGTCATTAAACCAATTAATTTGAGTTTTTTTGTTTTTGTTTCTTAAAACAAAAACAAAAGACAGGGTCTCACTCTGTTTTCCAGGCTGGAGTACAGTGACACGATTCTAGCTCACTGCAGCCTCAGACTCCTGGGCACAAGTGATCCTCTCACCTCAGCCTCCTGAGTAGCTGGGACTAGAGGCACAAGCCACCATGCCCAGCTAATTTATTTTTAAAATTGTTTGTAGAGTTAGGGTCTTTTCTTGTTGCCCAAGCTCAAATCAACTAAATTTTCATGTCTTTCAGTCTTTCTCGTTACTCAGAGGACAAAGTCTAGGTTTGGTGCTCATGTACCTTTTACACCTCTCCAGCACTTGCTACCCCTTTGAACTAAGAGAACTAGTCTCAGCAAACTTCCAGCTAAACTTTGACAGTATTACTTTGTTTTCATCATATTCACTTTTGGCTACCTTTTGTTGGTAAAGGCATATGATTTTTTAAAATTTGAGGTAGTAATGTGTATTCTCCATTTTAAATAGATTTTTTTTAAAGTAAATTTTATTAAAAGAAATGAGCGATAACCTAGGTGATTTTGGAAATGGCAGAACTGGAAAAGGAGCTAAGGAATGACTGGGTTCAGGGAGACCCTGTGGTAGAGGCGGCCTGGTTCGAGCTGAATGAGGCACATGGCACTGATCGCCAATGCCAGGAGGCTGGAGGAGGACATCTGCTGTGCTGAGGGCTGGACTGGCTTGAGCAGTGGGTGGTGGCAAAAAGGACGTTCCAATGGGCAGTGTTCTAGATCTCAGCAGGCACAAGGGATGTGGTGTTTATTCTTGCTATTTTTTCTCCTTCTAGAAATGGGCCTGAATTTGAAGCTAGGATCCGGCAGAACGAGATCAACAACCCCAAGTTCAACTTTCTGAACCCCAATGACCCTTACCATGCCTATTACCGCCACAAGGTCAGCGAGTTCAAGGAGGGGAAGGCTCAGGAGCCGTCAGCTGCCATCCCCAAGGTCATGCAGCAGCAGCAGCAGGCCACCCAGCAGCAGCTGCCCCAGAAGGTTTGGAGCCCAGTGCCGCCTTCACTTACGCAGGGTTTGAGAGGGAAGCAGGGATAGGGAGGGGGGGTACACAATTAACTCCAAACTTCACAACCACCCAGGGAGAGAAGTGAGGTTGTTATCCCCATCTCTCAGAGGCAGACTGAGACCCAGACAGCAAAGTACTGATGTTAGTTGGCATTTCCCAAGCACTCCTTGTCAAACTCTGCGCTTAAAACTTCAGGAGTCTTGTCTCATTGACCCCTCACAGAGGCTGTATGAGGAATCTGAGAGTCGGGGGAAGTGTGATTTATTCAAGGCCTTGCTCAGAGTGTGAGGGCAGTGCCATGATGGGTGAAGGGCTTCCTAGTTGGCGGTGCTGAAGGATGCAGTGTGGCCTGTGGGCTCCTCCTTATGCCATCCCTTCCCTTCTGTCTCTTCTTCCCAGGGCCCCTCTATCTGGCCTCCCCTAATACCACTTCCTTGTACTGAGGCCCAGCACTAGGGACTATTAGGGTTATGAATGAAGAGAGAGGCTGACATGTTATTCCTCCAGTCCAGACCTGCCTTCTGTACTCCTGAACCATGGGGGAAAAGGCAGCTCCTCGTTTTGCAGTGGGATATAAAGGTTGAGGTCAGGTTCTAAGACCTTACATTGTAGTGTACTACCCCTAGAGCCTCAGGCTACCTCAGTTGTTTCATCTATAAAGAAGATTCACAGTACCTGTTCTACCTCACGATTCATGCGGAGGTCATGGAAACATTTTGTACAGTGGGGTTTTCTGCACACACGTAGGCCTTCTGCACTTCCGTCACTCTTGGATGGGATTTAATAAGCCATATTCCTGTTGGATCTTCTGTCACCCAGTTTTGGCCCTCAATTTCAAGTCAGGAGCAGAGGTACAGAGGGGAATGGTTCTCACTCAGAGCCATTCAGGGAGTTGAGGCCATAGTTGGCTGGGAAATCAATGCTCTTGTGATTTAGAATTCTCTCACACCAATTGCTAGTGGTGTGTACGTAATTAACAGAAGTCTAGAGATTCACAGCATCTTGTTGAGGGGTGTATACCCATGTCCCCTCCCCTCCCCTGGAGCCTATTCACTCCTGTGCCCCTTGCCTCATACTCCCTTTGCATCTTAGGTCCAAGCCCAAGTAATCCAAGAGACCATCGTGCCCAAAGAGCCTCCTCCTGAGTTTGAGTTTATTGCTGATCCCCCCTCCATCTCAGCCTTCGACCTGGATGTGGTGAAGCTGACAGCTCAGTTTGTGGCCAGGAATGGGCGCCAGTTTCTGACCCAGCTGATGCAGAAAGAGCAGCGCAACTACCAGTTTGACTTTCTCCGCCCACAGCACAGCCTCTTCAACTACTTCACGAAGCTAGTGGAGCAGTACACCAAGGTGCCTGGGTAGGATGGGGCTGGGGTCCTGGGCCCAGGAAAGGAAAACATCTTACCCTTGGAAGCACTGTGTCCACTCACTGTCTACAAGGACATCGCTTCTCCATGGGGCCTTTGAGCAAATGTTTTGAATCCCAGTTTAATGTAAAACCTTGATTTCTATTCAGTTATTTATTTCAGTGCAACACAGAGTGCTTGTTTCTAAAAAGAAGGGAAGTACATGCTTGCTAACTACCATTAGGCGATTGCCTGCTATGTGACAAGGCCAAGTGGTGCTTGCTGCTTTTAAGTACATTTCCATTTTCAGTTGCCTAGTAAGGCCCTGAGAAGAAGTCAGCCTTTAACAGTTGCCTCCTTTTACCTAATTTAGTCCTCACAAGAAGCCATGAGGTGTTTTCCCCCCATCTTTCAGAAGCAGAAATGGGCTCAGAAAGGTGAAGTCACGTACTCAAGGTCTGTCAGCTAGTAAGTAGCTATGCTGAGATTTAAACCACATTTGACCCTAAAACTTTGGTTCTTCAGCTTATAAAGTGCCTTAAATTGGAAATAGCATTTAAATAGGCATTGAGAGACGCTTTGATGTGATATGAGTCAGTATAACTAACATCACTAAGAAATTATGTGTGCAGCATCTTCTCATTTAATCTCCAGTAGCCTATAAGGTAGCCACTCTTATTATGTTCACTTTACAGAAGAGAAAATAGGTGCAGTGAAGTTAACATGGCTAGGGTCACATAGCTAGGAGGTGGCAGGGCTGGGGCTTGAGCTCTGGCATTTTTACTCCAGACCCTAAGAGCTCAGTTATCATGTGACAGAGCTGCAATCAAGAATCTAGACAAGTCAGTTCTGGCATTTAAAATAATTAGATTATTAATGTATTGCAAAGTGTGCTGGTATAGCTTTACCTGTGGCACATTTTTCTTGCTACACATATCATGGAGGTTGTTTTCCTTCCGTTTTCAGTGGGATGGTCTGTACATCTGTTCTTCATATCCAGAAACAACACTTCAAAGATCTGACTTGAAAGGATTTGAGAATTTCCTAACTTTACTCACTTCTAAATATATAATTAGAAAGAATTGTAAAAATGTATGTGTTTAAAAAATGACCAAATCCAGAAGCTAGTATGGTAGCTTAAATAACAATCATTGAAGGCCCAATGCTAAGAGTTACTATAAATATGCAATATCAATTTTAAAGGAGCCCTGGATTAATTTCTCCCAGTGGACTGCTTCCAGGGTTAAAGGTCCCAGATCACTTTTTATTCTATTACTTTCCTGTTTTTTCTTCTTCAGAACTTGGGTATTGGCATTTACCACTGTAACTTGAGGGTACTGGTGTCTGTTTCTAGCCATGGAAGACTGAGCAGATAGATTCTTGGGGTAAACATATAAGGAGGGACTGGGATAGGGCTGAGCCACTTTGCCAGTGGCAGTAGAAGCTTTTTGGGCCCTTTAGAACAAAGGCAACATTTGTTCTCTCAGTAAATATTCATTGTCAGACATTATTCAGGGGACTGGAGATGTAATCGTGAACAAAAGAAAAATCCCTGTCTTGGTGGAGTTTCTAGTCCAGTGAGGAGGAGTCAGGTGCATTGTTAGTGTCTGTCACATGGTGGCAAATACTACGGAGAGAGAGAAAGCAGGGGGCAGAAATAGAGGGAGGTGGGGCAGGTAGACTGCGGTTCTGAATAGGATAGTTAGGGGAGACCTGTGTAGTGTTTTCGAAAGGATAAGAGCAGGTCAGTCTCATGAAAGCAGCCATCTCGTACTGACCATGTTCTGGGTAATCTGCTAGTGCTTTGCATGCTTTCCTGCTAATCCTTGAAGCAGCCTTTTTAAGTTCATGGTGCCAACTTTGAGTGGTGGTGCCATTATTTTAGAGAAGGAAATCAAGTTACTGAGGTTAAGTAACTTGCCCAAAGTCCCACAGCCAAGTGGGGCTGGGATTGGGACACAGAATCCCATGCTTCCTCATCTCCTGTGCTTTATCACAGGCCCAGGAAGGCTGCCTCTTTGTACCGCGTTGTAAAGCACTGACAGTTGCTTTAACTCTTCTGTATTTCAGATCTTGATTCCACCCAAAGGTTTATTTTCAAAGCTCAAGAAAGAGGCTGAAAACCCCCGAGAAGTTTTGGATCAGGTAAACTGAATAGGATTTCTTGCAATCAGTTATTCATGTTGGGTTCTGTTTTATGTTTGAAAACAGTCTCTGAGGCAGGACCTTGTTATGTTGCAGTCACAGGAATGGTGGGAGAAAAGGCTTTGTTAGATACAAAGACCAAAGAAACCTGGAGTCCGGATGCTTCCCAACATACCACAACTTTCTGCTTTGCTCTCAGCCTCAATATGTCTCCCTCTTTTCCACTCTAGCTAGAAGGCAGAAGGCCAGCTGCCAAGCAGATCAGAGGGTGGAGGTTTCATTCTGTCCGAACTCTGCCCCTGGGTGGAACCCGGTGCAAATGCCATAGTTTGGAACCATACTTCCATTCTGTTTTGAAGGAGGCACTGGCTTTGATGAAAGCCCTGGAGGTGGTAGCCTCATCAGGAGCAGACCCTGCTTCAGCTTAGCACCGAGCTGTTTCCCATCTCTGTAGGTGTGTTACCGAGTGGAATGGGCCAAATTCCAGGAACGTGAGAGGAAGAAGGAAGAAGAGGAGAAGGAGAAGGAGCGGGTGGCCTATGCCCAGATTGACTGGCATGATTTTGTGGTTGTGGAAACAGTGGACTTCCAACCCAATGAGCAAGGTAGGTCTGTGAGGAGTGACTCCAGATGGGAAGCCACGAACTCTGAGACTTCCCAGGAGGCCTTGTGCAAGTGTTCCTAGAGAGCAGCAGAATCTCTCAGAGGGCTTTATCAGTCTCTGTTTCTTCCCTGCTCCCAAAAGACTTTGGTTCTACCACTTTGCCCAAGTTAGATTCAGTAGCTACTTGCCAGACCCTAGATGGGCCTCTGAAGATAGCTGGAGAGAAAACAGACATAGCCTCAGCCCTTGGGAAGCTCAGACAGGGCAAATAGATGGGTCTTTGATAAGGAATACCTTTGTCTCTGGCTCACCCTCTAGGGAACTTCCCTCCCCCCACCACGCCGGAGGAGCTCGGGGCCCGAATCCTCATTCAGGAGCGCTATGAGAAGTTTGGGGAGAGTGAGGAAGTTGAGATGGAGGTCGAGTCTGATGAGGAGGATGACAAACAGGAGAAGTCAGAGGAGCCTCCTTCCCAGCTGGACCAGGACACCCAAGTACAAGACATGGATGAGGTAAGCTGCTGGGCGGGCCTTAGGGATGACCTTGTCTCCTGAAGCCCCAGGAGATCGAAGTGCTCTCCACCAGTCAGATCCAGCTCCCTGGTGAGCCTTGAAAGGACGCGTGGGTCCTGAAAAAGGCCATACAGCTGCCCAAGCCCAGGCAGTACAGAGCCTCTTTCCAGCTCCGGCAACAAAGATTCATTCATAGGCAAGGATCTAAAAGCTGTGCTGACCTGTTTTGTGGCCTTCTCCCTGGCCCAGACACCCTGCTCTCACTGCCTCATGCCAGCCCTCAGTTAGGGAGCTCACTGCATTACCCTATTCTGTTTTGAGCTCTCAGCTGGGCTTCAAGCTCCCAGAGCTTTTCTAAATGTAGCCCACACTTCCTTTCAGGCATCCCTACCCCCTTCAAGCCAGGCCCTTCAAGCAGGCATGGAGTCTCCAGAACCAGACTGTTCTCCCCCTCTCGGAAAGAATTTGTGCACAACCTGAGAAGAAAGGGCCCCTGTCTGTGGGAAATGACTTTTTCTCTCCCTCCCAGCATTGCTGTGTGAGCGGCTACCATTGATTGCCCACTTGCCCCCCTCTGCCACTCCCCCGGCACTGCCCCCCCAGCATGTTAAGTGCCCTTGGCCTCTCAGGACTGCCTGGTGCCAGCTGCTGGAAACGCCTGGGAGGAGTGCTAGGAGCATGGCCCCAGCGCTCCCATTCATGCTGTGAGGAAGCAGGTTGGCCTGCTGCCGGCTGGCCTCAGCTGCCCTGGGAGGCTTAGCACATGAATGCTGGCTGGCAGAGGCCAAGGCTCCTTGCTACCCAGAGAGCTGCCAGGCTCAGCTACAGGGATGTGGCCTCAGCCCCTCTTTGAGTCCTGCCATTGCTTTGCTTTTCAGGGTTCAGATGATGAAGAAGAAGGGCAGAAAGTACCCCCACCCCCAGAGACGCCCATGCCTCCACCTCTGCCCCCAACTCCAGACCAAGTCATTGTCCGCAAGGACTATGATCCCAAAGGTAGGGCCTGCTTCCCAACCCTCGGACTGCCCAGGAAGGTCCTGTGTGCCCTTGTGTGTTCCTCACACCCGTCTTTCTAGGAGGGCTTGAGGTGCAGCTTATTGTAAAAGCATTGCAAGCCCATCTGTTACAGGTTTCATGGTGGGGAACAGGGCCCAGTCGTCTCTGGTGCCCTAGTGCCTTTCACAGTGCCAGGTACAAGAGTGGCACTGAATAGATGCCTTGATGAATGATGCATGAATGAAATACCACCCTCTTAACTCAGGTGGCTGCCCACCAGTGTTCTTACTGAAACATCTGTTTCCTTTTAGCCTCCAAGCCCTTGCCTCCAGCCCCTGCTCCAGATGAGTATCTTGTGTCCCCCATTACTGGTGAGAAGATCCCTGCCAGCAAAATGCAAGAACACATGCGCATTGGCCTTCTTGACCCTCGCTGGCTGGAGCAGCGGGATCGCTCCATCCGTGAGAAGCAGAGTGATGACGAGGTGTATGCACCAGGTGAGGTGGGGGTTCCAGGAGAGCCCATGGTGATCTCCAAATTACAGTCAACTTCTTCTAAGCAAACATAGAAAGCAACAATTGAGGTCAACAGAAGCTTTTGAGGAGAGTTGCACCCTGTGATATTGCAAGAGAACTCCCCACTTTCCAGAAGACTCCCCATAGAAATTCCCCAAAGGCAGACACTGAAGGAGAGGACGTGTGCTTGTTAACATCCCAGAGAAAGCTCTGGCTTTAGCTGGGAGGGCTTCCTGTGGCTGTTTAGAAGGAGAGCACTGATGGCTAGAGTACCCCAAGCTGCTTGGAATGGGGCAGGGACTGTGCCAGAGGTGGGAGACTGCACTTCTAGTTTTGACTCTGCCACTTACACCATGTGGCCCTTTCCACACAGTTGCCCTCTCTGACTCACCATCTTATTTATTTATTTTATTTAATTAATTAATTTATTTATTTAATTTATGAATGATGGAGTTTTACTCTGTCTCCCAGGCTGAAGTGCAGTGGCACCATGTTGGCTACTACAACGTCTGCTTCCAACGTTCAAGCAGTTCTCCTGCCTCAGCTTCCCAAGTAGCTGGGATTACAGGCACGCACCACCACGCCCAGATAATTTTTGTATTTTCAGTAGAGATGGGGTTTCACCATGTTGGCCGTGCTGGTCTCGAATTCCTGACCTCAGGTGTGATTCTCCTGCCTTGGCCTCCTAAAGTGCTGGGATTACAAGCATGAGCCACCTTGCCCGGCCTACTGTTCTGTTCTAAGTCATAGGGGTTGCACAAGCACTGGGTTTGTAGGCTTAGTACTGATTGGATAGCTTTCCCTGAGCCCAGAGAACAAGAGTGCTGTGTTGGGGCCCTGAGTCACCCTCATTCCATGGAACCGGCCTCCTCCCTGCACATCAGAAAAGCTGCTCTCTTGTCAGGACATCTGGTTTATTTTCTCTTTCTATCCTCTGCCTTTGTTTTGTGACTGTACAGGTCTGGATATTGAGAGCAGCTTGAAGCAGTTGGCTGAGCGGCGTACTGACATCTTCGGTGTAGAGGAAACAGCCATTGGTAAGAAGATCGGTGAGGAGGAGATCCAGAAGCCAGAGGAAAAGGTGCGGCTAAAGTGGAACCTAGTGTCTTCTCTGCCCCCCATCTTTCACACTTGGGCTTAGTTCCAGGAGCATTGTGGCTTTGCTTTCATTTGCAGGTGACCTGGGATGGCCACTCAGGCAGCATGGCCCGGACCCAGCAGGCTGCCCAGGCCAACATCACCCTCCAGGAGCAGATTGAGGCCATTCACAAGGCCAAAGGCCTGGTGCCAGAGGATGACACCAAAGAGAAGATTGGCCCCAGCAAGCCCAATGAAATACCTCAACAGCCACCGCCACCATCTTCAGCCACCAACATCCCTAGCTCAGCCCCACCCATCACTTCAGTGCCCCGACCACCCACAGTAAGCCAGCATCTACCCTGCAGCTGACTTTTTAGAGCTTTGTTCTTGAGGTCGGACACTGTTGGCTGAGATGGGCAACTGCCTTACAGTGTGGGGTGGGTCAGTATGAAAGAGAAAGAGCCCTTTAAATGCAAGTGGGAACTTCTAGCTTAATCTGTTTGTGGAGGAGGGTTGGAACAAGGAGGGAGGTGAGAGGCAAATGTGAGAAACCAGTTTGTGTCAGAGAAGGGCTGCAGGGCTTATTGAGTCTTTGAGGACTGCTGACCTGTCTCCAGGAGATTTAGTCGAGGTCTCAGCTCCTCTCCCTATTTTTTTTTTTTTTTTTTGAGATGGAGCTTCGCTCTTGTCGCCGAGGCTGGAGTGCAGTGGCACGATCTCGGCTCACTGCAACCTCCGTCTCCCGAGTTCAAGTGATTCTCCTGCCTCAGCCTCTCAAGTAGCTGGGATTACAGGCCTGCGCCACCACGCCCGGCTGATTTTGTATTTTTAGTAGAGACAGGGTTTCTCCATGTTGATCAGACTGGTCTCGAACTCCTGACCTCCGGTGATTTGCCTACTTCAGCCTCTCAAATTGCTGAGATTGTAGGCATGAGCCACTGTGCCCGGCCAAGGTCTCAGCCTCTTTAGTGACTCAGTGATTGCCAAAGTAGCTGGTCGAATTTGACTTGCCAAGTCCCAAGTAGAGTGAGTGTCATCCTCGGGCTCTCAGTAGCTCAGTTCCTGTTGGACGCCCAGTGTGAGGCCACAGTTTCTCAGTACCAGGGGCCAGGACGGAGCTGTCTAACCTCCATCCTCAGAGTTGGCAGCCAGTTGCCAACTGTGTGTGCCCTTAGAGTCCAACTTTGGCTTCCTGTAACTTGTGGGTCTCTTTCCTGCACAGATGCCACCTCCAGTTCGTACTACGGTTGTCTCTGCAGTACCTGTCATGCCCCGGCCCCCAATGGCATCTGTGGTTCGGCTGCCCCCAGGCTCAGTGATCGCCCCCATGCCGCCCATCATCCACGCGCCCAGAATCAACGTGGTGCCCATGCCTCCCTCGGCCCCTCCTATCATGGCCCCCCGCCCACCCCCTATGATTGTGCCAACAGGTCAGTATCTCTTGCATCACTTTCCAGGCCGTTAGGTCAGGAACCACAGGCCAAGTACTGTCAACAGAGTAGTGGCTGATGCTAGTGCCAGCTGTTCCAGCAGGGTGTCCAGCCCAGAGGAGAGGCCCTGGCTTCCTGTGTGGAAGATCCGCAACTCTAGAGCTGGGAGCCACCATTCCTGGTAGAAATGGGAGGCTGAAATGATGTAGCCAGTGTCTGCATTCAGGGGTCAGGTCCCCAACAGGCTCAGAGGCCTGAGAGTTGCTTGTTGCCTGGCACTAGCTCCATCCATCAGTCCTGCCCCTCCTGCAGTCCTCTGCCGTCCAATCTGGGCAGCCTCCCAGGTCCCCCTGCTGGGGAACCTGCTGGCTGTCAGACTCAGCAGGGAACAGCACTTCACACCTCTGACTAGAGGAAACCTTTGCAAACTCCTCTCTCAACTTCTCATCAGCCCTGAGTCCTGGGCCCCTTCTGCCCTCTCATGGGGCTGCTTATTCTTGTCTTTGCAGCCTTTGTGCCTGCTCCACCTGTGGCACCTGTCCCAGCTCCAGCCCCAATGCCCCCTGTTCATCCCCCACCTCCCATGGAAGATGAGCCCACCTCCAAAAAACTGAAGACAGAGGACAGCCTCATGCCAGAGGAGGAGTTCCTACGCAGAAACAAGGTATGTGATCCCAGAATACTGCTCAAGTTTCTAGCTGGAGGGTTCAGCCCCACCCCTGTCGTACACTTCCCAGACTGACACTATTTCACTCCCAGTCTTGGCTTCTGGGGCCTAGGTCAGCCGCTGGAGGCATCTAAGGGCTTCTGAGCACACCGTGAATGTGGGGTCAACAATTGGAGGAGCAGAGAGCATTGGTGGTGATGGTGATGGTGGTGGTGGCAGAGGTGGTAACTGTAGTGGTCCCTCTGGTGTAGACTTAACAGGCCAACAGGGAGACCCAGCTGCACGGACTGCACAACTCAGGTGTGAGAGGGACCCTAGACCCCTGGAGGAAATTGTGTATGGTGTTTTAAAATTTACTGTGGCCTTCCTCCCCAGCTCTATCCCTTAGGAGGTCTGCCTGTTGGGTGGGATCCTGTTGGGGTCCTGGAATAAGGGGAGGTGGGGACCTTGTCACTGCCAGTCCCTAGGGAAGCTGTCAGGCTGCAGTAAGGATATAGAAACAGCCCCAGCTTCTGCTCCCCCAATGTCTTTGACCAAATTATTTGTTTGGTTTTTTTTTTCTTCCCGCCCCCGCAACCTCTGCCTCCCGAGTTTAAGTGATTCTTATAACTCAGCCTCCCAAGTAGCTGGGATTACAGGTGTGCATCACACACCCAGCTACTTTTTGTATTTTTAGTATTTTAGTAGAGATGGGATTTTGCCACGTTGGCCAGGCTTGTCACCTGGCTGTAAGTGATCCGCCACCTTGGCCTCCCAAAGTGCTGGGATTACAGGCATGAGCCACTGCACCCACCCTGTTTGTTTTTTAATAATAGTTCCCATTTCTTAAATGCTTAACTCAAGTACCAGGAAAGAGCTAAGTACTTTACAGATACTTCCCCCTCAATACTCAAAACAGTCATTAACCCTCTCTGATGGATAATGACATTGAGGCTCAGACAGACCTTGTTAGCTGGGAAGCTGAGTTGGGAATCCAGGTCTTCTGACCCTGCAGGTTATATTGTTTTCCCTTGGGATGTACAGAGTATTTTCACCAAAGTTCTTCACTTTAGCTCCAAACTCACCAGGAGACAAGATAGAGATGGTTTTAAAGAAAAGAAACCTAATCTTGCAGAGGGGGAGTGACTTGTACAATCTTACAAGTGGTATCAGTGGTGAATCAGGCCAGAGTCCAGGAGCCCAGATGCACAGGTGACATTGTCTGGACAGGCCTCGGGATAGCAGAGGATAGTTCTTGATTGGTTCAGGGCTCCCTCGGCATAGTGACCACCTCCTGTTTTATAGGGTCCAGTGTCCATCAAAGTCCAGGTGCCCAACATGCAGGATAAGACAGAATGGAAACTGAATGGGCAGGTGCTGGTCTTCACTCTCCCGCTCACGGACCAGGTATGGGTTGCTGCCACAAACTGGCATCGGGTGCATGGGAACCAAGCAGTCAGGGGAAAGCTTCCTCTAGCTGGCCTTACCAAGGAGTTGAATGACTGCTGCTTGATCCCACAGGTCTCTGTCATTAAGGTGAAGATTCATGAAGCCACAGGCATGCCTGCAGGGAAACAGAAGCTACAGTATGAAGTGAGTCAATTTGTCCACAGACCTGCCCCTTGGGTCCTGACACCTCTGCTTTCACAGAAGCTAAATCTCTCATGGAAGCCAAAAGGGGAGTGAAGTGATATCTGGGTGTGGCCATCTGAATCTGTCCTAGAAGTCATGATGCTGGCTGGGAGTGCTGGGGCAGGTGTGCCCAACAATGCAGGGCTCTGGTGGGGTCACAGTAGAGCTTTGTGTGGGATCTGTAAGATTCTTTGCCTCAATGATGGGGCATAGAGATTTAGGGATAAGACTTAGGCATGCTGTGGTGGGTTCCTGATCCAGTGGTTGGGCCATCCCTGCCGGTGCGACCTCAGGCAGCCTGACTTGGAGGTGATAGTCTAACCCCACCTGATGCCAGGTCACACGGAGGTGTTATGTTCTTCCTCTCTAAACTTGAACAAATTCCCGCTGTGGGCCTCAATTATCTCTATACATTGAGGCTGTTGGGCTAAGTGATCCCTAAAGGTCTTGTGATTTCAGAGTCAGAGCTCCATGAAGTTGGTCAGGGCCAACTTTTTGCGGAGTTGAGCTTTTCAGTCAAATGTTGACAAAGGGGAGGAGCGTAATTGGTGGGAAGAAAGGAAACAGTGGGAGGAATGAGAGGCCTCTAATCCCCAACACCTTACCTTCTCACAAGCTCCTGTATTTGCTAAGTCCGGAGCGCAAACGGACCAGGTGCACAGTTGTAAGGTTGCAGTGGTATGCCCAAGGCTGGGTTGCCCCACGCTAAGGCATGCTCTCCGTTTTCCAGGGTATCTTCATCAAAGATTCCAACTCACTGGCTTACTACAACATGGCCAATGGCGCAGTCATCCACCTGGCCCTCAAGGAGAGAGGCGGGAGGAAGAAGTAGACAAGAGGAACCTGCTGTCAAGTCCCTGCCATTTTGCCTCTCCTGTCTCCCACCCCCTGTCCCAGACCCAGGAGCCCCCCTGAGGCCTTGCCCTGCCTGCATATTTGTTTCCCTCTTAACTCAGTTTGGGAATTCAAATTGTCCTGCAGAGGTTCATTCCCCTGACCCTTTCCCCACCTTAGTAAGAGTAGCTGGGCTTTCTAAGCCACTCTCTGGAATCTCTTTGTGTTAGGGTCTTGATTTGAGGACATTCATTTCTTCAAGCAGCCCATTAGCAACTGAGAGCCCAGGGATGTCCTACAGGATAGTTTCATAGTGACAAGTGGCACTTGGGTAATAGAATATGGCTGTTATTGTCATTAATCATTTTGTACCTTGACATGGGTTGCCTAATAAAACTCTTGGACCCTTGTGAAATCAGTTAAATAAGACTTGTCCCTTGGTCACCTGTGCCCTGCCCAGACTCGATGCAGTGGTAACACTGCAGAGTGCCATGTGGCTTCTCTGAGAATTTTTGGGCTTTGTAACTAAATTCTTGCTGCCCTCATACTTTTTATGTATTAGAATCATATTCGTATTGCCCTTTTAAAACATTGGGATCCTCCAGAGGCCTGCCCCTTGTATTTAACAGTAATACAGGAAGCATGGCAGGCACCATGAAAACCAAGGATAGATGGTGCAGTCCCTGTGTCAGTAGGCGGTGGTTTCCGGTCGACCTGGAATCCCATCACCTGATTGATTGGCTCTGTGGTCCTGGGCAGGTGCCTCATAGGTGTGTGGATATGATGCGGTTTCTTTAAAATGTATTTAACAGATACTTAATTGTACTAAGGTCATGTGCCAAGGGATAAAATTTAAGTAATGTACTATTTTAAGTATTTTATCCATTTTAACTCACGTAATCCTCATGTGAGTATTCCTGTTTAACACGAGTAAACTGAGGCACAGAGAACATAAGTTGCATGCCCATAGTCACACACTATGAAAGTGAAAAGAGAATGTGTGCAAAACACGTCACAGTCCTGGTTTCTGAGTAAAGGCAGGCTGTTATCTTTAGAATCAAACTATCACAGGGAGATAGGCGATGCTGTGGGTGTTGAGGGAGGAAGGTGAGAGCCTGTTGCTAACAATTTCCTGGTTTTAAAGCTAAGGCTGATTTCATTGGGAAGATCTCACGTGTTTGTAGCCCCTGAGAATTCCCAGTGCCTTTTATTTGCAGTCCTTCCATTTGGCCCTCCTAGCTCCCCTATCAGGTCATCTCCAGGACTCAGAGGGGTGAGACCATTTCCCAAGGTCACAGATTCAGCTCTCTAGTCACCAGCCTACCCCTGCCTCTCCCTCTCACCCAGAGTCAGTACCAGTTTTATGGCTTTATTACCAACTGCTGGGTCCCTCCCATTTTCAACTTGATTGATGGGATGTCACCCCTTATCCTGTCTGACATTTGCCTCTGGCCTGGTTGCTAGAAGTTTGTCCCAGGGGCCAGAGTTGAAATTTGGCTTCCTGAGGTGGGCTTTGTGGTTTGGGTGCCTAAAGTGAGCCCACTGCTGGTTGCCTGGCCGTGGCCAACACCAGAAATCACCCTGAGCACCACTGGGTCTCATTCCAAGAAGGAAGAGGGTCAGGAGACCTGGGGAGTCTCATACTCCAAGCTCTTCTTTCTTTCTGGGAGCAGTGGGCAGGTCATGGTGTCAGGGCATTCACCCCCACAGACCGGCAAACCCTGCAGAACTTCCGTGGCTGAGGCTGTGACCGGAGGCCAGGAATGCCGTTGGGTGGAATGTGAGTGAATGGGCCCTTTGAGCTGCCCTCTAGAGAGCAAATCGTTTCCTGGAGTTCCTGAATGAACATCTGTCCTGGTTGGCTCAGACACAGAAGCTCCATTGACCATGAGGCCTTGCGAACATCAGTGGCCACAGGCCTAGTATGCTGCCTGGCACTGTACTCGTTTAGGACCTGTAGCATGTAGGTAGTGTCCTGGTGTTTATAATACACAGCTGCTCTGCACAGCAGCTTTTCGGATTCTTCTTGCAATCTCCTGAGGATTATCTGCCCCATTTTTAAAATGAGGTGGAATACCCAAGGTCATGTAGCCAGTGAGTGCTCTGGAAAGCCAAAGCAGCTCATCCCTTCCTGGGGACCACACTGCTGTGTTCCACCAGACCACACTGTGAAATAGGAATAAATGTTCCTGTTGCAGGACTGCTGGGAAAATGGGTGGGGTGGCACTTAAGTCACCATAATTTTGAAGACTTGCACGCAGAGGGCTCCAGGAATTGTAGACAATAAGGAATTTCAGTTCTACCCACTACTTAAGTACTTGTCATGTACTCTTAGAGGAGGCCAGTAATAATCAGAACCATTTTACTTTAAAATTAATATATTGTATTAGATAATATATTAAGTGGTTATATTGGGTTATGTTAGGATATATACTTGAATGGAAATACATGTACTATTAGCAATCGTCATATTTTACTTATCCCTGTAATTAGACAAGAAAGCATAATATAGCTCATGGGTACACATACCAGTGTATAAGATTTTTAGAAGTTTTTTAAAAATAAAAGCAAAATGTAAGATCTTGGAGATACGATCATTAACTCTTACCAGATATGGAGATTTGTTCTTAACTATTCTGCATTGTTACATTTTTTAAATTCTGCATTGTTGCCGGGTGTGGTGGCTCACGCCTGTAATCCCAGCACTTTGGGAGGCTGAGGCGGGCAGATCACCTGAGGGCAGGAATTCAAGACCAGCCTGGCCAACATGGCGAAACCCCGTCTCTACTAAAAATACAAAATTAGCCGGGCATGGTGGCACACGCCTTTAATCCCAGCTACTTGGGAGGCTGAGGCAGGAGAATTGCTCCAACCCAGGAGGCAGAGGTTGTAGCGAGCCGAGATCGCACCATTGCACTCCAGTCTAGGCAACAAGAGTGAAAGAAACCCCGTCTAAAAAAAAAAAAATATATATATATATATACACACACACACTTCTGCACTGTTATATAAAAGAACACTCCGCCTGGTGAGTGCCCCGACACCATGCCCTGCCACTGCTCCCAGCATGTGAGTGAACAGTTCTAGGTACCCTTGGATGCTACAATCCATGAAGCAGGACAAAATAAACTGCTGCCAGGCACAGTGGCCCACCTATAGTTCCAGCTGCTTGGGAGGCTAAGAAGATTGAGCCAGGGAGTTCAAAGTCAGCCTTGACAACATAGTGAGAACTCATCTCTAAAAAAGTTTCTTTTAATTAAAATAGAGCATTACAGAGAATACTGTCATTACAGGTGGCAGGCGCCTGTAATCCCAGCTACTTGGGAGGATGAGGCAGGAGAATCGCTTGAAC
>NW_016816945.1:197991-203042 GCF_001698545.2 Rhinopithecus bieti
TTTTTTTTTTTTTTTGAGGCAGAGTTTCACTCTTGTTGCCCAGGCTGGAGTGCAATGGCACGATCTCGGCTTACCGCAACCTGTGCTTCCCAGGTTCAAGCAATTCTCCTGCCTCAGCCTCCCTAGTAGCTGGGATTATAGGCATGTGCCACCAGGCCCAGCTAATTTTGTATTTTTAGTAGAGACGGGGTTTCTCCATGTTGGTCAGGCTGGTCTCGAACTCCCGACCTCAGGTGATTAACCCGTCTCGGCCTCCCAAAGTGCTGGGATTACAGGCGTGAGCCACTGCACCCGGCCTGAGAATCTCTTGAACCCAGGAGGTAGAGGTTGCAGTGAGCCAGGATCACACCATTGCACTCCAGCCTGGGCAACAGAGCAAGACTCCCGTCTCACACACGCACAAAAAAGATACGGCATCTGGACTTTTGCTCATGGCCAGTGCTCACAGGTTTTCTGAGTACATGCCAACTGCACATTCCAGGATCCAGGAGAGGGGCCTGTGTGAGCTCCTCAAGCCCAGCTGTTGGGAATGACCCCAGCAGGATGAGACTCTGGTATATCAACACATTCTATCTTCAAAAGAATGTCTACAACAGCACGTTCACCAGGATGTTCCACAGCATTGCCTAAGGACTCTGAAATTCTGTATTCCAGTGAGCCACGTGATTCTGCAGGGATGCTTTTTGATCGTTCATTCATTGGTTCACTGTTCGCCCTGCTTTCTCACTCCAATCTAACAACACAGCCTGCTTCTCCTTCAAGGGGAAACAGCATCTGCTGCCATGCTTCTTGTACACTATTCTCAGTCTTGCAGAAGGTCTCCCTCATTTTCGGCCCTCACCACCTCCCCAACCCCTACTCCAGCATTCTCCATGCCTTACCTGGCTTTATTTTCTTATTCTCACTGCCTGATAGATGTTCTATGCTTATTCATATTGTCCCTCCTCCATTGGACTGTAAACTCTATTGGGCCAGGACTTCATCTCTCTTTTTTTTTTTTTTGAGACGGAGTCTCGCCCTGTCGCCCAGGCTGGAGTGTAGTGGCCGGATCTCAGGTCACTGCAAGCTCCACCTCCTGGGTTCACGCCATTCTCCTGCCTCAGCCTCCAGAGTAGCTGGGACTACAGGCGCCCGCCACCTCGCCCGGCTAGTTTTTTGTATTTTTTTTTTTAGTAGAGACGGGGTTTCACCGTGTTAGCCAGGATGGTCTCGCTCTCCTGACCTCGTGATCCGCCCGTCTCGGTCTCCCAAAGTGCTGGGATTACAGGCTTGAACCACCGCGCCTGGCCTAGGACTTCATCTCTTATTCACTAGAGCAAGCTTGTCCAACCTATGGCCCAGGACAGCTTTGAATGTGGCCCAACACAAATTTGTAAACTTCCTTAAAACATTATGAGATTTTTTTTGCAATGTTTTTCAACTCATCAACTATATTGTTAGTGTATTTTATGTATGGCCTAAGACAATTCTGCTTCCAGTGTGGCCAGAGAAGTCGAAAGGTTGGACACCCCTGCACTAACGTCTGGCTCATTATAGGTGTATTAAATGAAGAACTCTGGAGTTTCGCCAGGCTTGGAGGCTCACGCCTGTAATCCCAACACTTTGGGAGGCCAAGGTGGGAATATCACTTGAGCCCAGGAGTTCAAGACCATCCTAGGCCACATAGTGAGACCTAGTCTCTACAAAAAAATAGAAAAGTTAGCGATTTCACACAAGAACACCCAGTTGTTGAGGGGCATAGGCACGAAGTGAAGTCTCCCAAGCCATATGCCATAGATTAAATTGGGTAGTCTCCCCCGGTGCAGCCACAGGCTGTGATGGGGAACACGCAAGACAATAATGAATTTGCAATTCCTTTTGCAAGCTTCAAATGCCACCACTCCTGGCATTTATTTATTTATTTATTTATTGATAGATGGAGTCTCGCTCTGTCACCCAGGCTGGAGTGCAGTGGCATGATCTCAGCTTACTACAACCTCCGCCTCCCAGGTTCAAGTGATTCTCCTGCCTCAGCTTCCTGAGTAGCTGTGATTACAGGCGCCTGCCACCATGCCCAGCTAATTTTTGAATTTTTAGTAGAGTCAGGGTTTCACCATGTTGGCCAGGCTGGTCTCGAACTCCTGATCTCAAGAGATCCACACACCTCAGCCTCAAAGTGCTGGGATTACAGGCATGAGCCTAGCTCCTGGCCATTATTTACTGGGCTTCTCCATGTGTCAGGTGTTTAGCGCATACTGTCCCACTAAAGTCTTAGAACAACTCTTCCAAGGAAGAATTTTTTCACAATTTCCAATTTATAGATGATGAAATGGGCTCAGAGAGAAGTAATTTGCTCAAGGTCACAGAGCATAAATTCAAATCCTGGTGGTTGGATTAAAGAAGATTAGAAGCTGAAGCATCAGTGGAGTAACATCTATACAATCTCCTAAAGATGAACACTCAGGGTCTCTTAATCTGCCCCCTCCCCAAATATCCCTGGGGTGAATGTCTCTATATTTGTGCCCTCACACAGCTGAGTAAGGACATGTTTAGGATATGACCCTAGGGATAGAATTATGAAGTCAAAGGGTCATGGATACTTTTCTTTGCTGTACTTGAGGCTTCACATCTGCCCCAGGTATGTCTGGCTCCTCCCCCTCCCTTTCCTGGGATAGGCCCACACCACCATGAAAGACCCATACTGCCCCTCCTGGGAGCTGGGACCAGGAGCCCACCACTGTGTCTGGAGTCACTGAAGAGAAGGAACATCCTCCCAGACTGAGGGTTTAAGACCAAAATAGTCTGTACCCACTCCCATGTCTGCTCTTGCCTTGTTTATGGAAAGTCAGAAGCTCATGGAATGTGAGGATTGTACAATGATGTCATCAAGAATGTCCGGGCCACATGGCATCAAGGTGAAATCATTCAAGGCTCAAGACCCCCTCTTGGGGCTTGCCTTGGGGCCCTGAGCAGTCTGTCCCAGGCCCTGCAGCCAGGCCTGAGTTTTCCAGTCCCTTCCCCTCTCTAGGCCTGTCTCTCCCACAGGTCTACAGGGAGTGTCAGATGACAACAGACTGTGACTTGTAAACCATAAAGCACTAGACATAAGTAAGGAGCTATCATTATAGATCCAAGAGTTGACAATCTCTAGGGTCAGAAGTTAGCTGCTAGGGGCTAAGCCCATACAGATAAAATTGACCCATCCCTCCAAATATAAACAGTTGGTAAGAGCTAAGTTCGAGCCCGGGTGCAGTGGCTCATGCCTGTAATCCCAGCACTTTGGGAGGCCGAGGCAGGTGGATCACGAGGTCAGGAGATCGAGACCATCCTGGCTAACAAGGTGAAACCCCGTCCTACTAAAAATACAAAAAAATTAGCCAGGTGTGGTGGTGGGCGCCCTTAGTCCCAGCTACTCAGGAGGCTGAGGCAGGAGAATGGCATGAACCCAGGAGGCGGAGCTTGCAGTGAGCCGAGATCATGCCACTGCACTCCAGCCTGGGCAACAGAGAGAGACTCCATCTCAAAAAAAAAAAAAAAGAACTAAGTTCGAACCCTGGCTCTAGTCACAGCCAATTCTGGGACCTTAGGCAACTGACTTTACCTGACTTTACCTCAGTCTCCTTAACTGTAAAATGGGACTAATAATGGTGTATATCTCATTGCTAAGAGATTACAAGACATGTTGCAACCAATTTGGAAAAGTTTGCCACTTCCTCAAAAGGTTAAACAGTTGCCATATGACCCAGTAATTTCACTCTTCCTTATCTATCCAAGAAAAATGAAAACATAGGCCCCCACACAAAAGCTTGTACCTGAATGGTCAGAGCAGCATTATTCATAATGGCTGAAAACTGAAAACACACGAATGACCATCATTGATGAATGGAAAAACAAAATCTGGTCTAGTCCCAGCTCCCAGGAGGGGCAGTATGGGTCTTTCATGGCGGTGTGGGCCTATCGCAGGAAAGGGAGGGGTGGAGCCAGACATACCTGGGGCAGATGTGAATCCAGAAGCTCTGATACATGCTACAATGTGGATGAACCTTGAAAATGTTCAAGAGAAAGAATCCAGACATAAAAGGCCATATATTGTATAATTCCATTTATATGAAATATCCAGAAAAGGCAGATCTATAGAAACAGAAAGCAGATTAGTGGTTGCCAGGGACTGGGGAAGCCAGGATGCGGAGTGACTGCTAATTGGTAGGGGTTTCTTTTAGGGGTGATGAAAATGTTCTAAAATTAGAGTGTTGTGATGGCTGCACAACTGTAAATATGCTAAAAATCGTGTACACTTTAAACGTGAATTTATGGTACGTTTATGTTCCATAAAACTGCTGGGGAAAAGACTGCAGGAGAACGTAGGTAGAGCTTTGGGCGTGCGTGGCTCAGTAAACGCTGGTGATTATTAATAATTAGGTCTCACGAGATAATTTAAAACCCCAGAAGCAGTGAGTGCGATGGGACTGCCAAACTTCCCGCTCAGGCTGGGCCTTTAAGCCGCTCTGTGTCCCTGAACTCACTTGGGCCTCCTCAGAGTTCCTCATATATGAATGGGGGAAACATCCCTACCACGTCCTTGAGGTCTCGCAAGGAGCGGGGCTCAGGAGGCAGATGAGGAATCCATCCATGGAGGAAGCCCTGGGCCTCTGGCTCGCGCTCTGCAGTAGGTGACAGGCCCCCCTTAGGGCTAACCCGGAAAGGCCCGAGCTCGTCCAGGTGAGTTCTTGTGATTGGCAGCCCGGAGGAGGGCGGGGAGGGCTGCGGTGACGGCTGCCCCGCCTCCTCACGTCGGGCTTGCTGGGGCCCGCCAGGGAAAGGTGGGCGGGGCTCGGGGTCCGCGGCGCCCATTGGGCGTGGGGGGAGAGCTCCCGGGTGGGCCTGGAGCCCCGCCCCTCCCTTGCGGCGGCCAATAGGCGCCGCGCGTGGGCGGGGCGTCGGCGGCAGCCGGGCGGCTGAGGTGGCCGCTGGGGCTCAGGCGGCGGGCGCGGCCGGGATGGCGAAGAGCAACGGAGAGAATGGGCCGCGCGCGCCCGCGGCCGGGGAAAGCCTGTCGGGAACCCGGGAGAGCC
>NW_016816945.1:206183-210387 GCF_001698545.2 Rhinopithecus bieti
CGGCTGCCCCGCCTCCTCACGTCGGGCTTGCTGGGGCCCGCCAGGGAAAGGTGGGCGGGGCTCGGGGTCCGCGGCGCCCATTGGGCGTGGGGGGAGAGCTCCCGGGTGGGCCTGGAGCCCCGCCCCCTCCCTTGCGGCGGCCAATAGGCGCCGCGCGTGGGCGGGGCGTCGGCGGCAGCCGGGCGGCTGAGGTGGCCGCTGGGGCTCAGGCGGCGGGCGCGGCCGGGATGGCGAAGAGCAACGGAGAGAATGGGCCGCGCGCGCCCGCGGCCGGGGAAAGCCTGTCGGGAACCCGGGAGAGCCTGGCCCAGGGCCCCGACGCCGCAACCACCGACGAACTCAGCTCTCTCGGATCCGACTCGGAGGCCAACGGCTTCGCCGAGCGCCGCATCGACAAGTTCGGCTTCATCGTGGGCTCACAGGGCGCCGAGGGCGCGTGAGTAGCGCTGGGGGTCGGGACTGAGCGCGGTACCCACGCGGGGGGCCTCGACACAGACGGAGGCGGCCTCGGGACTTGCCGACACGTCCCCCTCCCAAGCAGGGACCACTAATCCCCTTCCCTCTCCTGCCCCACCCCACCACCCCTGCCTTCCCAGACCCGCCCCCTTCGCAGTCCTACTTCCGACCCAGAGGGCGGACGGGTCCACACCTCCACCTGCCACCTCCACCCTCCAGACTGACCCGCCCCCAGGAAGGACCGACTGTGCCCTCCTCCCAACAGTGGAACAGAATGACAGACACTGCCCCAAACCCACCCCTGCCTCCAAGGCCTTAGGGAGGATTGTCTCTGCCACCCCGACAGGCTCCCAGATGGCTGGCGCCCCCCTCCATAGACACATATTCTCCATCCCTCCCCCTACCACAAATCCACAGATGCCTTTGTCTCCCCGCCCCCCACACTGCCCCCACACCAAGAGATCTCAGACCGACTTCAGGACTGACTGCCCTGCCCCCACCCCTTCCCAGGACTGACCCTTTCCTCGAGGCACACATACCTCTGGATGGACTGACATTGGTCGCCTCCCTCCCCTCAGCCCCATCCTGGGACAGACAGTCCCTTCTCCTCATGGAAGGGTCAGAAAATGGCCCCCTACCCGTTCATACACAGCTTCCTCCACTGGCATCGGCAACAGGTGGGCAGGTACTCCCCCTTCCCAGCACCTACAGGGCGACAGGGAGCACCACCACTAGGACAGACCATCAGCTCCAGCAGCCCCAGGAGCCAGTAGATGGGCTCTTTGTGTGTCCTGGGAACATACGCCTTCTCCCAAAGGCAGATCTTGGGCATGGGACAGGGGCAGGCAGGGAGACAGCAGGGTCCCTGCTCGTATAGCATCCCCCGATGTCCTATCCCGAGAGCACCCAGACACCCAGCTAGCAGACAGAGAAATGTGGGGCAGTGGGCTAGCACCTTGCCTCCAAGCTGGGCCGCACGTTGCCCCACAGAGTCCCCTGAGCCCAGGCCTCAGAGATCATGTGTACAGGCTGGTGGTCCCCTTAGGAAAGATGGACTCCATACCCCACTCCCATCCCAGCTGTCCTGTCATGTGAGACCAGTGTTGTGCACAGAACTGACAAGGCTCCCTCCTGATGTGTGCTTTCCATCCCAATCACCAGTCGGAGCTCCTGAGGCACTGCCATGACCCTACTCCAGAGAATATCCTTTCTCCCCGTCTCTGACCAATTGAGATTGTCCAAGGTCACCCGAGACTCTCTCATGACTTATGGAAGCCCTTTGACTGTCTAAGAACCCCTGTCACTTCCGGGATTTTCCCCAGCCCTAAAGCCTCTTATTCACCAGGCCTCCTTCTTCCTTGGAGAAATCCAGGCCCCTCCCCTAAGGGGAGTTCCCTCTCACCCACTGGATCTGTCTCCTCCAATACCTCCCTACTGGTTCACAGCAGGCTAAGCTTAGTCCAGGACTCAGAGAGAGCACCCCTCATTCTGAACCCTCCCCGTGACTGATGCTTTGTCGCAGTTCCCCAGGCATTCACTTGTGAGAACTTAGTGGGGACCTGGAGTGTTTTGAATTGAAGAGCAGTCACCTGGGATTAGGGCCCAGGAAGGAGTGTGGTCTTGAGATCTGGGAAAGGAGTTCCCAGTTGCATTTATGGGACCTTGGAAGGAAGAGCTCAGATTTGTGGGAGAATGCTAGGGCACGAGAATTTCTACTACATGCTTATCAGGCAATCAACCACATCTTGGGGTGCAGAGCAATGAGATATATTAGGAAAAGGAATTACACTTGCTAGCTTTGTGACCTTGGGCAAGATCCTGAATCCCTGAGCCTGTTTACTGACTGTAAAGGGCAACAGTAACACCCACTTCCCAACATTACTCTGGGGGTTAAATGAGATCAGATATGTGAAGGTGCTTAGCACAGCACTTGGCACAAGTGGTGGCCCAGAAAATGTTAGTTTTCTTTCTTTCCTTCTAAGGGTCTGAGAAATGAAGAGAAAAATGAGGGCATATCTCTGGTATTTATGGGCAGAGTGAGGCCCCAGTGTAAGCACCTCCCTTTGGCTGTAGTCCCCAACCAGGCAGCCAGACATCTGTCTTTCTTACCCCACAACCACAAACCTGGGATGTGGCTCTGCAGACACCCTCTACATTGCTGCTGTCTGTAGGGCTGGGACTGAGTTGGGATCCCAGGTCCAGTTCTCTCTCCCTCTCTCACTTTCTGGAGCCTGTCAGTCAACCCAAAATCTCTGGTATCTGAAAGCTTCGATGTTCCCTACTTAGTTTATATTGTGGTTTCAAAAAAGCCAAGAGTAAGTCCCTGCCCAAGGCCATAGAGGGGAAGTTATGGGAAGTTTCAGGGTGACTGCCCTAAACCCAGTCTCGTGGTTGAAGGCTAGGAGTCCATGTTCTATGCTAGAGAAGTGAAACGTTAGCACTCATGGGTACTGTGGTGATGGTGGGGACTCTGACTCCAGATTAAAAGTCCATTTCAGTTACCCTGGGCCAAAGGTTGTCTCAAGACATTTTGGTTGTGGAAGTTGCCAGGCCCTGGGGGTAAGAAAGCAGGTCACAGGCTACCTTACTCAGGTGACTATTAGCTACATGGCATGAGTATATCAAAAAACCATAGACTGCACTGTAAGGGATACATTTTTTTTTTTTTGAGATGGAGTTTGGCTGTGTCACCCAGGCTGGAGTGCAATGGCACAATCTCGACTCACTGCAACCTCTGCTTCCCGGGTTCAAGTGATTGTCCTGTCTCAGCCTCCTGAGTAGCTGGGATTACAGGCACCCATCACCACGCCTGGCTAATGTTTCATATTTTTAGTAGAGATGGAGTTTTACCATGTTGGCCAGGCTGGTCTCGAACTCCTGACCTCAGGCGATCCGCCTGCCTTGGCCTCCCAAAGTGCTGGGTTTACCGGCATGAGCCACTGTGCCTGGCCTGCAAGGGATCTTAATAGATTGACCAGCTCAGACCTTTTCTCTCTCTTCAGAGAGAAGAATAACTTAAGATCATAGCATATTAATGCAGAACTAGGACTTGGATTTAGGGTTTCTGACTCCCAGGTCAGTACAGTTTCCACTGCCTTCACCATCCATAAATATGGCCTTTGGTCCCTGCAGGATATCAGGTGTCAGACAGGTAGAACAGAAGTGTCTTAGCAGTCACCTGCCTGCTCTTACCTTCCCTGGCTTAGCTCAGCACTTTCGACTCTCTCAGCAGTATATGAGGCTAATAGAAGTGGCCCAGAAGGTAAGAGTATGTTGTCATTACCAGTTCATTAGACTGATTAGCTTCAGGACTAGGAAGAGGCTCATTCACCTTTTTCTCCTTAGTCTGCGGTGGAGTAATTAATACTTATTTACTGGGAGACATTTCAAGTTAGGAAGCTGAAAGTGGCGGGGCATGGTGGCTCACACCTATAATCCCAGCACTTTGGGAGGCTGAGGCAGGTGAATCGCTTGAGCTCAGGAATTCGAGACCAGCCTGGGCAACATGGTGAAACTCCGTCTCTACAAGAAAGTACAAAAAATTAGGTGGGCATTGTGGTGGGCACCTGTAATCCCAGCTACTCGGGAGGCTGAGGTGGGAGGATCTCTTGAGCCCAGGAGGCGGAGGTTGCAGTAGAGGCAGAGGTTACAGTAAGCCAAGATTGCGCCACTGTGTTCCACCCAGCTCTTTTTTGAGACAGAACATGACTCTGTCTCAAAAAAAAAAAAAAAAAAAAAAAAAAAAAAA
>NW_016816945.1:210673-287055 GCF_001698545.2 Rhinopithecus bieti
AAAAAAAAAAAAAAAAAAAAAAAAAAAAGCTGGGCGCTGTGCCTCATGCCTGTAATTCCAGCACTTTGGGAGGCTGAGGCGGGCAGATTGCTTGAGTCCGCCTGGAGTTCAAGACCAGCCTGGCCAACATGGTGAAACCCTATCTGCACAAAAAATACAAAAATTAGCTGGGTTTTGTGGCATACACCTATAGTCCTAGCCACTCGGGAGGCTGAGGTAGGAGGACTGCTTGAGCCCAAGAGATGGAGGTTGCAGTGAGCTGAAATCATGCCTATACTCCAGCCTGGGAGACCTTGCCTAAAAAAAAAAATGCTGAAAGTGACCTTAGAGCCTTAGAGATGGCCATCAGCATACAGATAAACTGGAGGCCTGTGAGAAACCTGGAATTCCTGATTCCCAGTCCTAGGCCTTTCCATTTCTTCACCTTATCTGTCTTTTGAGCCTACTCTGCAGGGAACCTTTAGTGAGACTGAGATGGTCCTTGTCTGCTTTTGAGTAGTAGCCACAGGCAAGAAAGCAGCTAGCCAGTAAATGATCCTGTGGGTGGCATAGGCATAGAGCAGAGTGCCCACAGCATTAGTTCTTCTGGCTTGGCTGGAGACCGAGTTGGTCATTGAAGCCCAGGAAGGGCCAAGTGCAGGGGTTCACGGCCGTAATCCTAGCACTTAGGGAGGCCGGGGCGGGCAGATCATTTGAGGTCAGGAGTTTGAGACCAACCTGGCCAACATGGCGAAACCCCATTTCTACTAAAAATACAAAAATTAGCCAGGCGGTAGTGGTGCACACCCATAATCCCAGCTGCTCAGGAGGCTGAGACAGGAGAATCGCTTGAGCCTGGGAGGTGGAGGTTGCAGTGAATTGAGATCATGCTGCTACGCTCCAGTGTAGGTGAGAGAATGAGACCCTGTCTCAAAAAAAGGAAGTCCAGGAGGGACCAGATGAGGCAAAAGACATATTTTCAGCAGGAAAGGGTGGGAGGAGTGATGATATCCCTCCTGTCACTTTGGGGTAGGAAGAACAGACTTGTTTGGTGGCCCTTCTGTAGCATAGAGGAAGTGGTCAGGAAGGGAAAGAAGGATACAAGTTGTATACCAGGTCTGCTGGCCCGAGGGAGGTGACCTGAGAGAGGTGGTCCCTGACCTTCTCGTTTTCCTTTATGATTGTCAGGTCTGGCCTCCTGAGGCTGAGAGCTTCTCACCCAGCCTCAGTCCACTCAGTCTGCAGGCCAGATGAGGTGAGGAGCTATGCTCTCTGGGATCCCATGGGTGTTGGCTTCCTGTTATGGGAGCAAGGGATCTGAGCTGGACCCAGGGAGAAACATCTGGAACAGCAGTATTGCCTTCTTCAGTTACCATTCCCTGGGCCTTTCATTACTAGCCAACTTTGGAAATCATAGAACTGGCTTAATTGGCATCCTCATAGTTTATTGTGTGCCGGTTTTTATTGGAGTGGGGTCAGGGCCCTCCTGGCAGGCCAGATCCTGACTCCTTGCCTTATTCTCTAGTTTGTAAACTCAGAGCATCTACTTTTCTTGAGCTGTTACAGATCCCAGGAGAACATGGAGCTGGCAATGAGGTGGTCCCTGGGTGGCCCATCTGGAAGGAGGCATTTATATATATGGGGCCCTGGGCTGTGACTCTAGACTGCAGGCCTCCCATTTTCTCTCATTTTTCCCTTCTTAGCCTCAAAGGAAAATCCGGTTTGGTGGCGCTGTGAGTGTTAGGGCCTCAGACAAGACCTGACTTGGTAAAGGAGGGAGCCGGCACACCAGCTGCTACCCTGGGAAGGTGCCTGTGTGTCCGCCTACTGGGAAACTCTAAGCTGTGGGAAAGAGATAAGACGGTAGCACCTACTTGATGTTTTGTCCTACCAGCATCTGGGCCTGAAACAGGACCTCCCGAGGGGCAGTGAGTCCTGGCTCTGGCCTAGCCACTCGATCTGTTTATATCGAGGTGGGCGAGAGAAGGTGCTGTATGCTCCCTCCTCACACAAGCTCCAGAGTCTGGCTGGCTGTGTGATCTTGGACATGTTGCTTCACTTCTCTGAGCCTCAGTTTCTTACCTGCAAAATGGTTATGATAACACTGACTTTGGAGGATCATTTTGAGGTTTAAATGAACTAATGTTTGAAAAAGTCTGGCACAGGGTAGGTGCTCAGTTCTTCTCCCTCTTAAAGACTGGAGCGGCTTGTGGTTCTATCTTTTCATTTTCTACTTCCATCTTTGGCTATAATGATGAGTGTCAGTGAGGCCCAGCCCCTGTGGGCAGGAATGAACCCTAACCCATGGTGAATCCTCACTTCCCCTGAGAGGGGTGGTTATCCCCATTCTGTGAATGAGCATACTGAAGACCGAGGAGAAGGTGCCTAAGGTTTGCCAGCTGGTAAATGGCAGAACTGGGACTAGAACCTGTTTCTTGACACTGAATCCAGTAGTGACTACGCCTTGCTAAGGTGGCAGTGGGCAGGGTGCCAGGTGCTTACCAGTCCCTAAGGCCCCCACACCCAGGGCAGAAGTTAGCAGGAATCTAGCTGCCTCCCCCTCCCAGTCTGGAGGGCAAAGCAGGTCTCAGTACAATGAAAGGTCATGGCCATCAAGCAGGAGAAACGCACAGGGAGGAAAATCCTTGGGAGAGATCCTGGAAGCATGGCCAGATCAGGCCTGGCCTAGTTCTCCCATAGGCCAGAGTCCGGATTGCATTGGTCTGACCCCAACATACTGCATAATGGCCATTTGACTTTGATATCTAGTCTGTGCCTTTTGGAAGAAGTGTTACTTTGTAGATGAGGCAGGGATTATGTTGCTTGTACCGGTGAGGAATCTGAAGGTTGGAGAACTCTTGCTGTCAGTGAACTGTGGAGCCAGATCAAAGAGGAATCCCAGGTCCTCCGACTCTCACCCAGTGCTCCTGTAGCTGCATAGCACTGCACATTCTCTTCCCCTCTCTCCTCCTCAGTCAAGGTAATTGAGCCTCCAGGCTCAGGATGCATTGCCAACCAGAGCAGAGCCCTGCCATCATCCATCCATTATCCTAGCTGATCACTTTATCCCGCAGACAGTACACTTGAGGGGTAAGAGGCCTCCTCTAACTGATTAGTCTGCCCCTGGTAAATCTATTGCCGCAATCCTGGGCCCAGAGACCCTCTCTGGCAGGGAGAAAACTGTACTGGCCACCCCACTGGCAAGTCAATGCTCCTGATACTTAACCTGCTTAGAAGCCCCCACCTAGGATTTCATGCCAACTTTGGCTTTCTCTGTCTCATCCTTCCCTTTCCCATCTCTCCTCCTCCTACCCTACCCTACTGCATTCTGTGCCCTGTCCAGGTCTTCAGAGGCTGCCATAGCTTAGCACTCAATGCCTCCTCAGGTAGAGAAAGACTCAGCAGACCCAGCAGCCTGGGAGAGCAAACCAAGGCTTACTTTTGCCAGCTTATCCATCTTAGCAGTGAGCTTATTTACCACACATTTATTGAGCATCTACTCTGTCAGATCCTGTGATTTGGGCAAGAGATACAGAACTGAACAAGATGTCTACGTTTTATTGCCCTCAAGGCACTCACAGACTTGCTGAAAAATAGAACCACAGACAAATCTTTCCAGTGTTGAATGATGAAGGCTGTCATCGAGGCATGCAGTTCCCCTGGGAGTATAGAGGACAAAGCAGCCAGCCCCACCTACAGGAGCCTAGAAAGTAGTAGCATTTGATCCAGGTTTCAGAAGAGGCAAGGCAGGGCTATCCTTTGGATGAGAGGGGACCCATGTGCAAAGTCCCTCCCAAAAGCAGTTGTTTGAGCCAAGGGCAGAGACGACAAGAAGAACGGGAGGCAGTAGGATGATACGAAGCAAGGGTAGGTTAAGGAAATGGGTTGGGCGGTCCGAGTCTAGCCTTGAATGTCAGGCAGAGGCCTCCTCTAGATCATCTTCCATGCCAGACCTGAACTAACTGCATAAAAGTTAGTTCAGGTCTGGCATGGAAGATGATCTAAAGAGGAGCTGGACTGCAGGCAGTGAGACCTGTTGGGAGAATCAAGGATGGCCTAAAAGGTTGAGACCTTGAAGAGGTCTGGAGCAGTGAGGATAAAGAGCCTGGCAAATCATTAGGGCTTGGTTCATGACTGCCATGTGGGCTGATGGAGAAGCAGGAAGACTCTGGACTAGCTGAAGTGGCTTTGGCCTCTTACAGAGTCCATTCTAGAGCCCTCTGGCTACAAGGAAGCAAGGCCAGTTGTGGCCTTCCTCTGAAGTGGGCAGTGGGCTGTTAGTGACTGTGCTTTGTCACAGCTCTGGGCTCCCCAAGGTGCCTGGTATGGCTGGCTTGCCCAGGGCACATCAAGGGGTTCTTTATCTCCTTCCAGCAGGAGAGTGGGTCGGCTGACCTGGTTGGGGAAGGAATAGGTTAAGCAGTGTTGAGCTTCCTTGTCTCTGCCTGGCAGACATGTTGGATGGCAAGGAAGGATGCAAGGAGAACCAGAAGAGAGGAGTGGGACCTGAGGTCATGGAAAACCTACCTTAGGGTGGTATGGCAACTGGGGAGGGTTTGGGCCTTTGGACACAGCATACACTGATCAAGGGGAGGCAGATGGCAACTGGAGGCTTGTTTGACCTCACCTCGCACCTTTATTCTGTTCTTAGAGGTGGTGCCTTGGCTGGGACAAAACCTATGAGAAGGCAAACTCCTCAGCACTTAAAGGGGCACCACCAGGGGCATCTCAGAGATGCGAGATTCTGGCTGGAAATGTGGATTTTAGGCTAGAGCCCTGAGAAAGGGCTCTGAACCAGGCACAGGGGTCAGAGTGTCAGTGATGGCTCCACCACTGACCTTTGTAATATGTGACTTAGGCACATCCCTCACCCAACCATGGGGCTAATGCTTTCAGTTTTTTTCACCCAGCACTTAATATATGTGCAGCCTTGTGTTAGGCTCAGGATATAGACCTGATCCTGCCCTCACAGGGAAATCAGACATTAAACAAGTAGTTTCAACCAGCTTGGGCAACATAGTGAGACCCCGTCTCTAAAAAATAAATTAGCTGGGTGCGTGCCGGTAGTACCAGCTACTACGGAGGCTGAGCCTGAGCCTGGGAGTTTGAGGCTGCAGTGAGCTATGATTGTGCCACTGCACTCCAGCCTGGATGGCAGAGTGAGACCCCATTTCTAAAAAAAATTTCAAAAAGAGAAAGAAGTTACCAGGTGTGGTTGTATACAAAGGATTGTGAGGATCAAATTAAATAATTGGATTGGGAACATAGTGTAAACAAACACTGCTGAACAGAGATCTGGAGACCTTAGCCCTGTGCCTTACTGAGCCACTAACTAGCTGTGTGACCTTGAGAAAGTTGCTTAATCTTGTTTTTTTTTTGTTTTGTTTTGTTTGAGATGGAGTTTCGCTCTTTTGCCCAGGCTGGAGTGAAATGGCACAATTGATCTTGGCTCACTGCAACCTCCGCCTCCCGGGTTCAAGTGATTCTCATGCCTCAGCCTCCCGAGTAGCTGGGATTTTAGGTGCCCGCCACCATCCCTGGCTAATTTTTGCATTTTAGTAGAGACCGGGGTTTTGCCATGTTGGCCAGGCTGGTCTCAAACTCCTGACCTCAGGTGATCCACCCACCTCGGCTTCCCAAAGTGCTGGGATTACAGGCATGAGCCACCATGCCCAGCAAAAGTTAACTTTTTTAACCTCAGTTTCCCCCACATAAAAATAACGCAGTTTGTAGGTGTGTGTGTGTGTGTTTGTTTTTAAGAGACAGGGTCTGACTCTGTCACCCAGGCTGGAATGCAGTGGTGCAATCACAGCTCACTGCAGCCTCAACCTCCCAGGCACAAGCGATCTTCCCACCTCAGTCTCCTGAGTAGCTGGGATTACAAGTTCAAGCCACCATGCCTGGCTAGTTTTTCTTACTTTTTGTAGAGACAGAATCTCACTATGTTGCCCAGGCTGGTTTCAAACTCCTGGGCACAAGCGATCCTCCCTCTTCAGCCTCCCAAAGTGCTTACATTATAGGCATGAGCCACTATGCCAGCCAACTAAGGCAGTTTTGGTGGGATGGTTTTGAAGACAGCTACATCTGACATCCTGAAACTGACCGTGGTGTATATGAAAAGTACTTTGAAGCCTGAGTAACATAGGGAGACCCCATCTCTACATCCCATAATTTAAAAATTAACTGGGCATAGTGGTGTGCACCTGTTGTCCCAGCTACTTAGGAGACTGAGGTAGGAGAATCACTTGAACCTGGGAAATCAAGGCTGCAGTGAGCCATTGCACCACTGCACTCCAGCCTGGGCAACAGAGACCCTATCTCAAAAAAAAAAAAAAAATAGTGCTTTGAGAAGTTCTGTATGTAGTACCACGCAAGTTCAGCGGGGTCACCATGGCACATGCCACAGAAGCCAGTGCTCCTAGCATGCTCTGTTCCTCTTGTGAGAGGACCTCTCTTATTGATTGATTGAAACAGGGTCTTACTTTTTTGCCCGGGTTGGTCTTGAACTCCTGGCTTCAAGTGATCTTCCTGCCTCTGCCTCCCAAAGTGCTGGGATTAGAGGCATGAACTACCATACCAGGCTGGACTTCTCTTTGTGTGCAGGATTGGTGTCCCTCAGGTCTCTGGGGATGTAATCAAATCAAGGGATGCTTTGATTTATCTAGCTCTTTAGTCTGCAAAGTGCTTTCATTTCCACTGCCTCTCAGTGACCCTTATGGGAGCAATGGGAAATTGGTAGGCTATTATTTTACCCTATTTCCTGATAAGGAAACCATAGGTGAACAAGTGATGGAACTGGGCCTGGCACCTAGCACTCCTCCTTCCCAATTTCCCATCTTACCAAAGTTGGTGACCACTGTGTGGTCTCTCCTCCTTCCCTTCCTGTCCCAGCTTAGGACTTCAGCCCAGCCCCAAGTGTCTACACTTCTCCTACTAGGCTTCTCAGGTTGTTTTTGTTGCTAAGTTGTCATAATGGATGACACAATTCCTGTCCCAGGACTCCACACACAGCTCCTCATATGTACCCCAAGAGAAGGCAGGAGCAGCTGGATCGTGAGTGGCCCAGTGAAGGAGCATAAGTTTGGAGAACTCCTGTCCCTCCTCAGTGCTTTGGGCCTTGGACACTGAGTCCAGAAGCGATCTTCCCTGGCCAGCCACTTTTGGAGAATGCTGCTGCTTTCCCTTTCATCTGTCTTGGCTTCACAAAAAAGGAGAACCTAGGCCGGCACTGCAGCTCACGCCTGTAATCCCAGTACTCTGGGAGGCCGAGGTGGGCAGATCACTTCAGTCCAGGAGTTCAAGACCAGCCTGGGCAACATAGCAAAACCATCTCTCTACTAAAAATACAAAAAAATTAGCTGGGTGTGGCAGTGGCATTGGGAGCGGGAGTATTATTAGGATTAAGGGAGATGTTGTGAGTAAAGCACCCAGCACAGTGTCTGTCACAAAGGTCTCTGTGGAACATGGTGGCTCTCACAATTCAAGTGTAAATTACCCTGTAAGATTTCACCTCAGGCATTTAGCATAATGGTAAGGGAGCAATGCAGCTTTGGGTTGAAGATCTGGCTTCCCTCACATGCTCTTCCAACTTACTCATGACCATGAGGGTTAGGCAGGAGCCAGTCCCACTCAGCCTGTGGTCTGGAGCTTCCTGGCCTGCCAGGGCAGGTTGGGAATCCCTCCATGAGTTCCTCACTGAGTCATCTGGAGCAGGGCTCTGATCTGAGGGCCTGACCTTCCCTTTCCTTGGTCTGTAAAGATAAGCAGAAGTAAGAGCAAAGGTGGGCCTCCCGAAAGATTCAACTCAAGGCTTGCAACCAGAGTGCTGCCCGGGGCCTCTCTGTCCTCCTGGGTGGTGGCATTCACTTGGGGAAGGAGTCCAAGTTTGCTTAATAATTAACCACTACCCTCCTCTGTGGTTTTTTTGTGGGGTTTTTTTTTTTTTTTTTTTTGAGTCGGGGTCTCCCTCTGTCACCCAGGCTGGAGTGCAGTGGCACGATTATGGCTCACTGCAGCCTTGAACTCCTGGGCTCAAGCAATCTTCCACCTCAGCCTCCTGAGTAGTTATGACTATAGCCATGTACCACTATGCCTGGCTAATTTTCTTTCTTTTTTTTTTTTTTGAGACGGAGTCTTGCTCTGTCGCCCGGGCTGAAGTGCAGTGGCCGGATCTCAGCTCACTGCAAGCTCCGCCTCCCGGGTTTACGCCATTCTCCTGCCTCAGCCTCCCGAGTAGCTGGGACTACAGGCGCCCGCCACCTCGCCCGGCTAGTTTTTTTGTATTTTAGTAGAGACGGGGTTTCACTGTGTTAGCCAGGATGGTCTCGATCTCCTGACCTCGTGATCCGCCTGTCTCGGCCTCCCAAAGTGCTGGGATTACAGGCTTGAGCCACCGCGCCCGGCCGCCTGGCTAATTTTCAAAAGAATTTTGTGGAGACAAGGTCTCACTCTCTTGCCCAGGCTGGTCTCAAACTCCTGGCCTCAAGCAATCCTCTGGCCTCTGCCTCCCAAAATGTTGGGATTATAGGCATGAGCTACTGTGCCTGGCACCATGTAGACTTTCATCCTGAGCTTCCTGTTCTGCTTCTGAGTGACCCCTCCATCCTCCCAGGATAGTCACTGTAATGCCATTCCATACAGGAGCCTATATGGTGGACGAGGCTTTCACCTACATCACCTCGTTTAATTCTGTGAGAGCATTTATCATCGTAGTCCCCATTTTACAGAGGCAGAAACCAAGTCCCAGAGAGGCAAAGTGACTTGCCAAGCGTCACACAGTTTGTGTCTCTGAGTCCACTGAGCTCCAAGCTCCTCAGGAGCAAGCCTGTGTATCCCCAGCCTACTGGACAGCACTTGGTGGTGGAGTTGAGTGACAGAGGGAGAGATGAGCAGGGCCTGGATTCACTTTCCAGTGCCATCCCCTGCTTGACTTGGACTTTGGCCAGTTATTGTCTTTCTGAAGAACCTGAGTTTCCTTATTCACAAAAGGGAGTTGATAATTAGAGGACTTATCTCATGGGCTTGTCAGGATTAAATGAAATAATGTAAGTTAAGTGCTGAACAGTGTCTGGTGCAAGCGACTGGTAAGTGTTATAACAGAATTCAGTTAAGTTAATTGAATATTAGAATTGTAATGTTATAAAATGCCATCATCAAGCAGATCTGTGCTCAGCCCTGTGCTGGGCTTTGAGGAGGATCTAGAGCTGGTACCAGGCCAGAGAGGGAATGCTCTTTATCAAGTTCTTACTATGCTTTACCCACCTGATCTCAAGGTAGAGAGGAGCATATTCCCTCCTTACTGCTGACAACACTTAATGAAATTCAGAGTGTCTGAGGTCACCACGCTCATGAATCAGTCAACACACACATTTGTTGGCCAGGCGAGGTGGCTCATGCCTGTAATCCCCACACTTTGGGAGGCCGAGGTGGGTGGATCATGAGGTCAGGAGATTGACACCATCCTGGTCAACATGGTGAAACCCCGTCTCTACTAAAATAAATAAACAAACAAACAAACAAACAAAAATTAGCTGGGTATGGTGGCACATGCCTGTAGTCTCAGCTACTCAGAAGGCTGAGGCAGGAGAACAGCTTGAACCCGGGAGGCGGAGGTTGCAGTGAGCTGAGATTGCGCCACTGCACTCCAGCCTGGGCGACAGAGCAAGACTCCGTCTCAAAACAACAACACACACTCACACACGTATTTGTTGAGCACCAGCTAGGTATCAGGCTTGGAACACACTGCAGAGAATGAGGCCAAGAGAGCCCCTGCCCTCCAGGAATGCACCTTCTCATGAAATGCTGCCTCTGCAGAACAGCCTTCCGGTGGAGAAGCTCCACCTGTCCCACTGGACTGCTCACATTCCCCGAACAAGTCATTCCCTTTCCTATTAACTTGCATTTGAACGTACTATTTTGCCTGGTGTGTCCTTTCCCCTTTCTCGGCCTAGCTACTTGCTGTCATCCTTCAAACCCCAATTTAAAAGTCAACTCCCCTTTAAAGCTTTCTCTAAACAGCCCATCCTCACCCTGGGGTCCTTTTGCAGTCTCCTAGCCCCCTCTACATGCACCTGTGATGGCATTTCCTCTCTGTGTGCTAATTATTTACCTACCCATTTGTCGCTGCCAGATTGACCTCCTCAAGGGCAGGGACCACATTTTATTCATCTTTGTAGATTCAGAGCCTGGAACACAGGCTCTAGAAAGGTGTGCATGGAGTATAATGAGGGGCTGATTGTGTTCTGTCCCTGGAGTAGTTAGGAGAGGCTTTGTAGAGATGAGAAGGAGCTCGGAATGAGGCTTCCCAAGATGATGGCACCAAAATTGAATGGGGGTTGAAGGAAGATGGCTCAGGGTAGGGTCCTCTAGAGATGGGACTAGGGGAGAAAGGGATGTGCAGGGGAACAGGAGGGCCTTGAGAGCCAGGGCCTGAAGTTTCTTTGTTTTTTGTGGTGTTGTTATTTTTGTTATTTGTTTTTTTGTTTGTTTGTTTTGAGAAAAGGTCTTGCCCTGTGACCCAGTGGCCCAGTCTAGGGTGCAGTGGCACACTGTGAGGTTTCTGTTGGATAATGAGGGCAGTAGGGAGCCATGGACCAGTCTGGGTAGAGGAGGGGCCTTATATAAACAGTGAGTCAAGACTAATTTTGGTAAGATCTATCAATGAGATCTAGCAGTTTGGTAAGGATGAGTCAGGGTGGCCCCTGGGTGCCTGCAGTGAGATTGTGATCCAAGGACCCAGTCACCAGCAAGGGAATTCCAAACAGCACTCTGCCTGGTGGGAGCTGGGACTTGGAGAAGGGATGTCTTCTGTTGAGAATAGTCTCGGGCGGCACGCAGTGACTAATGCCTGTAATCCCAGCACTTTGGGAGGCTGATGCAGGCAGATCACTTGAGCCCAGGAGTTTGAGACTAGCCTTGGCAACATGGCGAAACCTTGTCTCTACACAAAATACAAAACGTAGTGGGGCGTGGTAGCATGAGACTATGGTCCCAGCTACTCGAGAGGCCGAGGTGGGAAGATCGCTTAAGCCCAGAAGGTGGAGGCTGCAGTGAGCTGAGATCTTGCCACTGCACTCCATCTTGGGCGACAGAGCAAGACCCCGTCTAACACGTTTCTGCAGTCGTCAGGGAGAACTGCTTTGGAGTTTATTCTGTGCTCTGTGCCCTTCCCTATGAGTGCATCAGAGGAGGGTGGGTTCCTTGGTTTTTGTTTTTGGGAGCCAGCAAGGCTGGTGCCTAAAGGAACCATTTCTCACACTGAGTAGGGTGGAGTTGAGCGGAGTGGAGAGCTGGGCACAGGTCCAGGGCACCAAGGCCAGTAAAGGGTGGAGAGAACCTGTTTACCATTGTGCACTGACCTAGCACTGGAAGGAACAGAGCCAGGGAATTCCTCATGGGGAAGACAGGCAGCCCCAGAATTAGCCTGCATTGGGAAGGAGGGAGAGTGAAGCAAGCCAGATTCTCTCACTCAGACAGGGAGCCTGGACACTGCCAGCCGGCTCCCAGGCAGGGGTGGCCGGGCCCCAGAAGGGAGTGCCAGGCTGCTGCAGACCGTCTTCCTTTTTCCTACCAACTCACAGCGTGCGTGGCCTCAGGCAGACTGCTTACCTTCTGGGGAGGGGATGGCCTCACTGCATGATCTCATAGGTTTCCCAGTCCTGACAGCCATTTGCACACCACCAGCCTACCCTCTCCTGCACTTTGGTTTCCCATTTCACTTCTTATGGAACTGGTCTAAAAGCCATTTATACCTTCATTCATTACCACCTCTTAGGGTAGTGAACTCCAGAGGTTGTTGCCTAATATGCAAAACAGGTCAGCCTTTTGTTTGTCCTCACTTCACTTTCAGGCTCTGGGTGGAGAGGGAAGCCCTCTGGATTGGTGATGGCCCTGCTCCCCCTGCACATCCACTTCCCAGTTTTCCACAGTTTGGTGGGACTTCCTCCAGCTGCCTCCTCTCCATCCTGGAGACCCAAGCGTGAGGGGTTATTTTCACATTATTCACTCCTGCCTTTCTCGGCACAGAGGGTGATAAGAAGAGGGAAGAGAATGTGACAGGGATTGAAGCCGTGGTGTGAGCGGGGGACTTTATATGTCTTGAAGAGTTTAGTGCTCGGATGGTAGCCTCTAATTCCAGGCTATGTAACCTTGGGCATATTACTCCACTGTGCTGAATCTTAGTGTTCTTGTCTATTAAATGGAGATAATTAAAGCTATTTCCTTGGGGGATTGTGTGCCTGTGTAGTGCTTGGCAGAGCTAGTACACGGCCAGCGCATGAAATGTGTCAGCTCTTACTGCCTCACATCATGTTTACCCATGCTCTCTGAGGAGGTGGCATTCCTCCTGGGTTACAGATGAGGAACTGGAAGCTCAGAGAGCAGAACAGCCAGCCCTGTTTCACACAGCTGTAAAGCTGTAGAGCTGGGATCAGCAGCCAGGAGTTAGAGTTTGTTTACCATTGAGCAAATTAAGTAATCTCTCAGAGCCTTAATTGCTTCATGAGTAAAATGGTGGTAATCATGCCCTGCCTTCCTCAAAGGCCTGTGTATGGGGACCAGTCAGATGAGGAAGGAGATGTGAAAGTGCTAGTTAAGCTGCAAATACCAGTCACCTAATAGCTGCCATTTGCTGGCCACCTACCAGGCTGGGCCCTTATACACATTTATTCCTCATTGCAGCCCTATAAAAGATGAGGTGTGCATTATGACCCCACTTAAAGATGAAGTTGAGGCTTAGGAGGTCACATGTTTTGCACATGGTCTCCCAGTTAGTAGACGGAGGAACTGGAGTACTAGCTCAGTTAACTTCAAGTCCCCACTCCATTTCTTCTACCCTGCACCCCACCTGGTTTCCCCAGTGGGTGAGAGGAGGATCAGTCCTGTGGTCTGTGACCTCAGACTTTCTGCTTAGGGTGTGTTTCTCTTTGTTTGAGCTGGTTCAGGGAGTGAGGTTTGGAGGAGGGTGTAGACGGGTTCCTTGATATCCAGGTTTATCTCCCACGACAGGCTAGGATAAGGAGGTGATGGGCATGGGCACTGCCCTTGCTGAACCTGCCTAGCCAGAGGTGCTGAGATATGCTTGGGCAGAAAGCAGATGTCTAGAAGGACAAGGGAAGAGAGAACCCCAGCCCTTGGTCTCAGTAGCCTGGGAAGCAGTCTTGTCCTTCTAAACTTTTGGAAGCCTCAAGCCTCTGGGTTTTGGGAGAACACTAGGAAACTGGAAACCTACAGAGAATGGGGTCAGCAGAGAGTCACTGCTGCCTTGGACCATGACATGGCACAGCATGGCTAAGCCTGTTCCAGTCCAGGAGCCTGACAAGATCTGTGATTAGGTGCCACCTTTGTCTCCTCTAAGCCTTTCCTCCTCAGAAGCTGGGGCTGCAAGCAAATGGCAGATTGCCCTGGCCGGGTGCAGTGGCTCATGCCTGTCATCCCAGCACTTTGGGAAGCTGAGGTGGGCGGATCACATGGTCAAGAGATTGAGACCATCCTGGCCAACATAGTGAAACTTCATCTCTACTGAAAATACAGAAATTAGCTGGGTGTGGTGGTGCCCCCGCTACTTGGGAGGCTGAGGCAAGAGAATCGCTTAAACCCGGGAGGCGGAGGTTGCAGTGAGTCAAGATTGCGCCACTGCACTCCAGTCTGGGTGATAGAGTGAGACTCCGTCTCAACAACAACAAAAAAAGGCAGGTTGCCCAGGCTTACCATTTGCAACTGAGGTTGTGCTGGCAAACCATCCCATGCAGTGTATTGGTGTCTCTGAGCATTGCTAGGTATGGGCAGGCCACTCAGTGGGGCAGTCAGAACACTGGAGGAGGGGGTTAGACTGTCTCCAGTGGCTTGGGGGCCAGAGATAGAGCCACACAGAAGCATCTGGAGAAGGGCCTGATTTCCCCACAGCCTTCCCCGGGGAGCTAGAAGTAGCATATTGGCCACTGTGACAGAGGGGAAGCCCTGGGTCAGCCACTTACTTAGTAGCTTTGTGACTTTGTCCAAGTCATACAACCTCTCTGATCAGGCCAAGTCTGTCATGGGCCAAATAGAAATGGTAATTAATCTGTGAGGGCCCCACTTCACTGAGCTATTAGAGGGACACGTACACTTTCTAAGACAGAAGTAACTTGTAGCCCTGATGTAGTGCAGATGAGGGTAATGATGTCATGGAGAAAGCCAGGCGGGCAGCTGTTGAACACCTGCGGGGGCGGGGTGCGGTGGCAGTCACAGAAGAAGTTCAAGACCTGGTCCATTTGGGGAGGGACAGTGCTGAGTAATATGAGCAAGTGGTAATGAAGTATGTATTTCACACTTAATGACTTGACTCATTTATCAGTTGGTGCTGAAATCAGTTTTAGGGGCTTGTGACCAGCATTTAAAACAATAGAATAGAATAATGTAAAATCAATCTGGAAATATCAGAGTGCATTAGTACATGTAAGGGCAACTCGTTTCCTAAAATGTGTCCTGGTTGTGTGTGTGTATGTGTGTTTGTGTGGGTCTCAGTTTAAAAAGTGTGAGACATGGTGTTCTAAGCCAGGATGAAGATCTTCAGGACATTTTACGAGATCTGCGCAGGCAGGCAGGCATGCAGGCTGTGTGGAGGCTGAGGGTTTGGCCTGTGGAGGCAGAGAAGTGTAGTACAAGGGTCAAGAGCATGAGCTGTTAAGAGTCAGTCAGGCCTGGGTTTGAGTCCCAGCTCTGCCACTTATAGCTATATGGTCTTAAGGAACACTCTTAACCTTACTAAGCCTCGAATTCTACTTTAAAATGAGGAGAATGGGCCAGGCACAGTGGCTCACGCCTGTAATCCCAACACTTTGGGAGGCCAAGGCTGGTGGACCGCCTGAGGTCAGGAGTTCAAGACCACCCTGGCCAACATAATGAAACCCTGTCTCCACTAAAAATGCAAAACATTAGCCGGGTGTGGTGATGGGCGCCTGTAATCCCGGCTACTTGGGAGGCTGAGGCACGAGAATCATTTGAACCCGAAAGGCGGAGGTTGCAGTGAGCCAAGATCGTGCCATTGCACTCTAGCCTGGGCAACATGAGCAAAACTCTGTCTCAAAAAAATAAAATAAAAAGGGGAGAATGATGTTATAGTAGGGTTATTACAAAAGGTACATGTGATAAAGGTATGTGAAGCATTGAGAAGAAAATTATAAGTAGTAAATAATCTACAAATGGTAACTACTGTTGCTGATATTATTGTTGTTGTAGTTGTGGTTTTTAATGTAATATTGGGCTCTGAAGGGTTACTGTTACTTGGAGAAGGGAGAAGAAAGGGCATTCAGGTAGGGGTGAGTGGATGATGAGGGATAAAAATGTGTGCGCCTGGTATGGGAGGGGTCTAGAATTGTGTGACCTCAAAAGGGGTGTTGAGATTATAGGTAGAAGTTACTAGGACAATTTTGGCATAATGTGGGGAAGAAAGCTTTAGCAGTGGAAATTGTTTAACAGTAGGGTGACTTCACCTGGAGGTAAGGAAGGCCCACCCCTGGAGGAGTTCCAGCAGTGACTGAGCCACAAGAAACTGGTCTCACTTGTCTCTTTTGGCTTCAGAGACTCCCTTAGGCTACCTTAAGGAAGGAGGGGTTTCCTGGAGGATGAGTGAGGCCGCCAGGTTTGCGACATCCCCCGTGGGCCATTTGGTCCCTTATACCAGGCCAGCTTCTCTCTCACTAGCAATTGGTTCCTGCCCTCTCCACTGTCAGGAGGAAGCCACCTCAGGGCTTCAACACTGTCACACTATTTTCAGGGACCCCTCTGGCCCCAGCTTCATCTCACGGCTCCTCTCTGGGCATCCTTAGAGGGTCCAATTCATAAGATAGGCTGCACAAGCATATAGGGAAACTGAGGCTCAGAGAAGGAAGGGGACTTGCCTATTGTAGAAAGGATTTCTATATCAGAAAGCAATTGGATCAGATGCTTTCTAAGATCCTGACTGAGTTAACTGAAGGATATGTGAACCTTCTGATTAAAAAATATATATATATAGCCTGCAGTGTTTCAGGAGCACATCCTGTGCCTAGAGATATCTACCTGCCATTAGAGAGCACGTGGTACGCTGAGTGCCAGGTACAGCCAGACCTCCAGTGTCTTCTTTCTCACCATCTCCAGGTACATTAAACTCCTCTGTTGTTAAAGGAAAGGCCATTCAGATGGCCATATTGCCTCAAAATTTTCCCAATTTAGGATTTAAAAGATCAAAACAGATCTTTCAATTGACATGCACATTTAAAGTAGTAGTGGCTTTTTTGTTTGTTTCTGAGATCTTACGAAATCAATGGTGTAGCTTAAAATCAGTGGTGTCTTAGAATCCAGGAAATATGGTAGTTTGTTTTGTACTCTTTTGAAATTCCGGTTTGAGGTTTGACATTGGGGGTTTGAAACTGCCAGAGCTGTTATCTGGCATCAGTTAAAAGAACTCCGAATTTAACATGTTCCTCTGTGTATCTGCAGTTGGGAGAATGGGTGTCTCTGAGTCCCTGCAGTTACATTTTATCAATAAAGCCAGACTGAGGGTTGAGGTATCAAATAGACATATTTAATCACCTATGAGTTCTTTGGAAACTGGTAATCTCAAGTGAAAACCTTGCCCTCTGTAAGCCTCATTTTTTTCGTCTGTGCGGTGGGGATGTTGGATCAGCCATTATCTACATCCATAACTGCCAGAACTTCCTGTTGACTCAGTTTGGGCACCCTTCTGACTGGTTAACTAGAAGGCTGTTCCCCTGACTTGTTGCATAAGCAGTGCATTATAGGTGGTGGAAGGTACCATGGCCTGGGAGGTGTGGGCCCTTAGTTTCTGCTCCTGGGATGTTTGGGGATTGCCCGGAGATGCACATCCCTTTGTAAATTACCTGACCCTTTGTAAAGGCGTGGTCCCTGCTTTGCTCTTATCAGGAAAAGCATAGAAAGGAGTAACTCATGCCCTAGTTTTGCCTCTAGGTGGTGAGAGGGGCAGCAGTTCAAGGTGGGGGGTGCTTTGTTTCAGTGCTTTGAGGGGGCCTCCTTTGCCTAGGCTGTAGTCCTTCCTCAGATGTTCAGTTCCAAGGCTGCTCTCAGGCCTGGGCAGTTCCCCAGATAAAATGCACTGAAGAAGACCTTCCCTTTTGTGTCTTAGAGGCCTCAGCTCTGCCAGGGCCCCTCCCTCTGCTCTTCCAACCAGTAAAAGTCACAGTAGCATATTTCCTTCCGGCAGAGAGAGGACCAGAGACTCAGGCCTGGGCCAAGCCCCAGCCCCACCGTGTCCTGTTCCTGAGAACCTCCTCTGAGCTGCCTCCGACCCTGTGCTCCTTTCTGAGAGGTCAGGCAGCACTGTGTGCTGGCTCTTGGCTGGGACCTGACTTGGATTTGAGTCTGGGTTATTCCACTGATTTGCTGTTGGACGCTAAGCAAGATACCTTTCCTGGGTATCTTACCTCTCTGAGCCTGTTTCCTCGTCTGTCATTAATATCTTCTTCTGTTAAGAAAGCACAAAAAAGCACCTTGGTGCTGAGGTGTTTTCCCCACATTCAATGCCCACCAGAACATCAACTCCAAGAGGGTCAGGACTTTGTTTTAATCATGGGACGGCATCCCCACAACCCAGAGTCCCTCGCCCTAGAACAGTGCAACACAGTTGTGCTAGCTGCCCAGTCAGTAGATCTACAAATATAAGAAGTGGTATTTGATGGGGCTTTGAAGTGTGTGTAGGATTTGATGGGTAGAGACAATTTGGGAAACATTCCTGCAAAGGGACTGGCATGAGTAAAGGCTGAGAGGTGGGAAAGGGCCAGGGCATAAATGGGGAAACTCTGAGTAATGAGTTTGGCTCAAGTAAAGAGGTGAGCATATTATTTCTGTACTCGTTTGACTAGTTTTTGTGTTCAACTCTGCACCTTGTATACTGGCCCTCCGAAGAGGCTTATTGACTAAGGCAGACCCAGGACAGGAATGCTTTGCTTTGGTGCACAGATGCAGACACTCACTCAGCCTCTGCCCCAGAGAGGCACCGTGGCCCCTGACCACATTAGGGGAGTAGGCACTTGAACCACCTGCTGTGTCTCTAGCCTATGCCTTGAGGCAGTGGGTGGGGAGGTGGCGTGTTCCCTCTCCTCTGCAATAGGACGGTGGTCCGAGGTAGCAGTCCTGAGGGGAACAGCAGGGATGGTAGGCAGGAAGAATGGAGGTCTGACCAGGCTGGCGGCTGGGAACGAAGTCAGGGCCTTTGCTTCCCTTGGCACCTCTCACAGGCCCTGCCCTCTGCTCCACAGGCTGGAGGAAGTCCCCCTGGAGGTGCTGAGGCAGAGGGAGTCCAAGTGGCTGGACATGCTCAACAACTGGGACAAATGGATGGCCAAGAAGCACAAAAAGGTGAGGGGCCTGGCCTCAGGTCTCGGGCTGGGAGTTGGCAGCTTGGGGAGGAGGAGGAAGAGGGAGGAACTTCATCAGCTTAGGAAAGCAGGGGCTTCTCTAACTGCCAGATGCCTTAGGTGTCCTCCAACTGCCAGTGCAAGACAGAAGCTGACTTGAAGGCAGGGGGAAGGTTGGGCCCTCACACAGTGACTTCAGATTCATGCAGAACATTGTCCTGGAGCTAAACCTCAAAGCCATTCTTAGCCAACAGCTGTAACACAGCTTTCCTATAGCCTTCCCAGGAGAAGGACTTTAGTGCTGCTTACCAGCTATCAAGGAGGACTTCACAATACTACCAGTAACTAGCATGTATGGAACGTTTGCTTTGTGCTTGGGATAATTCCTTACAGCATCCTAGTGTGAGGTTAGTAATAGTAGTATCCCCACTTTACTGATGGCCTGGTCATCAAAATTTGAACCCAAGCAGTGTACCTTTAGCACCTCCCCTCTTAACCACCACAGTACGAGGCCTTCTTTATCCTCTAGATTAATTTGATGACTTCCCTCTTGACTCCTGGCCAAAGAAAGAAGAAAGTAACCTCACAGTTTAATAATAGTCTTACAAAAATGAAATCATCCAGTAGTCCTTTTCGAGTTAGGCTATCTTTAGACACTAGCTCGATTGCCCTGTGGGAATGTTCTTGCCCACCACTCTTAAGTGTGTGTGTTGATGTCCTTGGCTGCCCCCGGCATGGTGGTGTTACTACCTGGCCTAGAGGAGGCCTGTTCTGAGCCTTACAGCTAGGGTCTCTCTGTACAAGTTCCCAAATGCACAGAATGAACCCTATTGCCCGCTCTCATCAGCTGACACTCTGGTCTGGTCCAGGCTGGCACAGCTGGCTGCAAGGCCTCACAGAAAGCTCCGGACTGACCGTCAGGTATATAGACTTGGGCCCAGCCCCACTCCTTTCCTTTCTTCACACCTGTGGCTAACTGTAGAACTTCTGGGCAAGTCACCTCACCCTCTTAACCTCAGTTTCTCTGGCCAAATGGGAGTGATAATCCTGTTGTTGTTCCCCACGAAGTGGTGGTAAGTGCTTCGTAGACGGTGTCATAGATGGTGAAGCCCTGTGCTATGAGAGGAGAGGCTCACCCAGACCTGGGCTCTTGCTTGTTGTTCTCTCTCTGTCTGTCTGTCTGTCTATCTATCTATCTATCTATCTATCTATCTATCTATCTATCTAAGACAGGGTCTCACTCTGTCACCCAGGCTGGAGTATAGCAGCATGATCTTGGCTCACTGCAGCCTCAAACTCCTGGAGTTAAGTGATCCTCCCACCTCAGCCTCCCGAGTAGCTGGGACCACAGGCACATGTTACCACACCTGGGGAATTTTTGTAATTTTTGTAGAGATGGGGTTTCACCATGTTGCCCAGGCCGGTCTGGAACTCCTGAGCCCAAGCAATCCATCTGTGTCGGCCTCCCAAAGTGCTGGAATTACAGGCATGAGCCACCGCACCCAGCCTATCTCTTTTTTAAAAAAACAATGTTAAGACAGTTATTCCTCAGCTGCTTCCTGCCTGACTCTGGCTCTGTTTCCCTGCCTCATGGTTCCTCTGGCTCTTACTCTGAGCTGTAGCTTGCTCTCCAGCAATCTGTTGTGGTGACTGGTGGTTGGCAGGGACCTTCTGTGTTCTTGAAAATAGGGATTCCAGAGGGGAGCTTTGGGGAGCACCTCTCAGCAGAGTAGCAGCGGGCACTTCCCCTTTTCTTTCCTGGCATTGTGGTTAGAGCCCGAGACCTGCCCCTGCCCCTGCCCAGCTGAGGCCTCCACAGGAAGTGCTTCAATCCACCATGCTCAGAGGCCCTAACCCACTGCTTCTCTCCAGCCCAGAACCATCCTGGGTGCCCGTCCTGCCACCTCAGCTGTGGCCACACCGAGCCCTGCCCTGGGTGCTCTTCCAGCCTGCCTGTGGAGGCTTGAGTTCTCCCTCTGGTCAGGAAGTCATGGCACAGGAAGGGTAATACCTGTTTCAGGAAGTGGGCTCAGACCCAACACTTCTCCTGGACTCATACATAGTCCTGCTGGGAGGGTGCCTTCCTTTCTGCGACTCCCAGCCATGTCTAGGACAGAATTCTGGTCCTGCAGGGAGGCAGGGCAGGGGCTGGAATGCTGTCTTCCCACAGGGCCCTGCCCTGGGGTAGGCTTAAGCAGTGGCCCTGCCCTCACAGAGTTCAGCAGGCAAGGGTGTGGCCTCACTCAGCTTTCATCAGAGATCTCCTTTCCCAAGCCCTGGCCTCAGAGAATGGTAATCCTGTGGTTTCTGGGAATACTTTCTCATGCTTTATCCTTATTGGTCCCTACCATCCTCCCTAAGGCAGGCAGGGTAGGGATGACCCTCTCCAGCACCTTTATGCTGAGGAGGCCAGAGTGGGAAAGGCTGGCAGTACTCCCAGCTCTTTGCTCCCCGCGAAGTGTTCCAGGGCTCTCCTGGAGGAGGCCAAGTATGATGGGGGCTGTGATGATGTGGGGCTGCCTCTTGCTGAGCTTGGCTCTGTGGGAGAGCCTGAAGGGCCTGTGGCTTTGGGCTAAAGCACATCCCTTTGCCAAAGCCTGCCCAAGTTGGCTTCCTTAAGGAGACCCTTGTCCCACAGCCGCAGGAAACTGTTCCTTGAGTCTTGGGCAGTTCCCTTCAGCCCCCTTCCTCTGCCTTCTTTCTATGCAGTCCCAGAAGCTCTCACTTGGCACCTGTGACCAGCCACTGCTACTCTTCCCCCACCACCGCTACTCTTCCCCCACCACCCTCAGCCTGTCTGCCTGGCTCCTTCCTGGTTCTTGACTCTCTCTGACCCTTGGAAAGTTTTCTCTTGTTTGCACTGGTCACCAGGAAGGCCAGGGCTTCTGTGCTCCCTCCTCTGAGAGCTTCCAGGGGGACTGTTGAAGGGGGTTTCTAGGTGAGGGGAAGTTAGGCGTGAGCTGAGGTCCTGAGCTTCTGTGTCAAGCATCCTCCTGGGATGGAGGGGCAGAGAGGAAGCCATTACTTACTGAACACAGACAGTGTGTCAGGCCCCACACTAAGCACATTTTCCCTCTCGAATGGACTCCTTTGGCAACTCTGCACAGTAGGAGGTATTAGCATTCAGATCTTACAGTTGAGAAGTGGTTGGCTGAAGGTCAGCGCTAGATTCAAACCCAGATCCAGATGTTCTTCTCATGCCCTGAGTGCTCATCCCCAGGTCAGGCTGCTTAGTGCAGGGGTTGAGGGAGTATCATTGGCCATCTCGCCCCTCCCCCACGACAGCATTTCACAGGAGCGATGCCCCTGCCTTTGTCCTCGCTCACCTCGACGGGTCAGGGCAACTGCCTTCAGAGCATCATTCTGGTCCCAAGCCCAGGAGGAGCCCACTGGTGATGTAGAAAGTACATGGGGCTGGATCCCTCAGTCTGTGCAGTGCAGCTAGGAGATAGTAGGGTTTCTGATTGTATGACACATTTACCCCCACTCTGCTTGTGTGATGAAATTTCCCCCACGAATTTTCCCCTACCCTCAATTCCCCATTTGTAAAAGACATGATAGTCTTGATAGTTTTCAGATTGAGTTTTGTCAGTGGAAAACTTTTCCTGATAAAAACAACTAGCCGGAATTAAGCACTAGCTCTGGGTTATGAGCTGCCTCAAATACTTCCTCCTTCACTTCTCCCATTCTGCGAATGGCAGGGAAGACCTGGGCCATTTTAGCAACGGCTGAGATCAGGACTCACACTCAGGCCAGCTGCCTATGCCCCAGGCCAGTGATCTTGGGAGCTCAGGGTCAATGAGAGGAGAGAGGGATTCTTGACCAACACAAAGAGGGAGCCATTTGAGCAGCTCCCATCTTCCTTCTGAGTTCTGCTGAGATTTCTCCCCTCTAGGCTGGCGGTATCCTACCACATGGCTGCTGAAACCAACATACCTGCATGAAAGTGCCTGGGCTGGCCAGGCGCGGTGGCTCAAGCCTGTAATCCCAGCACTTTGGGAGGCCGAGACGGGTGGATCACTAGGTCAGGAGATCGAGACCATCCTGGCTAACATGGTGAAACCCCGTCTCTACTAAAAAAAATACAAAAAACTAGCCAGGTGAAGTGGCGGCGCCTGTGGTCCCAGCTACTCGGGAGGCTGAGGCAGGAGAATGGCGTAAACCCGGGAGGCAGAGCTTGCACTGAGCTGAGATCCGGCCCACGTGCACTCCAGCCTGGGCAACAGAGCCAGACTCCGTCATCAAAAAAAAAAAAAAGAAGAAAAAAAAAAAGAAAGAAAGTGCCTGGGCAACACCTCTGGGCACATGAGCTACCTTCCGTGGGGTGCAGCTGAGCCGCACACAGTGCAATGCCCTCCCAGGCGACAGACCATGGGGTTCACCCAACTTGTAATGGTTCCTTTTCCTTTTTCTTTTCTGAGACAGAGTCTCACTCTATCGCCCAGGCTAGAGTGCAGTGGCACGATCTCAGCTCACTGCAACCTCCACCTCCTAGGTTCAAGCAATTCTCATGCCTCAGCCTCTCAAGTAGCTGAGATTACAGGTGCCAACCACCATGCCTGGCTAATTTTTTGTATTTTTAGTAGAGACAGGGTTTCACCATGTTGGCCAGGCTGGTCTTGAACTCCTGACCTTAAGTGATCTGCCCTTCTTGGCCTCCCCAGAGTGCTGGGATTACAGGTGTGAGCCAGCGTGCCCGCCTGTAGGGTTCCATTTTGATTCAGAAGATAGTTATGAGGGTCTGGAATTCCATGGTAGACCTCAGGAATGCCCGTGTTGTCACCAGGGATGTGGGACTCTGCCATCACCTGGTGTTAGCATATCTAACTGCATTCACCTCCTCTCCCCACACCTTAGGATCTACATGGTAGCAACAGTAGGAAAGTCTTCTTTTTTTTTGAGACGGAGTTTTGCTTTTGTCGCCTGGCTGGAGTGCAATGGCGTGATCTTGGCTCACTGCAACGCTGCCTCCTGGGTTCAAGCGATTCTCTGCCGCAGCCTCCCAAGTAGCTAGGATTACAGGCGCCCACCACTATGCCCAGCTAATTTTTGTATTTTTAGTAGAGACAGGGTTTTACCATGTTGGCCAGGCTGGTCTCGAACTCCTGACCTCAGGTGATCCGCCCGCCTTGGCCTCCCAAAGTGCTGGGATTACAGCCGTGAGCCACCTTGCCCGGCGAAAGTCCTCTTTTCTCCCTGTTTCTGCTCTTGCTGCTGTGTGCACTGAGGGCCCACCATGCACTGGGAAAGGGTCTGGGCTGGGGGAGCTGCCTGGGTGGCTGCATGGGCTCAGCTGTCCTTTTGGTTTTCAGATTCGTCTGCGGTGCCAAAAGGGCATCCCGCCTTCTCTGCGGGGCCGTGCTTGGCAATACCTGTCAGGAGGCAAAGTGAAGTTACAGCAGAACCCTGGAAAGTTTGAGGTAAGTTTCCCTTCCTTTGTCCTGCCCTCCCTTCCGCATCTCTGGGCGTCCTCCCCATGGCAGCAATCCTCCATGTGCTCACCTGAACCTCACAGGATGAGCAGTCCACAAAACCTCCAGTCATGTGCCAAACTGCCCAGGCCCCAGCAGGCCACACTGGCCCAGTCCTGGGCACCTGTGTCTCCTGGAGGCTCTGTACAACTGAGGCTCCAGCCCTGAGCAGCCCTCAGTGGAATGGCCAGATTTGCTACCCCCTATTCCAGCTCTTTCTCTTGATGACCACTCAGGTTTTGCTTTCCTGGGCTCAGTAGGCTACATCCCTGCTCTTGGTGATCACGAGGGGACACTCAGACCATTTCCCTGACTGCTCTGGGCCCTGTGCTCTGGGCCTTTGGGGGCTTGACCAGCAGGACCACAGGTCCTTTGATGTCTCCTGGCCTCCCATCCTCTACTTTCTCCTGCCTTGTCCAAGCCTGGCCAGCACAACCCACCTGTGTGTCTTTTGAGGTCATCAGCCCTGGGTGTAGCAGAGCCAAACCCAAAGGGGCTGAAGGGAACTGCCCAAGTATCTCAAGGGGTCAGATGCCACTCAGTGGCCAGAGAGGGTGTCCTCTGTTGTCATCCCTCCTCCTGTCCCGATACTCCTCCTGCTGCTCCCTGCCCCATGGCCGGCCAGAGTAAAATACCTCTCCATTCAGAGCTGGGCAGCTCCTCCAGCCTGCTCCCTTAGGGAATTATGGGGAAGCAGTTGGATTCCCTGGGGTTGCCCTAGTTTACCTGCCAGATCTGGCCCCAGGCATCAGGGTTTCTCACAGGTCCTTGGGACTGGTGACAGGCAGACAGTGAGACAGAGAAGAGCTGCCCACCACCAGCTCTTTGTTGACATATCGCATGCTTCTTCAGTGAACACTCCTGTCCTGCCAAATCTTTTCCTTGAGATGACTGGGCAGGAGCAGGGCAAGGTAGCCTAGAGTTCCTGCTGTTGACCTAGAGAGGGTGAGAGCTTTTTGCTGGCAACACGTGGACTTGCAGGGGCAGGGAAGCTGGTAGAGTGTCTGGCTGGGGTAGGTCTCAATCTGGCTGATTGGATTATTCCCCAGAGTACCAATACCAGGTCCCACTGGAGCAGCCTCTCGACTCCAGAGTCTTCCTCCTAGTGGCTACATCTCTCCCATTTCGAGGGGCTGCATCCTGGGCAAAGCGGGAGGCTCAGGGGTGGGAGCCCCAGTCCAAGTCCATAGTTAATGTCAGGCTGCCAGAGCCAGGCATGAGAGCCAAGAGCGTGGGCAGCCTGGCCAGCCTCCTGGCTGTGTGGTTCAGCAAGTGTGAGCGTGTGTGCAGCAGAATGCAGAGCTGTGTGCATGTGCATGCAGAGCTGTGCTTCCGGAGAAGAATCAGCCACCCCCGGGGGGTCTGGAAGGTTGCTCGTGTGAGGAGGTGGATTTGCAGAGAAGGCCTTCTTGATGCACCGAAGCTGGGTGATGGGTTTCGGCACGGTCCTGGGGGCTGGAAGAATGGTTGGTGAGCACACCTGGAAGGACTTTTTTTTTTGCCTGTGGTGACCCAGAGGAAGCATGAGGAGCTTCCCCTGGTTGCTGTGGGTCCTATGCCGAGGCAGGGCACAGTGGCAGTCTGTGATGGCAGCGTGCACCTGTTTCTGTGCTCTCTCCCCACAGGGCCCTCCATTCAATACCCAGTCCAGGTGGCCCATCCCAACCTCAGCATTCAGGGCAGACTCTGCAGGCCCTGGTGGCTCCTTCTTCTCCTGCATGTGCTATTTCTTCCTCCTTCCTTGGGCAGGCAGGACCACCTTGTCCTTTTTTACCTGGTTTTCTTCTCTGGCTTCACATTCTGATGGTGCCAGTACCCCTCAGGCTCATGGAGGCTATAGGCCCCGTGACCGTGGTACCTGCTTGTCTGCCGATGCCCTTTCTATCTGCAGCTACCCCCTTTTCCTTTCTCACCAACCATGTGTGGCCAAGTGCCTTAGGCTGCTGAGGTACCAGATGAACACATCCTAGAAACTGACTTTTGGGGTTTTTGGGTTTCTACCTCATGGGAACTGCTAGGAGAATTTGTGGGGCCCTCTTCCCCTTTCTGACAAAAGCAAACCTGCACTGCGCTCAGACAGTACCTAGAGGTGCACAGTACAGACCCCCATCACAAGTGTGTTTGGGGCTCCAAAGGCACGCATCCGTCTCTCCGCTATGTGGCTGCCCTAGGGCTCTGTGTGGAGGCCCCAGCCCCTCCCTGTCCCCTCCAGCCCTGAACACTCTGTCAGCCGCTCCTCTCAGTCCTTACTCTCTAGTCAAGTTCCTGGCACCCTAGGTTCTTGAGCTTAGTGCTAGGACACTCCCACTGAGGGCCAGAGAGGGAAAGGGGCTTGTGTGAAGTCACCTGCTCTTCAGGGCAGGGCCTGGGTCTGTGCCCACTGGGTATGTTTGCCGAGGACCTGGCCTCCCTCCTGAGGGCCTTCCCTGATGCTGCCCCTGCCCTGCAGGCAACTTGTACTTAAACCAACACCCCCATGAAAGTGCCTGGGCCATGCCTTTGAGCACATTCTGGTTCCTCTGGTGAATACTCTGCTTCCCTGCTCAGCCCTCTGGGCTTCCTCCTTATTTATTTTTTCATTCTTTCTTAAAAATTGAGGTATGAATTTACATACAATAAAATGCATAGATCTTGAATGTGCATGCAGTTCGGTGAGTTTTGATAAATAATACACATTCATGTAACCAACATGCAAATCAAGGTGGAGAACATTTCAAATGACCAAGAAAAGATTTTCCTTTTTGTAATGGTTTTGTTGTTTTGTAAAGGTGCCCATACTGAAATGTTTACAGAAGTTCAAAGAAAAGAGTAAAACTTTGTTGAAACCTCGGCACCCAGAGAAGTATCTGAGGTTAAGGTTTGACAGATGTCATGTCCTTCCAAAAAGAGCTCTGTGCAGATCTCACACACACTCCACTTCCTGGATAGGTGACACCACCTGCACAGGGAGCCACGTAGCTGAGGAGCTGGGATGGACGGCTCTGAGTCAGACCTGGCTTCCAGTCCCAGCTCCACCATTTTTCTAGCCATGAGGCCTTGACACTCAGTTTTCTCATCTGCAAACAGGGTATAATGATAGGTCCTATCTCGGGAGGCTGAGGAGAAGGATCAGTGAGGTCCACAGATACCCTGTGCCCAGCTTAGCGCCTGGCTCAGAGAAGTGAGAACAGCTGGTAGCTATTGCTGAGAGAAGCAGCCTTCTGTCTTAAGGATGTGACATAATGTATCTAACTGACTCCTGAATGAAATGTCTAGAGGTCCTTCCAGCGACAGCTCGAGTAGACACTCTTGCCCGCATCGGTCTTCCTAGAGCCAGGTTTAAGGTTTCCAGGGCTCTTCCCTCTTTGCCCCTTTGCCCCTGCCCAGGCGTCCTTACCTGAGCTTCTCTTCCTGTCCTTGGGAAGGCCCAGTCTGTGATGGGCTTGGGTGGGCACTGCCCCTGGTGGAGGCCTCCCTCCCCTAATCCCTGGGCAGTCATGTCCTGGCAGCAATGCCCACCTCCATCCTCCCCAGCCTCTAATATGTGCCCTTGCTTCTAGGAGCTGGACATGTCCCCTGGGGACCCCAAGTGGCTGGACGTGATTGAGCGTGACCTGCACCGGCAGTTCCCATTCCATGAGATGTTTGTGTCCCGGGGGGGCCACGGGTGAGCAGGCTGGGCCTTGTGAGGTGGGAGGTGTCTTTAGGCCCTGTCTCTAAGGGGTCTGAGGAGGTACAGTGAGTTCAGGGCCTCAGAAGCTGGGTGCCCCCAACTCCACTCTTAGCATTTCCCTTTTTTTGGTTTGATTCTGATGTATGTTCTCAGCATCTCCTCTTACCTCTAGGGGGGGCTTTCCTCATTGACTCCAGAGTGTTAGAGCTTGCCCGGCCTGGCTCTCTTCGGGAAACAGGTTTTGTTGGGGAGAAAGAGGGATAGAGGGAGGTGGGTGAGTGGAAGGTATGCAGGGGAGAGATGGGGCAGGCAAGGGGACCAAGACAGACGCAGGGACAAAGCTGGCCTGGCCAAGGGGCCATAGCTGCTGAGTGAGGGGCCCGTACTTCCAGCCCTGACACAGCCTTACATCCTTCCCTGGCCCTGCTCCCTGTTTTCTCTTTGAGCCTCTGCCCTCCCCTGTCATGGGGGAGACCTTCCCCACCTCCTTCCTCTGGGCACATGAGAGTCCATGTGCTCCAGTAGGAGACTGATCCCTTGGTGACCACAAGCAGATCACCTCCCCTCTCAAGGGAGATGCAGATTCTGAGGCAGGCTGGTCCAGTGGGGCACAGGTAAAGGCCATGGGTAGCAGAGTCACCCCGGTCGTCACTGCTCTGCCTGGCCTCTCCACAGCCAGCAGGACTTATTCCGTGTGCTGAAGGCCTACACACTGTACCGGCCCGAGGAGGGCTACTGCCAGGCCCAGGCTCCCATTGCCGCCGTCTTGCTCATGCACATGCCTGCTGAGGTACCACCAGGCCCCGGGCAGGCAGAAGGGTGGGTGGGGAACCCCCAATGGCAAGGCCTCACGTCTCTCTCGCCCACAGCAAGCCTTCTGGTGCCTGGTACAGATCTGTGAGAAGTACCTGCCTGGCTACTACAGCGAGAAACTGGTGAGTGGTCGCCTGGCCTGGGACCTGCCCCAGGCTGGACATCCTCTGTGGCCCCTCCAGGCCCTTCTCTCATAGTAACTCCTGCCCAGGTTAAAAACTGCCCGGCCTTATGTTGCCTTCAGGCTGAAGTCCCAAGGCTTGCCAGGGTTAGGTCTCTTGGACTGCGATGTTATCCCTTCTACACTGACTGTCATCTCAGCTTCTAGGTGCTCTGGCCACTTGGCAGGATTGAAGTTCTTCCAGGGCACCAAATTCCTCCCTCCCTTGGCCTTGGCCTAGGCTAAAATCTGCCTGGAAGCTCTCATCCCCGTGCTGTCCCCTACAAACTTCTCTTTTGCTTCAGCTTTTAGCCCTCAGGGAGCTTTCTTGACCCAGACAGATGAGGCCCTCCAGCACATGCTCGAGAGCAGTCCTGCCCCAGCCTTGTTAGAGGCACTCAGCCCCTCCCCTCCCCAGCCTCTTTTGCTCATGTGCCCTTCTTGGGATAAGCTACTCCGGGGGACCAGCTGGCTCTGGTTTGCTCATCATTGTATCCTAGCACCTGGCAAAGGCAGACACCCTGCAGGCGGTACCTGCCTGAGCCTGCTGGGTGCTGGGTGCTGGGGTGTAGTCCCTGCCCTGGCTCCTGCAGCCCACGGTCATGGTCCCGTGGCCTTGGTGTCTCCCCAGGAGGCGATCCAGTTGGATGGGGAGATCCTCTTCTCGCTGTTGCAGAAGGTGTCGCCGGTGGCCCACAAGCACCTCAGCCGTCAGAAGATCGACCCACTCCTCTATATGACAGAGTGGTTCATGTGCGCCTTCTCCCGCACCTTGCCCTGGAGCTCTGTGCTACGCGTCTGGGACATGTTCTTCTGCGAAGGTACTGGGCTGGGCTTGGGGGGAGCACCCCTGTTCCCAGCAGCCCACAGAGGCCCACAGGGGGGCCTCTCTTTACAGAGAAACTCCCAAAAGGCTCCTTGTACTTAACTGCCCATCCCCCATGCAGGAGTCAAGATCATCTTCCGGGTAGGGCTGGTGCTGCTGAAGCATGCGCTGGGCTCCCCCGAGAAGGTCAAAGCCTGCCAGGGCCAGTATGAGACCATCGAGCGACTGCGGAGCCTCAGCCCCAAGATCATGCAGGAGGCCTTCCTGGTCCAGGAGGTACAGCCTGCGCCTGCCCCTTACCACAGGGAGGGAGGAAGACAGGTGGGGGTCCTTTGAAGGGGGTCCCTCTAACCCTCAGCCCCTGAGGGTGGATCACCTATGCCAGGACCATTGCTAGGCGGCCCAGAACATGTGGGTGGACCTCATCCTTCTGTCTGGTGAGGAGCATGGGACACAGAGAGGCCTGGCTCTGCAGGGCCTTCTGGATCTGAGCCGCTTGGGAATGAAGAGTGCTGACCCACGGCCCCCTCTTCCTCCCTGGTACCCCATTCACAGCCTTAGCTCTTATTTCCCTTTCTTCTTTCTTTATGGATACTTGTCTCTCAGGGGCAATTAGATGGAACATGCGTGGCCAGCTTTTACACATGAGGAAATGGAGGCTCACAGAGGCAGAATCACTAAGCAACTCCCCTTAAAGTCACCCACCCAGGTGGAGCTGGAGTTTGAGCCTAAGCAGCCAGGCTGCCCTGGGCAGTGGTGGAGGACAGATTGGCAGAGAGCAGGTTTTTGTCTATCTGGGTCTTACCCTTCAGCCCCATAGTCAGGCAGGTGGACTCGTGAAGATGTGGGCAGCTTTCTCCTCTGAGGCGGTGAGTCTCAAGTGTCCAGCTCACCTAGCACTCAGCTCTGGGGCTTGTGACTGCAGCTTGGGACTAGACCCTCATCCTTCCTGAGGTCAGTGTTTAGTGGCCAGGGCTGGGGGATGCTCAGAAAGACTGGGGGCCCAGGCTGGGAGGCAGAAGGGGAAGGTCCTTCTTCTTGGCGCCCACTTGCCTGTGTCACTGCCCGGACAGGTGGTGGAGTTGCCTGTGACAGAGCGCCAGATTGAGCGTGAACACCTCATCCAGCTGCGGCGCTGGCAGGAGACCCGGGGTGAGCTGCAGTGCTGCTCCCCGCCCAGGCTGCATGGTGCCAAGGCCATCTTGGACGCAGAACCCGGTCCCCGGCCTGCCCTACAACCTTCACCGTCCATCCGCCTGCCCCCAGATGTCCCCCTCCCTGGCTCCAAAGCCAAGCCCAAGCCACCCAAGCAGGCCCAGAAGGAGCAGCGGAAGCAGATGAAGGCGAGAGGGCAGCTGGAGAAGCCCCCAGCCCCAAATCAAGCCATGGTGGTGGCCGCTGCAGGAGATGCATGTCCCCCACAGCATGTGCCCCCGAAGGACTCAGGCCCCCAGGACTCAGCCCCTCAGGATTCGGCTCCCCAGGTCTCAGCTCACCACCGCTCCCAGGAGAGCCTGACATCCCAAGGGAGTGAGGATACCTACTTGTAACCCTGGCAGCTCAGGCCTCCAGGGTGGGGTCTCCACATACCTACACGGTTCATGAACTGACATTCCACGGCCTGCCCACCCTCTGAGGACCAAGCTGCCTGGCCACTGGGCTGGAGTCTGGCTGGTCCAACACAGATTCTGCCTGAGTCTCCTTATTTATTTTCTTTACAGTGGCACTCGGGGTGGCCCAGCCAGGGCAGGCAGAAGCTAGGGCCTGGGGGTGGGGCCTCCTTCAGCCCCTTCCTCCTGGGGGGATGCTCCCCAGTGTTAGGGTACTGGTGTGAGGGGAAAGGGTGGGGTGTACTTTGTGTAAAATAGAAACATGGTTTTGTACAGAAATAAACAGCCTTGTGTAGACAGCTCGTATACCACCTTGGTCACCTTGGTGCTCAGCATCTCTTCTCTGCCCTACAGAGCCCCTCCTCCTGGGCTCCAGCCCAGCACCAGAGTCTCTCTGAGAGGTACCTTTACCAGAGGACATGCCAAGTCCCTGGCCAGTCCCCATTCTTAACCCCCATTTTCACTCATCCCATCCCCACTGCCTTATGTCTACCTTCTGCCAGGGTAGACATAAGGGACGCCAGGGCTGGAGCTCAGTGCTGGGCAGAGCAGGGTATGCTCCCTAGGCCTCATCCTCACCCGCCACCAAGGGGGCAGGGACTCCTAAGGAGGAGGTTTCAGGGTCTTCCTCCTTCAAGGCCTGCCCTGGATGCTACCTCAGGCTCCAGTAAGTTTCTGAGAGCTCATTCTGGGTTGGGGTCAGGGATGGGGCCCAGGGTGGAGCACCGTGAATGTCCTTACAGGCTCAGCCCTCAGGGAGAGGGGCGAAGTGTGGATCTTTGATAAAATGCCACTTTCGATTTACTGAACACTTGCCAAGTGCCAGGCTGAATTGGTCAAGTAGGCTTGATTAGCCTCATTTTACAGATGAGGAAACATGAGCTGAGTGGGAAAGGAACCACCCAGCCTCAGCCAGATTTGCACCAAGAGCCCCTCACTCAGCTTCCTCTCCTGACCAGGGCTCCAGGAGACCTGACTCTGCCCTTGAGGGCCCAGGCAGGCACTGCGGTCACAACCTGATGACTGGTGAGGGCAAGGACAGGGTGTCCCTGGGAGAGGCCCCCCTTCTGCTGAGGAAGCAGCTTTTCCAGTCAAACAATAGCGCTGTTACTGGCAGATGACCAAGCTGGGCCAGGCCAGGCCAGAGCGGGAGGGGGCAGGAGAGGGAGGAGCAGAGCCTCCCTGGGAGCTTTCAGGCTTCGCCTGGGCCTGGAACATCCTGTCCTGGTGCAGCTGGGGATACTGAGGCCTAGGGAGGTGAAGGGTCTCAAGAGACTATCAGGGTAGGCCACCGCACTTCCTGCCTCCTTCCCCTCAGCCCTGTGGTTTCCCACTCTATCTGCACCTGCCATTGATGAGATGGGCTCAGCCTTTGAGAAGCTCCTCCTTCCCCTAGTCCTCCAGGGGATAGGCCAGGATGTGGTGGCTACACAGTGTTCCACAGGAATGTGTCAAGCCCGAGAGTCCAGGGAGGAGGCTTAGCTTGGCTTCTATCTGCCTGTGGTGGGGGCTCCAGAGCAGGCAGAGGGCCTGCTCAGGCCTGCTGGGTCCCAATCAGGCCTGAGGCCTGCTTTAATCTACTTGGTTCAAAGCCTCACATCTGAGGCCTCAGGGTGCTCGGGGCAGACAAGGGTCCCCTGGAGCATTCTCGGCCCTGCATGGAGCCAACATGGACATGCTGATGCCTGCTCAGCCTTGGGGTCTTCTTAGACCTGTGGGGGCCTGATAAGATCTGGGGTGTCTGCCAGTGCCGGGGGCCTCCTTGAACCTGAAGCAAGTTTAGATGTGCACAGGCCAGCTAACGGCTGCAGGCTTTGGGGCTCAAGTTTCAGGCTTGAGGTCTGAGTACTCACTGAACCTCAGCTGCATGGGCCTCCCCCACCAAAGTTTGAGCACTGGGCATCACTGGCTCAAGCACTTTTGGGTTTTGTTTGTATCGAGGGACCTCAAGTCTTAGGCCTTGGCCACCTCCAGCCCCCTAACCCAAAGTATGTCGCTCAGCAGAGGTGGCTAGAATTCTATCTCTGTGTGTCCCTGGTGGGGAGCCTTCTATTTTGAAAGTTGGATGAAAGGAACAAGTGGGGCTACCAGGCCAAGTTTCAACTTGGCAGCCCCCTCGCAAGCGGGGAAGGGTAGGTATCAATCGCAATCATTTGCTGGCGGCCCTGCCCCCTGCAGCCATCAGAGGCAGGAGAGCGAAAGGTGCCCGGTGGACGGCCGCTGCAAAGCCGACCTATGCCTGTCATCGCTTCAGGGGTTTGGGGGCAGCGTTCTGGTCCCAGCCGAGCTCCAGTTCGTTTCGTGGTCCTTCTGTCTCAAGGACCTCAATCATAAAACCCACGTGTGTGCCAGAAGGACAGAAACGTCCCCTAGCCTCCGGGATGCTCCCACCCGCTCCGCAGCCGGCGTTCCGCGGGAAGGGCGGAGCCCAGGGAGGGGGCGCGTCAGGGGCGGGACCTGGAGGAGTCAGACGGGGTGGGGTCTATCCTCGAGCCAGTGCTAAAAAAGGCGGAGCCGTTCGGGGCGGTCTCGGTGGGCTGGAAAGCGGTTCTGGTATTAGGAGGAGGCGTGACCACCCAATAGTCTTCTCTTCCCGCGGGGCGTGGCCGTCAAAGAGCTGGACGCCGCGCCTGGCTGGGCGGGTGGGTCAGCCGCGTAGCGGGCGGCGTGGACGCGGCCGCGCAGCGGCTCCTTTAAGGCTCGGGCACCACCCCCGCCGCCCCGCCTCCCGCGCGGCCTGGGTCTAGTTGGCGGTGGGGTCGGGTCCGCGCGAGCCGCGATGGAGCTGCACATCCTAGAACACCGGGTGCGGGTGCTGAGCGTCGCCCGTCCGGGTCTCTGGCTCTACACCCACCCGCTCATCAAGCTGCTCTTCCTGCCCCACCGCAGCCGGTGCGCGCCCGGGTTCGGGAGCGCAGATGGGGGCTGGGGGCTCTGCTGTCGCTCAGGGCCAGGGTCGGAGGATTAGGATCGCCGTAAGGCAGGCAGGCAGGGGGGCGGGAGCGGGTGGGGAGGGCTCTCCCCTTCCGGCCGCCATCCGGCCTGGGGGACCACAGCCTATCCGGCCCCGTGAGGCCCCCTCCAAGGGGCAAAGCGCAAACAGCCTGGGATGGGCAATGCTTAACTCAGTGGTGTCAAATGTGGGCATTCCTACCTGGTCACTCCGGGGAGCTCCTTCCAGGACACCTCCCTTCAGGTCAGAGGGGCTGGACTAGGGGGTCCAAGGTCCGACGCCCCTAAGGCTGTCGCCGCGGGTGTGAACCTCTCCTCCCTCGAGGAGTAGAGGGGTGGAAGGCCCCTGGAGAGGTCGGGAGGCCGGAAAGTAGCCCCCAACCCCGGAGATGGGCCTAACATCCCATTGCCCTGGAAATTAAAGGCCGAGGGGGCAGGAAGGCGCTGGCCCGGGGTCGCAGGGGTGTCTCGGGGCAGTTGGAGAGAAATCCACTCCCGATCCCCAGTTCTCCACACGAAACTGAAGATGCTCCCCACCCCCAACCAGGTGCAAGTTCTTCAGCCTGACGGAGACCCCTGAGGATTACACGCTTATGGTGGATGAGGAGGGCTTTAAAGGTGGGGGCTGGTCTGGGGAACGGGAGTACGGGAGGGGCTTGTCGCGCTCCCCTTCTGTAGGGTTCTCACCAGTTGCTGGGATCCGTACCAAGAGCTTAAGCCTTAAAAGCAGATGTGTCAGGGTTCGAATCCTACTCCACCACTCCTTGGCTGTGTGCCCTTGAGCAAATCACTTCCCCTCTCTGAGCTGTTTTCTCTTATGTAAAATGGGTCTAGTTCTGGTTCTGATAAACAGGGTCCCATGAGGGCTTTATAAACTCAAAACCGCTGAAGGGCACTCAGCAGTCAGGCCTGCAGAAGGGCCTCTGTTATGGTTCCAGGCAAGTGCTGCTGTTAGAAGTCCCTGGGTATTATTTCCTCCTGGTCTTATCTCCCTGGTTTGGGTCACCTCCTCCCCTGCTGGTCTGGGAACTCCAGGAGTCTGAGGGAAGGAATGCAGGAGTAGGCAGCCATCTCAGGGGAGGGTCCTGGAGGCCTCCTGGCTGTGCTGGGGTGAATAGCAGCCACCCAGGCCCTGGCCCCTGCTCAGCACTGGACGCCAGCCTGGGCCCTCCCTGGGCCCTGGAGCTGACGCCCAGCTCCTCCTCCTGCTGCTGGCCCGGCCCATCCTCACAGGCTTGGAGTCTCAGGCGAGCTAGTTGGAGCTTGGCCTGTCCCCCTGCTCCACTGCAGGCCTTAGTTTCCCTGTTTTTACTTCAGGGAAGTCTGGGTCTGCAAAAGGGGAAGGCAGTCCCCCAGCCAACCTGATCTGCGAATGCCCCCTGGTGGTGCCGTGTGGTATAAAGCTTCTGCTAACCCACAGAAGACACCGTAGTGAGGTAGATATTGTCGTCCCATTTTACAGATGAGGAAACTGAGACTCAAATCACCTGCCCCAGGTCACAAGACAAATTAACAAAGCTGGGATTTGAACCCAGGTCTGTCTGAATCTGGACCTCTGATCTTAAGTGGGAAGTTTCTATGCCACCAGGCCAGCACTTGAAGCCTTTCTCAGTCTTTGCAAACATAGGGACTTCAGGAGCAGAGCTGGGGGGAGACAGTCCCAGCCTCCAGACCTGCCCTTACCTTGATGGAGCCCTCCGAGGCACAGAGAGGGAAACTGAGGCTCAGAGAGGGGCAGGGGCCAGCCTTGCAGACCCTGACCTGACATGTCCCCTGCCCACAGAGCTGCCCCCATCTGAGTTTCTGCAAGTAGCGGAGGCCACATGGCTGGTGCTGAACGTGTCGTCTCACAGCGGTGCGGCAGTGCAGGCTGCTGGGGTCACCAAGATCGCCCGCTCGGTCATCGCGCCACTGGCCGAGCACCACGTGTCTGTGCTGATGCTGTCCACTTACCAGACGGACTTCATCCTGGTGAGTTTCCTGCTAGTGCTGATGCAGAGCAGGGTGGATATAGGTACCTGGGAGCCCATGTGATGTGCCATCTGCTGTGGCCCAGGTGCGGGAGCAGGACCTGTCCGTAGTGATCCACACGCTGGCCCAGGAGTTCGACATTTACCGCGAGGTGGGCGGAGAGCCTGTGCCTGTGACGAGGGATGATTCCAGTAATGGCTTTCCCCGCACTCAGCATGGTGAGGGCCGCCCTCTGACACCTGGACTTGGGCAGGGCCTCCTCTTCCCACTGGATCTCTTCCCTTGTAGGCCGCAATGGGGCAGGAGGACCCTGGCCAGTTCCTGGATAGCAAGACCCGCCCCGGGCCCACGCCTCTCCCTGACTGGCCACCAGGGGGCGCCCCAGCCCACGGACACCTTTTCACCTGCTGCTGTCCTCCAGCAGGGCCCAGCCCCACGGTGCATCCCATCCAGAGCCCACAGAACCGCTTCTGTGTCCTCACACTGGACCCTGAGACGCTTCCAGCCATCGCTACCACCCTCATAGATGTCCTCTTCTACTCACACAGGTGGACCTTGGAACTTAATCTTTGTCCTCACGCCACTGTTCCCTACACTCTGTCCCCCCACCTTCTGCCCATCCATCAGTTTTGCAACTCTCCCTTGTCCTCTCTTGGGATTCTTGGCAGCCCATGACACTCACTTGTGCTTCACTGATGTTCGGGGAAGGTTCTTGCCCCAAAGCTGGATCCCTTTCCAGTGGTGTCCTCTGAGCCATGCCCTGGTCTGGCCCGCTAACCGTGGGGTCCTTTGTTTTTGGCACAGGCTGGGTTCATTGTCCTTCCCTGTCCCCACCCACACCTTCCAGAGGGCTGGACCCTTGGGCGGGTAGCAGAGACAGCAGAGCCTGCCCAGGCCACCATGCCAGCTCCTTCCCAGGGTTCTGGAGGCTGATCGGGGTCCTCCAGCAGGGGCAGTAGGCTGGGTGCCTGGCAGAGCCCCTAAACCTCCCATCCCTCCCCAGCACCCCCAAGGAGGCAGCCTCTAGCAGTCCTGAACCCAGCTCCATCACGTTCTTTGCCTTCTCCCTCATCGAGGGTTATATCTCCATTGTCATGGATGCTGAAACACAGAAAAAGTAGGTGACCCCTGACCCCGGGTGGGCCCCAGGCCCCAGCCAGTCCAGGCAGGGAGGAGGTGGGGCATCAGACTTTGAGGTCAGCAGGTGTACCTGTCCCAGAGCTCATGGTCAGGCAGGGGTGGATGGGGGTGCCCTGCCCATCACCCATCTCCCTCCCCAGGTTCCCCAGTGACCTGCTGCTGACCAGCTCCTCAGGGGAGCTGTGGAGGATGGTGCGCATCGGCGGACAGCCCCTGGGCTTTGGTGAGGGCCGTTCCCGGTGTTGGGGGGTTGGGGAGTGTCTGGGGAGCAACCGGCATGTGCCACATGTGCCCCTCCTCCACCACCCTCAGATGAATGTGGCATCGTGGCGCAGATCGCGGGTCCCCTGGCAGCTGCTGACATCTCTGCCTACTACATCAGCACCTTCAACTTCGACCACGCCCTGGTGAGCACCATGGGCTGGGGCTGGGGAGCTCCTGAGGGGAGAGTGAGGCCCAGAAATGTGGGCGGCTGGAGGTAGTCTCAGCTGGGCCAGGAAGTCAGGGGTGGCCTTGGTCAGCTTCTGCCTTGACCCTTCCCTCCTGCCCACCTGCCCTCAGGTGCCCGAGGACGGTATCGGCAGCGTCATCGAGGTCCTCCAGCGGCGGCAGGAAGGACTGGCTTCCTGAGTCCCATGGGGAACAGAGCAGCCACCCTGCTCTCCCCTTGACCCAGGCTTCCAAAGACTTCTCTAAAGCTATTTCCTTAAGCTCTGGAATGAGCCCCCTGTTCTGCCGGGGACTCTTGTTCCACTCTCTGTATGTAAGCTGCGTGCGGGCACCGGCTTTTACGCAGACACCTGTGTGCACTCGCAGGTGGAGTGGGCAGGTGCTAGCCTGACTGCATGTCTGCCCACACAGGGGAACACGGTGCTTGGGGCTTAAGCCCCCAAACCATCACTCCCTGCGCGGCCTCGGCGTTTGCACAGTCCCTGCCTGAGGCCCGAGCCATCCCCCCAGCCTTCCTGGGCCAGCTGTCCCCCAGACAGGGCCCTGACCTCTGTTCTGCCTCTGGTGGGGTTGCCTTCCCTGGCCAGGTGAGTCCTGACAGTGCCTGTCCCTCCTGGGACCTCCGAGAAAAGTATTTTGACATCTCTCTCTTCTGTTTTTATTGACTTGTTAATAAAGGACTTTGTAGTGACTGGGTTGGGCTATGGTCCTTGGGGGTCCTCTGGGTCTGAGTCTCAGCCATGGCTCCACCTCATGGTCCCCTCTATCTGAGGTCTTGGTCTCTCTCTGTGTAGCTGGCTGGGGGCTGGGCTCACCTGGCTTTGCCTCATTCACCTCTCACCACAGCTCAGTAAACTATCACCATTTTCCAGATGAGGAACCGAAGCTTTGAGAGGTGACATGACTTAGCCAAAGTCACGTGATTCCCATTCCCATGCCTGCCTTTGAAATCTGGGGTGTTCCCAGATTTCAGAATAGCTTCCAAATAGCCCAGAGGGTTCTGAACCTGGGCAGAGACTCCCAGACCCTCCTATTTGGGGAGTCTCCCAGCCTTCCCTGTCACTGTGGATATGGCCAGCCTGCTATGAAACCCACCAAGGAGGGCCCAAAAGCACTTTTCTTTCTTCCAGCCTGCTGCCTGCTTTCTTCTAGCCCACTGCCAGCTTTCTTCTGGGCCTTGCCTGAGTTCTGGCTGTCCCTCTTGTTGGCTAAGAGATCAGTCGGTTCTTACCACCGGGGCTCTCCTGGAGTCACTCCTAAGGTTCAGGGCCAGGAGGACGGGACAGGGACCTGGAGGCCACCTGGAGCCCGCTCTCTCCTCGGGGGCCGCCACCCTGCTTGGTGAGGCTGGGATCCTGCCATGGCCTGATGAGGCCCCACAGATGCCCCAGGGGGACTATCGGGTACCCTCAGCCCAGACCCGCCCATGCTCAGGCAGGGAAGAAGGGTGTGACTTCTGTGTACTCAGAGGTCGTGGTGGCTCCTCAGAAAAGCCAGAACAGGGACAGGCCTCTGGCAATGCGCCCGCCCTGCTCCTGGGGACCAGGGGTCTGGGGCCTCGAGCTGCAGATCACAGGAGCCAAGAGCACAGCACAGCCTGGTGAGTGAGCAGCAGGGGCTGCCCGGGCCAGCCCTTCCCTTCAGCCTCAGTTTTCCCATGTGCATGGAGACCTAGGAGACAGCTCCTTCAGGAACACGGGGAAGGGGGCATTTCTTTGGAGTTTGACTTTTTTTTTTTTTTTTTAATGGAGTCTTGCTCTGTCGCCCAGGCTGGAGTGCAGTGGCACAATCTCAGCTCACTGCAACCTCCACCTCCCGGGTTCAAGAGATTCTCCTGTCTCAACCTCCTGAATAGCTGGGATTACAGGGGGCCACCATGATGCCAGGCTAATTTTTGTATTTTTAGTAGAGACAGGGTTTCACCACATTGGCCAGGGTGGTCTTGAACTCCTGACCTCAAGTGATCCACCTGCCTTGGCCTCCCAAAGTGCCACGCCAGGCCGAGTTTGTCTCTTGTTGGGGGGGTGAGGTTGAGGGGGGTGAGAGTCCCAGTTCCTCTCTTTTGAGGGTCTGGTGTGGGACCTGGCTTGGGGGATGTCTGGGCTTGAAGTGGGGGCTTCAGAGTCAGGATTCTTGGGGCTGCTTAACCTATAGCTAGTGGGCTCCCAGCTCCTCATCCAGCCCTGGGGGTCTCACCATCTGTCTGTCTGCCTGTGAGTCATTGCCTGGTTTGGTGTTCCTGTCACCCCGGCTCACCAAGGGCCTCAGGCCTCTCTTGGGTCCCTCATACCAAGTCCCAGCCTGGCCTCGGCTAGTTCTTGGGGTTGTCCAGGCGGCTGGCCTGGGTGAGGGGCCACAGGCGCATCACTGCGGGCTGCTCTGACTCACACACAGGCCTGAGGTCAGTGTGCCCGTGTGTCTCTGCCACATACCCGTGTGTCTGTGTGGAGGATTTTTAGCTCCGACATAATAGGGTCCTTAGGAGTCACTGGGCCGGCTCTTTGCCTCCAGCAGGCTACAGATAGGGCCATCTTCCTAGGAGTGCTGGGGAGATCATGAGAACAAGCTGGACTCAGGGGCACAGAGCTTGGGAGGTGTCCCAGGGACACACAGGTGAGAAGGTGGGGGGCGCCTTCCAGGAATGTGACCCTGAATCTTACACACAGCTGATGCTGTGTGTCAGGTCAGACAGACTGACCTTGAGCTCTGTCAAGTTAAGGTGGAGACACACAGAGCTACCTCCTTGTCCTATCCAGGCCCCCAGAGAGTCATGGGGCACAGAAAGCTGGTCTGGTCAGCCTGGGTCTGGGGTTGGGCTCCATGTGGGTCATTCATAACTGAGGTTGGCGGCACTCTCTGGCACGCAGCCCACATCCTGCACCCTGGGAGCTCTTGGTCACCTGTCCACATCAGCACAGGCTGGGGAGCCGAAGTGCCTGTCTTCATAAAGATGGCAGCAGGTCCCAGGGAGGGGCCTGCCCATGGTCCCTCAGGGAGAGGGAAGGGGCTCTCAGCCCTCCAACTACCAGCCTAGTGCCCAGCATCTGCAGGGAGGATGTGGGCCTGGGTGGGTGGGGACGGGAGATGAGGAAACCTCAGCCAGGGAGAGTCAGCGGCTTACTTCCACCCTTTCTCATCTTCATGCCAAGACAGAGGAAGTGAGCTCCTAAATTCCCCTCCTCTGAAATACTGGAGCAGAGATTCAGGATTTAAAGTCCTCATCTCCCTCCCTGGCAGGCGGGGCCACCAGGTCCCATGCTTGCCAAGTGGTTCCACAGCTGGCTTTTTGGTCCTCTGTAGAGGTGAGAAGAAACTGTACGTGCTCTTCATCTTCCTCTGGGACCCAGGATTCTGCCCGGTGGGAAGGGCCTGAGCAGGAGGCAGGAGAAAGGGGAGAAAGGGGTACCAGGGGATGCTGAGCCATCTGTGGCTGGCTTACTGAGCAAGCACAGGGAAGCCGCTTCCCTCATTTGCCTGTATGGGAGGGCAGGTGTTGTGCTTGGTTAATTCACATCCATACAGTCTACATGTTGCTTAAAGAGAGGCAATACGTTCGGAGAAATGCATCTTTAGGCAATTTGGTTGTTGTGTGAACATTATAGAGTGTACTCACACAAACCTAGCTGGGATAGCCTACTACACACCTGGGCTAGCTGGGCTAGCTTGTTGCTCCTGGGCTACAAACCTGTACAGCATGTTTCTGTAGTGAATACTGTAGGCAGTTGTAATGCAATGGCAAGTGCTTGTGTACCTAAACATAGACAAGGCACAGTAAAAATGCGGTATAAAAAAAGCATAACCAGGTGTGGTGGCTCACCGTGTAACTCCAGCACTTTGGGAGGTTGAGGCAGGAGAATCACTTGAGCCTAGCAGTTTTAGCCAGATGGAGACCAGTCTGGACAGCATGGCAAAAGCCCATCTATACAATAATAATAATAATTTTAAAATAGCTGGGCATGTGGCTCACATCTGTAATCCCAGCAGTTTGGGAGGCTGAGGCAGGTGGATCACATGGTCAAGAGATTGAGACCATCCTGACCAACATGGTGAAACCCCTTCTCTACTAAAAATACCAAAAAAAAAAAGTAGCTGGGTATGGTGGCACGTGCCTGTAGTCCCAGCTACCAGGGAGACTGAGGCAGGAGAATAACTTGAACCTGGGAGGCGGAGGTTGCAGTGAGCCGAGATCACACCACTGCACTCCAGCCTGGGTGACAGAATGAGACTCTGTCTTAAAAAAAAAAAAAAAAAAGCTGGGCATGGTGGTGTGTGCCTGTAGTCCTAGCTACTCAGCTACTCAAGAGGCTGAGGAGGGAGGATCACTTGAGTCCAGGAGTTGAAGGCTGCAGTGAGTTATGATCATGCCACTGCACTCCAGCCTGGGCGACAGAGCAAGACTCTGTCAATAAATTAATTAATTATAAAAACAGTACACCCACCGGGCGTGGTGGCTCACGCCTGTAATCCCAACACTTTGGGAGGCTGAGGTGGGCAGATCACGAGTTCAGGAGTTTGCGACCAGCCTGGCCAACATGGTGAAACCCCATCTCTACTAAAAATACAAAAATTAGCCAGGCCTGGTGGTGCACGCCTGTAATCCTAGCTACTCAGGAGGCTGAGGCAGGACAATTGCTTGAACCTGGAAGGCGTAGGTTGCAGTGAGCTGAGATCACACCACTGCATTCCCGCCTAGGGGACAGGGCGAGACTCCATCTCAGAAACAAAACAAAATAAAAAATACCAGTATAGGACACTTACCATGAATAAAGCTTGCAAGACTAGAAGTTGCTCAGAGTGAGTCAGTGAGTGAGTGGTGAGTTGAATGTGGAGGCTTAGGACATTACCATACATTACTGTAGACTTGATAAACACTGTATACGTAGGCTACACTAAATTTATTAAAAATATTTTTCTTTCTTCAATGATAAATGAACTTTCACTTACTGTAACATTTACTTTGTAAACTTTTTTTTAAAAATTTTTAACTCTTGTATTAACACTCAGCTTAAAACACATTGTACAGCTATACAAAATATTTCTTTATATCCTTACTGCATAAACTTTTTTCTATTTTAAAATTAAATTTTAAAACTTTTAAACATTTTGTTGAAAACTAAGACCAAGCCGGGCACAGTGAGTCACGCCTATAATCCTAGCACTTTGGGAGGCTAAAGCAGAAGGACTACCTGAGCCCAGGAATTCGAGACCAGCATGGGCAACATGGCAAGACCCCGTCTCTACAAAAAATAAAAATTAGCTGGGCATAGTGGTACACACCTGTGCTCCCAGCTACTCAGGAGGCTGGAGTTAGAGGATTGCTTGAGCTCAGGAGGTCAAGGCTGCAGTGAACTGTGTTTGTGCCACTGCACTCTAGCCTGGGCAACAGAGCAAGACACTGTCTCAAAAAACAAAAACAAAAACCCACCAAAACTATGACCAGCACGCACACACTAACACACTAGCCTAGGTCTATACAAGGTCGGATCACCCAGACATCACTAGACGACAGGAACCTTTGAGCTCTATTATAATCTTATAGGACCACCGTCATATATGTGGTTCATCATTGACAAAAATGTTATGCGGTGCATGACTGTATATTCAACACATGCTCTTGTTATCCCTATTTTACCCAGGTGGACGTGAAGCACAGAGAGGTGAAGTGCCTTGCCCAATGTCACACAGCTGGGCAATGTGAAACCAGAATTCCAAAAGAAGGTTAGGAGTCCCTACAGGATCCTGGGGAGTTTCCTTGGGCAAAGAGACGCTTTAGCTGAACCCTGAGGGACGGGAGATTTTGCAAGATCCCTTGCAATCCAAGCTGTCTGCGTCGGTGGCCGGGTGTCTGCTGCTGGTGGCAACAGATGTGTGGGCGGGCACGCGAGGCCTGGCCCTGGCTCCTTCCTGACTCGGGGCTGGCAGGGTGGGTATGTTGGGCAATGGCCGCGGTTTGCATCTCACTTTCTCAGGCAAGCCCCGGTACTGGGGTTCCAGAGCCAGGCTGCCTCTTATGGGGTACCCAGAGCTGCCTTCCCGGGGGTTGGTCATGGTGCTATGTGGATGTGTGTGCTGCATGGGTGAGACTGTGCTGTGGGGATGTCTGCAAGCTGCATGGGTGTGTGTGGCTGCATGGTGCATCTGCATTGGGTCGTGTGTGGACAGCATTTGCGCTCGCAGTGAGTGCACACCTCTGTGTATTAGTGTCTACAGATGAGTCTGTTTTGGCAGGAAGGTGCGCATGTATGTGAGACAGTTTACACACATGTAGAAGTGACGGTGTGTCCTGGTGTGGGTGTGTACTCAGACCTCTACTAGAGGTCTGGCTGGCTGTGGCTGTACATGTATCTGCTTACATAAGAACACTGGCTCCCTTTCTGCATGTGTGCCTGCCTGCATATATATGGCTGTATGTGTCTGTGCATCTGTGCATGTGTGTACACATGTGAGTGTTGGTGGGGGGCCTGTGTTTCTGCAAGTCTGTTTTTCTATGTGTCAGGGCTGGTTTTGTATGTTTCTGAGAGTATGTGCACATGGAGGCATCTTCCATGTTTTTTTTTGTTTTGTTTTTTGAGACAGGGTCTCACTCTGTCACCCAGGCTGGAGTCCAGTAGCACGATCTCGGCTCACTGCAACCTCTGTCTCCCAGGCTCAAGCGCTTCTCCTGCCTCAGCCTCCCGAGTAGCTGGGATTACAGGCACGTGCCACCATGCCTGGCTAATTTTTGTATTTTTAGTCAAGTTAGTCACCATGTTAGTCAGGCTGGTCTCGAACTCCTGACCTCAGGTGATCCACACTCGGCCTCCCAAAGTGCTAGGATTACATGTATAAGCCACAGTGCCCGGCCATCTTTCACGTTTTTGTGTTCACACATATACCCGTGTGTACCCTCTTGCCTACTTCTCTACCCTGAACCCACATGCCCTCAGGCCTCCCTGCCTCTCCCTGATCAGGGGACATTTGCTGCTGCACTTCCACCTCCCCCAGTGCTGGCTCTAGTGCCCAGCTCTCAGAAGGCCCAGCTCCCCTGCAGTCACCAGTACCCTCTACCTTCCACCTTCCTGCCCTGGATTCCTCAGCCTTGGCCTCTCCGGTTTCCCTCCTATCCGCTCCCTCCTCTCCTTCTCTGTCTCCTTCTGTCTGCAGCCAGAAGCATGCCTGCCCCTCCTTTCTGCCCACTGTGTCCAGAGCTGCTCAGCCTGGACTCTGCTCAGTCAGCCTACCCTGACACAGAGCCCCCGCACCCTCCCAGCTCTCCAGCCCAGTGCTCCCCCGCAGTCGGCACCCCATGCTTTCCAGGGACCGAATTCAGCCACGGTGTTGTCTCCTCTGTTGCTGCCTTAGACTCCTCGCAGCTTCTCTGCCTCAGTCTCAACCCTAGTGTGTCCTCTCCCTCCCTGATCACAGCCCCCTGCTCACAAGATCTGCCTTTGAGACCTCCCAGCCTGTACCAGCTTTCCGGTTGGCGCCTCCCCATGCTTGTTCTCTCCCAAAGAGGAAAGCCGCCCTCCCAGCTGCCATCAGGCCATGTCCTAATCCAGCATGCCTCGGCCTTTGCAACTTAAGTGAGGCTTTTCTGTGTCTATGAATAAAAGCTCTTAGATAAGTGCACAATAGGCAATAAAACAGGAAGAGCCAGGGGAGGCCCTTGGACTTTCTCCTGCCCCCTTGCCGTCTGACTCACTGTCTTCCAGCCCCCTTGGCTTTCCTGGGGTGGTTGTGTTTTTCAACTCTGCCTTAAAAAAATTTTTTTTTTAATTGCAGTGAGCTTCACATAATATATAAAACCAGCCATTTTAAAAATGACTAATTGGGCTGGATGCCAAGCCTGTAATCCCAGCACTTTGGAAAGCTGAGGTGGGTGGATCACTTGTGCTCAGGAGTTTGAGACCAGCCTGGGCAACATGGCAAAACCTCATCTCTACTAAAAGCTAGCCGGGCGTGTTGGCATGTGCCTGTAGTCCCAGCTGCAGGGGGTGGCTTGAGGTGACTTGAGCCCAGGAGGTGGAGGTTGCAGTGAGCTGAGATCATGCCATTGCACTCCAGCCTGGGCAAAGGAGCCAGACCTTGTCTCAAAAAACAAAACAAAACAAAACAAAAACAAAAACAAGAAAATGAATTCGGAGCCCTTTAGTACATTCATAATGTTGCACAACTGTCTATCTATTTCTGAAACATTTTCATGAATCCAAAAAGAAACCACATATTCATTAATAGCCACTCCCCATTCCTCTCTCCCCCAGCCCCTGGTGACCACCAGTCTGCATTCTGTCTCTATGGATTTGCCCATGGTGGATATTTCTTGCAATGGAATTGTGTAATAGGTGACTTTTTGCATCTAGATTCTTTGGTTCTGCATATGTATGCTTGTATACATGTGTATGTATGTCTTTGGGGTTCATCCACGTTGCAGGGTGTGTTAGTGCTCCACTCTTTTTTATGACTGAATAATAGTCCATGGTTTGGGTAGACCACATTTTGTTTCTTTTCTCTTTTTTTTTGAGACGGAGTTTCACTCTTGTTGCCCAGGCTGGAGTGCAGCGGCACAATCTCAGCTCATTGCAACCTCCACCTCCGGGTTCAAGACATTCTCTTGTCTTAGCCTCCTGAGTAGCTGGGATTATAGGCACCCGCCACCATGCCCAGCTAATTTTTGTACTTTTAGTAGAGATGGGGTTTCACCATGTTGGCCAGGCTGATTTTGAACTCCTGACCTCAAGTGATCCACCTGCCTCAGCCTCCCAAAGTGCTGGGATAATAGGCATGAGCCACCGCGCCCAGCTGTATTATCTGTTAAAGGACATTTGGGTTGTTTTCACCTCTCGGTTACTAGGCTCTGCCTTCTTGACTGTGGAGGCGCCCAGCACTTTTGTTCAATGACACATTATTCTGCCTTCCTTCTGTATATGCTTGTTCTGTGGACAGAGTGTCCTGGCCCTGGCCAGTCACCCTCTATCACCCATTGAATGGCCACCAGCAGGCCTTTGGATGGAGCAAGTGCTGATGGCCTTCTCTCTCCCTCAGAACTACCTGATTTGTTTCTCTTTTTTTGTATCAGAATAAACACCCAGAGTTTCCTTAGTGTCTCTCCGAGACCAGGACGGGGAGGCAAGCCACCTTCCACAGCGCCTGTCCCAGGGCACTTCCCCCAGGTGGTGGTCAGCCTCCCTGGGAGCCCCACCTCTGTGTCCCAGACTTCCCCTTGGGATCAGGGCTGTCATTTGTAGACAGCCCCACTGGGACCCTGGCCTCTTCCCACCATCTTCTGCAGTTGTCTCCTTCTTGGGCAAAGACTCTGAGGTTTTGCGACACTTGCTGTGCCCGTGCACCTGGCACCAAGAGAAGGTTCTGAGTCCGACCAACTTCCTTCCTCCCTGTCCTCCGTGCCTCCTGCCTCTATGTTCATGCTTGTGTGGGACGAAGGACTCCTAGCTCCAAGTGCCAGAAAACCAGCGCAGCTAGCAAAGAGGGGACCTATGTCTTGTCCCATGTGGCTGGGACACACCACATGTATGTCCCTGGCTTCAACAGGGATCAGGGCTCAGGGAGACCCCTCAGCCTCCCTGGCTGCGCTGGCCACATTCTTGTCCACTCTGCAGGACCCCCCACCTCCGCCTGTGAGGCTGGGGAAGGTGGTTTTCCATAGCGGCAGATTAGTGATATCCCAGCCATGTGACAGACGTATGCTTCCTGAGTCTGACATCATCCCAGGGAAGGATTCTGATTGGTCCTGTTCAGGACACAGGTGCATTGCTACACCACAAAAGCGAAGGTGAGTCAGGTGCTCCCTTCTGTGGCCTGCGGTGAGAAATGGGTGGTCCATCGATGGGTCTTCCAGACCCTTCCATGTGCCGGGTGTTGGCCCTTGTATGCACATGTGTGAGCATGTGCGTTTACTCACCCTTCAAAACCTGGCTATAAAAAGACATTCGGTGCAGGTTCATTTGACCAGAAGCATTTTCCTTCTCTCTACTTTATCCTCCACACCTAGCCTGTGCCCAACACACACAGTGGGTACTCAAATATAGGTCAAATGACAGACTGAGAACTCACTGTGATTTGTCTGTTTTTGCAAAAGGTAGGACTGCCCCTTTCCACGAAGACCAATCTCTTTCTCTCAGACCGTCAGGTGCCACTCGTGTGGAATTCATTCTGAAGCGAACTCTTTAAAAGAAGTACCAGTGGCTTTTTCTTTTTTAGTCAATTTTCCAGGAAAGTGCTGAACTCTGCAGTGACTGAAAGAGCAGATTTTGATTTCCCTTTAAACAAAATGATCACAAAAGGGAAACTCAGCATCTTTGAAATTGAAGTTTCCCAGAAACAGAATCACACGCTCTGATGGACTGTGATTGATAGAGCTCTGATTTCTTTGGGAGAGGGGACCGGGAGAATGCATGGAAAAGGGTCTGAGAGACTTGTTCCTGCCCACAGCGAGATGGCCCTGCACTTCCAGAGGCCTGGCTCTGGGTTCACCAGATGTGGGACAGGGACACCTCTGGGTCCTGGCAGCCTAGGAACCACAGTTCACCTTTCCCCAGGCTTCTAAAGATGGCTCCAGCTTTATGGCTATGCATTCATCGGTTCACCAAGAATGTAAAGAGAACTGCCGGCCGCAGTGGCTCACGCTGTAATCCCAGCACTTTGTGAGGTCGAGGCGGGTGGATCACTTGAGGTTGGGAGTTCAAGACCAGCCTGACCAACATGGAGAAACCCCATCTCTACTAAAAATACAAAATTAGCCGGGGTAATGGCACACGCCTGTAATCCCAGCTACTCGGGAGGCTGAGGCAGGAGAATCACTTGAACCCGGGAGGTGGAGGTTGCAGTGAGCCGAGATTGCGCCATTACACTCCAGCCTGGGCAAAAAGAGTGAAACTCCATCTCAAAAAAAAAAAAAAAAAAAAATGTATGGAGAGCCTATTACATTCTGGGGGCTTTGCTGTGCTCTGGAGAGGCAATGGGGGTAGGGGCCACAACCACAGTATACACCCTCTGAGAGTTTCCAGTCTGGCTGGAGAGACAACCTCATAGTTGTAAAAATGTACACCTCTGAAGAGCATGGTGAGGAGGGATACGTGATACTCTGGGAGGGTCCCAGGAGGTGGGTGGGGACCAGCCTGGGGTGAGGAAGGTCAGGGAGGTATTCCCTGAAAAGGTGCAGCGTGGACTGGATGTTGATGTCTAGGTGGCAGGTCACAGGTAGGGTGCTCAGGAAGTGGAACGGCATGTGCAAAGGCCCTGAGGTGACAGCTGCTCCTGGAAGGACTGAGGAAGGCCAGAGAAAGAGGCAGGCAAATGAAAGGTACTAGTGAGGCTGAGAGGTGGGCAGGACCTGGTGGCCGTGGTAATGACTTTGGCCTTATCAGAATGGGAATGGGAAGACAGGGACTGTTTAAGCAGAGGGAATGGACCCGACTATGTTGTATGAGCCCCTCCCTAGGGGCCACAAGAGCAACAAAGCCCAGTGGGATGCCATTACCCCTCACTCCTCATCTTCCTCCCTCCCTGTCAGACTTCTAGCCACACCTGCCATTCTCTAAACTAGGCCTGTGCCGTCCTGCGCCCAGGCTGGCCTCCCACTGTGACAGGGAATCTCCTCCCTCTCCTGGCTTCTTTTCCAAACTGTTGTTTTTGCTTTCCTCAAGCCACTTGGCAACATCAGTTCTGGACAACCCACTGGGCATGTGGGTCGATCTTGTGGCTCTAGGAGGGGTGCCTGGGCTCCAGTGTGCTTTTGCTCCCTCCCAGGTCTCTGCCTCCCAGGCCTCAGCTTCACCATCTGCAGGACAAAATAATGATACTTGTCTCCTAAAGTGGTTGCAAGGATTCAATGCTTAGGACCGGGACCAGTACACAGAGGTTGCTCCAGAAATGTTCCTGATAATGATGACCCCATTCACCCAAACATTTTTGGCCAGACTCTGACGTTTCAAAATAGGTATGGTATGTTGTCATCAAGAGAAAAGTCAGACTAGACTTCCTTATCCTTGTTTGATGCTGAGGGTTGTATCCTTGTTTGATGCTGAGGGTAGTATTTCAGTGCTTAGAGCCGCTAGGGGGCTCTGCCTGGCTCTATAGGGTTGTGGGCACTCTATGGTCATCTCACATGTCCCCTCATCTCAGGACAGGATCCCGGGCTCAAAGAGAGCACCAGGCCAGTCAGAGAGTAGACAGTGGTGGGGCCTTGTCTGAGGACCTATGGATTCAGTTGCCGTGACGCTGACAGTTGGAGGTTACTGCACAGAACAGGGTTCCTTCTCCTACACCTGTGGGTGGACACTCCAGGTCCCAGAAGAACTCTGTGGATGTTGCAAGCCAAGGGATCCCCCCCGATCCCAATGTAACCTCGATGACCTTCTGGGGAGGGTGCTTGGTGGCTCCTTGTTCACCCTGGGGTTTATGTAACACCGCCTTTCCCAATCACCCTCAAAGCCACCGTGTGACATAAGCAAATGCCCGCCTTCGTCTGCCCCGGCGGCTGGTGGGTAAGTGTGACCAAGCACCTGCTCCAATGTGCCAGGCACTCACGTGCTTACCTCATTGCATTTTGCTGACTGTCCTACAAGGTGCATTTGCTACTGCATTTTAAAACATTCAGATGCAACTCACCTAGCACCAAATGTATCATTTCAAAGTGTATGATTTGGGGGTTTTGGGTATATTCACATGGTTGTGCAACCATCGCCACTATGTAATTCCAGAATATCTTCATGACCTCCAAAGAAACCTCGTGCCCATTAGCAGTCTCTCCCCAGCCCTGGATGCCCCAGCCCCCGGCAGCCACTGGTGTATTCTCCGTGTCTCTCCATGTGCCTATTCCCGACATTTCCCGCAGAAGAATCATACAACATGTGGCCTTTTGTGTCTGGCTTGTTTCATGCAGCATCATGGTTTCAAGGTTCATGCATGTTGTGGCACGTGGCAATGCCTCATTCCTTTTTGTGACTTAATATCCCTTTGTATGGATAGAACACATTTTGTTTAATTGTTTAACCATTTTCTATTGACAGACATTTGGGTTGTTTCCACTGTTTGGCTATGCTGAATAATTGCTCCTGTGAACATTTGCAAGTTTTTGTGTGGATGTACGTTTCTTTGTTTCCTTCCTTCCTTCCTTCCTCTTCCTTCCTTCCTTCCTTCCTTCCTTCCTTCTCCCTCCTCCTCCCTCACGTCCGTCCTTCCTTCCTCCTCCTCACTCTTTTTCTTCTTGCCCTCTCCTTCTCTCTCTCTCTCTCTTTCTTTTTTCTTTCGGCGTTTTGCTCTTGTTGCCCAGCCCAGAGTGCAATGGCACAATCTTGGCTCACGGCAACCTCCACCTCCCAGATTCAATCAATTCTCCTGCCTCAGCCTCCTGAGTAGCTGGGATTACAGGTGTGCACCACCACACCCAACTAATTTTTGTATCTTTAGTAGAGATGGAGTTTTACCATGTTGGTCAGGCTGGTCTTGAATTCATGACCTCAGGTGATCCACCTGCCTCGGCCTCCCAAAGTGCTGGGATTAAAGGCGTGAACCACCGTGCTCAGTCTCTCTCTCTCTTTTTTTTTTTGTCCAGAGACAGAGTCTCACTCTGTCACTCAGGCTGGAGTGCAGTGGTATGAATATGGCTCACTGCAGCCTTGACCTCCCCAGCTCAAGTGATCTTTTGGTCTCAGCCTCCTGAGACCTGGGACCACACAGGCACATGCCGCCATGCTCAGCTAATTTTTAAATGTTTCGTAGAGACGGGGTCTCACTTTGTTGCCCAAGCTGGTCTTGAACTCCTGGGCTCAAGTGATCCTCCCATCTTGGCCTCCCAAAGTGCTGGGATTACAGGTGTGAGCCACCGCGCCTAGCCTGTTTTCAGTTCTCGGGTGCATATCTAAGAGTGGAATTGTTGATTATATGATATCTCTATTTTTTTTTTTTTTTTTTTTTAGACAGCGTCTCGCTCTGTCACCCAGACTGGAGTGCAGTGGCAGCCAATCTTGGCTCACTGCAACTTCTGCCTCCTAGGTTCAAGCAATTCTCCTGCTTCAGCCTCCCGAGTAGCTGGGACTACAGGCGACCGCTACCATGCCTGCATAATTTTTTGTACTTGTAGTAGAGATGGGATTTCACCATGTTGGCCAGGCTGGTCTCAAACTCCTGGCCTCGAGTGATCTGCCCGCCTCAGTCTCCCAAAGTACTGGGATCACAGGCGTGAGCCACTGCACCCGGCCTCTGTGTGTAACCATTTGCAGAACTGCCAAACTGTTTTCCAATTTGGCGGCACCATTCATTGTAGAGTCCCACAAGCAATGTCCCAGGGTTCTCATTTCTCCATCTCCTCGCTAGACGTATGATCATCTACCTTTGATTATAGCCACCCTAGTGGATGTGATATGGCTTCTCGTCATGGTTTTGATTTGCATTTCCCTGGTGTTGAGCATCTTTTCACGTGCTTGTTTGCCATTTGTATATCTTTTTATTTTTTTTTTGAGAAATGTCTATTAAAATCCTTTGCCCATTTTAAAATTGGATTGCTTGTCTTTTTCATTGTTGTTCAGTTCTGTCATTGCTGTTTAAAAAGAGGAAACCGAGGCTTAGAAGGGGGATATGACTGGTCCAGGGACACTGGGTTCACAGGCCGATTGAGATGGAACTTGGATTGATCTCCACCTTCCTCCCAGCAGATTGGGGGCCACCTTCTCTCCCCACTGGAGCACCTCTCCCCAGCCTCCAGTTTTGACCTGGCCCTGCCAGGCCATCTCAGGTTCTGTCCTTGCATTTAAAGGGGTAGGGCCCCCATAGCCAGAGGGTGAGCCGGAAAGCAAGGAAGCAGCAGTTCTGAGGAACCAAGCTGGTCCTCTCTTCCTCTCCAAATCACGCGGGCCTGGCTGACGTGGCCCGGGAAGAGGGGACAGCCCGGGTCCTGTGGTCGGGGAGCCTATTTATACTGGCTGGGCCATGTTGCAAGCTTTTCCTGCTGGTGAGAGGGACGTCATTGATTGCTGACCTCACCAGAAATGCTGACGCATCTTTCCTCACGCTTGGCTGGGACGGTCAGCAGCCAGGCCTCCTCACCTCCAGGTCACTCCCTGTCCTCCTGTGTATCACTGCACTCTGGATGCTCTGATGGTGGCCCCAGCCCCTGTGCCCTCCAGTCATGCCCTCCTCTTGCAGGCTGCATGGACCGAATGCTGTCTCCCCCGAACTCATGTGTTGAAGTCCTAACCATAGTGTGTCAGAACGTGACTGTATTTGGAAGTTGAGCCTTTAAAGAAGTAATCAAGGGCCGGGTGTGGTAGCTCACGCTTATAATCCCAGCACTTTGGGAGGCCACGGCGGGTAGATCACTTGAGGCCAGGAGTTCGAGACCAGCCTGGCCTACATGGTGAAACCCCGTCTCTCCTAAAAAATACAAAAATTAGCTGGGCATGGTGATGGGCACCTGTAGTCCCAGCTACTCGGGAGGCTAAAGCAGGAGAATTGCTTGAACCCAGGAGGCAGAGGTTGCAGTGAGCCGAACTGGCGCCACTGCACTCCAACTTGGGTGACAGAGTGAAACTGCATCTCAAAAAAAAAAAAAGAAAGTAATTAAGGTAAAATTGGCCAGGTGTGGTGGCACATACCTGTAATCCCAGCTATTCTGGAGCTAAGGCAGGAGGATTGCTTAAGGCCAGGAGTTCAAGGCTGCAGTGAGCTATGAAAGCACCACTGTACGCTTAAGCCTGGGCAACAGAGCAAGACCTTGTCTTGGAAAAAAAAAAAAGGAATAATTAAGCTAAAATGAAGTCACTGAGTGGGCCCTAATCCAATCTGAATGGTGTCCTCATAAGAAGCAGCAAGGCCAAGTGTGGTGGCTCACTTCTGTAATCCCAGCACTTGGGGAGGCTGAGGCAGGTGGATCACCTGAGGTTAGGAGTTCAAGATCAGCCTGGACAACATAGCGAAACCCTGTCTCTACTAAAAATACAAAAATTAGCCGGGCATGGCGGCACATTCCTATAATCCCAGCCACTCAGGAGGCTGAGGCAGGAGAATCGCTTGAACCCAGGAGGCAGAGATTATAGTGAGCTGAGATCGTGCCACTGCACTCCAGCCTGGGTGACAGACGTAGACTCTGTCTCAAAAAAAAAAAAAAAAAAGAGGTGATTAGGCCATGGACAAGCAGAAGGAAGACGATGTGGAGATACAGGGAGAGACAGTCATGGACAAGTCAAGGAGAGAGGCCTTGGGAACGAGCCCTTGATTTCAAACTTCAGCCTCCAGAACTGTGAGAAAATAAATCTCTGTTATTTAAGCCCCCAGTCTGTGGTACTTTGTTATGGGAGCCCTCGCAATGTAATCTACATGCTCTCCTTACCTTCAGTGACCCTGGGTCCTCGGCCCTGTGGCTGACACCCTCATAAGCTATGTGCAAAGAGTGGGGGCCTCATTTGAACGCCTTCTTTTCTGGGTGGGTTTTTTTTTTTTTTTTTGACAGGGCCTTGCTCTGTCATCCAGGCTGGAGTGCTGTGGCATGATCATGGCTCACTGCAGCCTCAACCTTCGGGGCTCAAGTGATCCTCCTGCCTCCATCTCCCTAGTAGCTGGGACTTCAGGTATGCACCACGATGTCTGGATAATTTATTTTTAAATTTTCTGTAAAGACACAGTCTCGAAGTCCTGGGCTCAAATGATCCACCTGCCTTGGCCTCCCAAAGCGCCGGGATTACAGGCATGAGCCACCATGCCTGGTCAAATGCCCCTCTCCTCTTAACAGTTCGTAGGTGACCTCAGACAAAGCAACCTCCTCTCTCTGTGCCATGAGGAGACAGCATGGCTTCCCAGGACCAAAGTGGGGATAGAGTAAGATAAAGGCATGTGGCTGTTTCTTGCCAAGCATGGTGGTCGGTCAGCCATAGCTGAGAATGCCTGGAGCCCTCTGCTCAGATCTGGCACTCCTTCCTTGAGCCAGCCCCTAAACTTCTCAGAGCTTCGGGCTCCTCACTGAAGGGAGCTGAGGCGTTTCTGCCCAGCAGCTCTCTCTCCCGTGGCTGTTGCAGGATGAGATTGGTGGCTGGGTGCTGTGACTCACACTTGTAATCCCAGCACTTTGGGAGGCCAAGGCAGGAGGATCATTTAAACCCAGGAGTTTATATCAGCCTGGGCAACACAGAGAGACCCCGTCTCTACAAAAAATAAAAAAATTATCTGGGCATGGTGATGCATGCCTGTGGTCTCAGCTACTCAGGAGACCGAGGCAGGGAGCCTTGCTTCAGCTTAGGAACTGGAGGCCACAGTGAGCTACGATGGTGCCATGCACTCCAGCCTGGGTGACAGAGCGAGATCCTGCATTTAAAAAAGAGAAAAAAAAGATGAGATCAGGGATGTGAAATGGAGAAGGATCCCCTCTTGGCGTGGCCCCAGGAAACGGCATTGTGGGGGTGGGCATGGAGATGAGGACTTTAGCAGAAGCGACATTCTCAGGATGAGAATCCAGAACTGGCCCCTGGGGGTGGCGAGGGGGAGTTATGAGGCCTGGTGTGGTGAGTCCCAGCCCGGGTTCCCGGGAGTGGGTAGGGGCTGAAGAGCAGCCTCCTGGGCGTGGAGTCGCCTATTTTTGCCTCTACTACGTCATCCTTAGACCTGGGAGTGGCTGGTGCAGCATGGAACCAAATAAAGGCTTGTCGAATGAATGAATAAGTGATGGGGAGAATGGATGGCAACAGCCTTGGCGGTCACACTGGACATCGGGAGCAGGCATGGATAGGGTGCATCCAACCTCCTCCTTTCTGGCTGCCCCGGCTCTCCTTGCTTAGGTGCCCCAGACCCCATGCTCCCTCCAGCTGGAGCAGCTTAGGCCTCCCTGGCAGCCTCCAGGGGTCCCACCATGACTCCCCAGACTCCTGAGGGCCTCCTCCCACCCGGGGTTCCTTAGGATGCAGGCCAAGGACCCTCCTCTGGGCCTGGGAGATGTGCTGAAGCCACCAGGCAGAGTCTATAGGCCTGGGCCAGCCTCTTGGCCTCCTTGTCTGCCTTCACCTGGGCCTCAGTTTACCCCACAGTAAAGTAACAAGTTGACTAGAGAGGCGCTGTTCCCAGGGCCCTTTCGCAGAGGACCAACCTAAGATCATTATCTTTCAGAGAAAGTGAAACCTGGTCCCCAACCGTCAAGGCGGCAACTCCCCCTCCCGGCTTCCCCTCTGAGCTCACAGCTTCCCCATCTTCTCCTTCCCCCATCCCGCCCCTCGACAGCTAATACTTGGAATCAGACCTTCATCTTTCTTTTTCCTTCAAAGGTCTTTTCCTTTTATGTCCATGATGGCAGCAACCCTGTGAGGTGGGCTGGGAAAGACTTTTCTCCTCCTCATTTTATAGTTGGGGGTCTCTGAGGCCCAGAGAGTTTACATGACTTGCCTCAGGTCACATAGCACCTCAGCAGGCTTGAACGCTGGCCTCCTGTTTCTCTTGCTCCAAGTGTCCAGTTCTCCCCCGTGGAGCCTGTCTACAGAGACAGGGCCTGGCTTTGGGGAGTGGGCCTGGCAGAGGGTGCACAATGGGGGAAAGGAGACGGTCAGGAGCTGGGCTGGGGGATGCTGGTCCTGGGGCCTGAACCACAATCTCGGGGCTGCCAGCCTGCGTCTGGCTCTGTGCCCAGAGCCCGGTGGTTTCCGCTCACAGATGTCCCAACAGCCCCGGCGAGAGGGCAGGAAGGGCACTCAAGAAGGAAGATGTCTCGCCCCCCTCAGCCCCCAACCACTGTGTCCTGCGAGGCCAGTGGCTCCTGGGCCGAGACTGGCCTGGGGCCTCCAGAGGCCCACCTTGAAGTCCCTCCTGCCCATCCCTGGCCCAGTTCCCCGAAGACGGCATGGACCCTCTTCCTCCCTGTTCACCCCAGGAAGGCTGAGGCTGCGGTTTACATCATCCTTGGGCGTAGGGCTGACCTCGAAGAACGAATTCGAAGAAAACAGGAGGAGGAGCGGGCATACACCCCGCCCAGTGCCCATTGGCCGCCCGTGGAAATTTTGGTTTTTGGGGTCATGTTCCCAGAAGGCCTGCCCTCCCCCCTCCCCATCCCCACCCACCTCATGAGGTGTTGGCCAATCGCCCCAGCGGGCATAAAGTGGCTGCCAGCCTGCAGGGCTCCCAGCCGAGAGGTGTCACCCCCAGCGGGCGCGGGCCAGAGCACGGGCACCCAGCATGGGGGTACCGCTCACACGGAGGACGCTACTCAGTAAGTACTTCCTTCCTCCCCGCCAGAACCCGCCTGCTGGGTCTGTCCACAGGCGCCGGTGGGAAGCAGAGGCACCCTCTGCCCTCTGGGACCGGAGGAGGCCGGGCGCCAGGCAGAAGGATGCTGAGAAGGGGAGAAAGCCAGAAGGTCAGGCAGAGAGCGGTCCACTGAGAACCCGGCATCTCCACAGGTAGAGAAGGGGCATCCCTGGAAGGCTTCCAGGGGGAGGTGATGTCGAGATGTAGAGGCAACTCTGGGAACCAGGGAGTGAGAGAAGAGGATGGGCGAAGAGGCTAGGCAGGAGAGGGAGGCTCAGAAGCTGGGCAGGGAAGTGGCGTGAGGTGTGGAGGGATTGTGGGGCCTCCAGCTTGCCCCGGATGAATAGAAAGTCAGCCGGCCCTGGGGGCCCCAGAGCCCACACAATCACACAGCATGCACAGCCACACCCACATGGCCACATGCACACAGAACCATATGACGTCATCTACAGCCCTGCATCTCACCAGCCCAGGAACCCCCACACGCAGACCACAGTCCCCTTGGTGAAGGGAGCAGTTCTCCCTCATGTTGCACACAGACCCAGATGCACAGCCACGCAGACACACTAGTCCCACGTGCGCTGCCACACGCACAGGCCCCTGCCAGAACCCGGCAGCAGATACCTGGGGAGGCGACGAAGGTGCTCTGGGGTCGCTATGTCTGGGTGCCCGGCCCCTCGGCCCTCCCCAGCAGCCAGTCTTCCCCAAAGGGCCGGATGGTTCTTAGGACGGGAACGATGGTGTCACTGCCTTCCGGGCCATTGCGCCACAGGCCCCTTCCGACCACGTGGCTGCCGGTGCCCCGTTGGGGGTGGTAGAGAGCCGTAACTGTATCCACCCCCAACGCCTTCTGACAGGTTCACAGCATCCCTGGTGGGCCTGACAGAAGGAACCACTTATGGAGAGAGGAGGGAGGCATGAGAGGTCAGGGGAGAACCCTGGCCTTTATGACCTGTGCAGGACCTTCTCCTGAGACTTGGTTTACCTGTCAGGAAAGTGGGGACGTGAACTAGAAGGTCTCCCGCATCTGTTCCAGGCTGCGCCTCTGGTTGGAAAGGCGGCATCTCCTGGTTCTAGACAGAGCTGAGGGCACGAGCCGCTCCCGGGATGCCTGCCCTGAAGCCCTCTCAGGCCCATCTCCCTGGATGGCCAGAGCAGCTGACAAGGCAGGGTTCTAGGCTGGTGGCCGGTCCTTAGCCCAATGGTCTTGCAGGGAGCCAGTCCCACCTTGCAGAGAGTCAGCTCTCGAGGTTAGAACCATGCGGTAGGCAGGATTGGATCCAGTCAGGCGCTGCAGCCTTTGCTCAAAGACCTACTTGGTAAATCGCAGCCACTGTCTTAGTCCCTCCCACTGCTTGCTGTGTCAGGCCCTGGGCAGTGACTTACTGGGGAGATGATGGTGGCCTTGGTGGGCACACCTGTGCACACACCATGCCACACAGTGCCCAGCCCCCGCCCTCAACTACACAAAGTCCGGGATGAAGGAGGCACCTTTCAAGGCCCTCTTGAACCCCCTCCCTGAGGCTCCCATCTGTGGCTTTCCTCACCAAGTTGGGTGATACCCCTCTTCTCTGCCTTAGGTCTGGTCCTTGCACTCCTGTTTCCAAGCATGGCAAGCATGGCGGCTATGGGCAGCTGCTCGAAAGAGTACCGCATGCTCCTTGGCCAGCTCCAGAAGCAGACAGATCTCATGCAGGACACCAGCAGGCTCCTGGACCCCTATGTAAGCACCTGGGCCCTTGTGGCATCTGAGTCTCAGAGAACTGTGGGGAAGGGAGTGAGAAGCAGGGAGGACAGGCCCAGCCCCACTCCATATGGCCAGGTAAGGGAACTGAGTCACTGAGTTATTCCAGCCTTAACCTTGAGGAGCTAAGGCTGACCCTCCAGCTTCCGTAGCTCTGTGGTCCCGGGGCGGGACTCCAGATACCACCACCGCCCTCATCTGCTTACTCAGTGTTTCCTGCACACCTGCCAGGCTCTGGTCTGGGCACTGGGATGTAGCAGTGAGCAAGACAGAGTCCAGCGCTCTTGAAGCTCCCCATTCTCCACAGGCATCCCACCAGCCAGGTCCCCAACATCCCTCCGACCTTGCCTGTAGTGATCTTGGGGTCCTCTTCCCTCTCGGGTCTCAGTTTCCGGATCCGTCCAGTGGGAGATTGGATAAGGGTGCATGAGGTCTAGCATTCCAAGGCTGACTTGTCTGTGAGTGTGGTCCGGGTCCTCAGCATTCACCCTGTGATCCTCCTGTTCCCCCCAGATACGTATCCAAGGCCTGGATATTCCTAAACTGAGAGAGCACTGCAGGGAGAGCCCTGGGGCCTTCCCCAGTGAGGAGACCCTAAGGGGGCTGGGCAGGCGGGGCTTCCTACAGACGCTCAATGCCACACTGGGCTGCGTTCTGCACAGACTGGCCGACTTAGAGCAGCATCTCCCCAAGGCCCAGGACTTGGAGAGGTCTGGGCTGAACATAGAGGACTTGGAGAAGCTGCAGATGGCGAGGCCGAATGTCCTCGGGCTCAGGAACAACATCTATTGCATGGCCCAGCTGCTGGACAACTCAGACATGACTGAGCCCACAAAGGCCGGCCGGGGGGCCTCTCAGCCGCCCACCCCCACCCCTACCTCGGATGTTTTTCAGCGAAAGCTGGAGGGCTGCAGGTTCCTGCGTGGCTACCATCGCTTCATGCACTCAGTGGGGCGGGTCTTCAGCAAGTGGGGGGAGAGCCCGAACCGGAGCCGGAGACACAGTCCCCACCAGGCCCTGCGGAAGGGGGTGCGCAGGACGAGACCCTCCAGGAAAGGCAATAGACTCATGCCCAGGGGACAGCTGCCCCGGTAGCCTCAGTAGCACCCCTTGCTGGTGAAGGATGCGGCAGGTGCTCTGTGGATGAGAGGAACCATCTCAGGATGACAACTCCCAGGTCCCCAAACCTGTTCCCCTCTACTACTCGCCACTGAGAAGTGCACTTTAAGAGGTAGGAGCTGGGCAGACCCCTCTACCTCCTCCAGGCTGTGGGACAGAGTCAGGCTGTTGAACCCCTCCTAGCCCCAAGTTCCCCAGACCCAGTGGGGTGGCCAGGCAGGCCACGCGGGGCCGACTTTCCATTGATTCAGGGGTCTGATGACACAGGCTGACTCATGGCCAGGCTGACTGCCCCCCTGCCTTGCTCCCCGAGGCCTGCCAGTCCTTCCCTCTTATGACTTGCAGGGCCGTTGCCCCCAGACTTCCTCCTTTCCGTGGTTCTGAAGGGGAGGTCACAGCCTGAGCTGGCCTCCTATGCCTCATCACGTCCCAAGCCAGACACCTGGATGTCTGGGTGACCTCACTTTAGGCAGCTGTAACAGCAGCAGGGTGTCCCAGGAGCCCTGATCCGGGGGTCCAGAGAATGGAGCTCAGGTCCCAGCCCAGCCCCGAAGTCGCCATGTGGCCTGGGGCAGGTCACTTTACCTCTCTGGACCTGTTTTCTCTTTGTGAAGCTAGGGAGTTAGAGGCTGTACAAGGCCCCCACTGCCTGTCAGTTGCTTGGATTCCCTGACATAGGGTGGATATTAAAATCTGCAATTCAGGACATGTGGTGCAAATGGTGCTGGGTGGTGTACACGGAGGTCTCTGTAAAAGGAGACCCACCTCCCAGCGCCGGGAAGCCCCAGTCTTGGGCCCTTGCTGCTGGCTGCTCCCCCTGGTGGTGAATCCTGGAATTTTCTCACGCAGGAGCCATTGCCCTCCTAGAGGGGGTCTCAGAAGCTGCGAGGCCAATTCCTTGGAGGGACATGACTAATTTATCGATTTTATCAATTTTATCAGTTTTATATTTATAAGGCTTATTTATGATGTATATTTAATGTTAATATTGTGCAAACATATATTTAAAACTTGCCTGGTTTCTAAAGCCTCTGTGTCTCTCGGTTGTCTTGGGGGAGAGGATTTGGGGTGGACTTTTAGAGAGGGGAGGAACCCTAGGTGGGCAAGGCCAAAAGCATCCACGCTCTGGGGATGGGCTGGAGGTCTCTGCTGTGCTCAGGAAGGGAAATCACATACCCCAGCTGTCGGGGGCTGTGACTGTGGTGGGGTGGGGTGGGGTGTCAAACTCAGACAGGGCATTGGTTATGGCCGAATGGGGCTCCCTTGACATATTGGGGATGAGGGGTGTCAAGATGTGGTAGCAAGAGGAGAGGAAGAAAGGCTTGAGTGTGTGGGCTGCTTCTGGGCCCCCATGGGTATGTGGTTGAGGTCTGCATAATGATGGACATTGGAAGCTGATGTGTGTTATATACCAATGTGTGTTGCATGTGTATTTCTCTTACCTAATTTCGAAGCCTGGATGTCAGTGTCCTAATGGAAGTTTATGTCTGTATCTGTATTTATGAATGCGTGCAGACATGTCTGGGTGTGTCTCTGCATGCGTGTCTGCACATGTGCAAGCTTAGGTGTGTGCCAGTGTGTCCTCTCATACGTGTGTATGTTCTTGGATCACCCTGGGGGGATACGGGCACATCCGGTGCCTGGAACATGAAAGGTGCCCTAGGCATTTGTGGAATGAATCAAAGAGTGAGTTCACAGCTACACCCCTGCCACCAGCATCCTGCCTGATGTGGACTGAGCATGCAGCAGACATGAGGAATGGCTGTGTGCAGAGGGACGAAGAGACTTGGCTGGGCTTGAAATCCTGTCTCAGCCCCTTTCCATCTATCTGGGTGACCTTGGGAAAATTCTTCAACATCTCTGAACCTTTGTTTCCTCATCTGTGGAATGAACAAAAGAATAACAGATCCTGCCTCAGACAGGGCCAGTGACCTGGTTTGTGCTTAAAACTGCTTCCTGAAGAGCCCAAGGGGTTAGGGTTTCCATCTGGCCCCCAGAAAACTGGGCTCCTCCCAAATGCCCGGGCGAGCATGTATAGACCGAAAACATGCTGAGGCAAGGGCTCCCAGAGGCAGGTGAGCTTGACTTGGATCGGTCCATGGCTACCCCTACTTCCTGAAATGGCAAAAATAGCTGGGGATGGGATGGGAACAGGAGGACTTGACATTAGGGTAGAGGAGAGCCAGTGCAGAGCTCCCTGCAACAGACATGACACATCTTGCAGATGAGAAGACTGAGGCTCAGAGAACGTGAGTGGCCAGCCCACATCCTTAGACCAAATTAACCGGGAATGGGCACAGTTTGAATTCAGGGCCATAGGACTCCTGGGTGGGAGCATCCTCCTGGTACCCCTCCTCCTCTATAACTTGGCTGACAATTTCATGAGTTCCTGAAGGCACAGAACTCCAGGGCAAGGGGCAGACAGACAATAGACAGGCACAAGGACCAACAGGAGCATCTGAGATTGCAGGATGAGCTCAGCAAAAATAAAGCAGGGTGATGTAACAGCAGCGGGAGAGCCAGGCGCTGCGAGTGGCCAGAGTGGTATCTGGAGAGGTGACGTCCACACTGTGGTCTGAGTGACGTGCAGATGGGGAGGTGGGAAGAGCTAGGGCAAAGGCTCTGAGCATTCAGGGATCAGAGTATCACGAGTGAGGGCATCAGGATTTGCCCAAAGGCCCAGAGAGGGGAAGCATCTTGCTTAACGTCACAGAGCAAAGTAGTGCAGGGCTGAGGCTAGAACTCCAGGCCCCTAACTCCCAACCAGCAGTCTTCCCGGGCAGCTGCCTGACATATTGCAGCCTATTTACCAAGTACCTAGCAAGGGCCTCCCGCGGTCCCCACTGGGCTCCCCCTCGCCCTCAGGGGTCCTACCATAACGGCCATCTTTTGGCTCCCAAAGTGCCCGGGGCTCCTTCCTACCACAGGGATTCTTCCTACGCTGTTCCCTCTGCCTGGAATGCTGTTCCCCATCCTGTTTGTCAAGTTAGCTCCTTCCTTGTAAGATCTCAGCTGGAGGATGCATCCTTAGCAATTCTTACTCGCCCGTCCAGAGTCTGGGTCTGGGAACCTGGTTGCGCCCTCCCTTCCGGCAGCACGCACTCTGGTGTTCACATTCCCAACTGTGTCTCCTATTAGCATGGAGGACGGAGACTGAGTCTGCTTTGCTTGATGCTGTCCCTGCATCCGCATGGTGCCTGGCACACAGTAGGTGCTCAAGGAAGAGCAGGGCAGGTGGGGCCCCGCCTCCCAGGCCCAAGGAGAAGACAGAGGCAAGTGTGTTGCTGGGGGGAAGCGGAGGCACTGAGGCATACACCAGGGAGCCCGTCCTAGACAGGTGCCACTCCCACACCTGGCCTGCCCTGGCTCCAGGCCCCGCCAACAGCAGAGGGGCTGCCCTCACTTGTGTGTCTCCCTGCTCCAGCTGGTGGAAGGGGGTTTCCTCGACCTCAGCTGCTGGGAAGCTGTGGGTGGGAGGTGGCAGACACCAAAACCCAGGCACACTCGGGTTCCTGGAGCGGAAGGGGAGCAGGCGCTGTGGCCGGTGCTGGGGTTGCCCTCCAGGAGGGCAGAGGTTGGCCTATGGGGGAAGGGCTGGGAAGCCCAGCATGGCTGCCCCCACCCCTGGCCGTCCCCACCTCTCACCGCCCAGGAGAGGTGTCTGGGGCTGACTTTGAACTAGAGTACACCCACCCCACAGGAAACAGATGGGGGAGATTGATTCTGGGAAGGGGTCTCAAGTACACTATCTATGAGGACTTGTCGCCCCATAACATCTCCCGAGGAGTCACAGGTGCAGGTAACCCCAAACTACCACCTGCAGTCTGATCCCTCCCAAGGCCGGATCCTACAGACTCAGCTACCAGGATAATCTCCTGGCTTAGTGGTGCCTTGAAGCCAAACTCACCGTTCTGCCCCCAAACCCTACACTTGCTTTCTGCTTCTTGTTTGCCCCTACTAAAGTTCCAGCATCCCAGCCCATTGCCTTTGTCTCCCTTGGCCCCTCCTCTCCCCTCCATCACTCGGTCCTGTGGTCTCTCCCATACCCATCTCTTGCAGGCGACTCCTCACCCCATTGCCTACCAGGCTCTGGCTCCCTGGACACAGCCTAAAAGTATCACTATCATCCTATCTTCTCCTGCACGCAAACCTTCTGGAACTCCCTCTTATCCTAGTGCACAGGGCATCCATTCCTAACTTCTGGCTGCAGCATCCGAGGCCCCCAGCTCTCAGGCATGGCCCATTTTGCCAGGTCATCTCTGCATTCCATCCACTTAGCTGCTCGCACCCCTGCATGCAGCCTGAGCTCCCTATTCCCCCTCTTCTTTTTTCCCTTTGGAGAAACAGGGTCTTGCTCTTCGCCCAGGCTGGAGGGCAGTGGCACGATCGTGGCTCACTGCAGCCTCGACCCCCCGGGCTCAAACTATCCTCCCACCTAAGCCTCCTGGGTAGCTGGGACAACAGGCATGCACCACCATGCCTGGCTAAATTTTTGTTTTTTTGTAGAGATGGGATCTTGCTATTTTGCCCAAGCAGGTCTCAAACTCCTGGCCTCAAGCAACCCTCCCACCTCAGTCTCCCAAAGTGCTGGAATTACAGGCATCAGCCTCTGTTCCTGGCCCCTCTCCCCATTTTTTACATCTTCCTGCCCTTGAGGCCAAGCTCAGATGCCCCCACCTCTGTGATTCTCCCACCCAGGGGGGCTTGTGGGGCTGCCCCGGTGCTGTGGGTGGCTTACAGAGTGCCACTGTGGAGTTTCCATCAGACAGAGGCAGAACGGGGCCTTGTTGAATCACCCTGCCGACTCCACAACACGGACTGCTGTGTGATGGTCCCCACAACCATCCACCATGAGAGGCAGCAGTCTACTAGTGTCAACTACTGCTTTGTTGCCACAGTGCGCAAGAGCTGACTCTCTGCTAGGCACATTTTCCCTAGAGGGAGGGGGCCCTCCATGAAGTGTGTGCTCCCTGCACTGACTCACATAAGGGACAAAGGGGTCACGAGCAGCCGTCCGCTGGCACCAGGCTAAGGAACATAAAGAGATCCTGGTGCAGTCCAGCCACTGAATCCACTCGAAGCTGGGTTCTCTTTTTCTTAGTTTTTCAGAGCAGAGGTCTGGGACTCTCAGTCAATGCTGCATGTCACACACATGGGTTAAAAGTTCCCTAGGACAGCAAAACTACAGGAAAAGGCGGGGAGGGGTCCTGGCACATTTTGTTAATCTACAGAACAAACTCTCAGCATAGAAACGGCAGAGCCAGGATGCGAACCCGGGCCTTCCGTGGGCCTCTGTGGCCTTAGACTCTTTGCTGCAGGTCTTCATGTGATTTTTTTTCTTCCCAGGGATGAGTTTAAAATACTTTAGAGTTACACAAAACGAGTTAGACCTCAGCCCCCTAGCTGGGTACCCTGCCCGGGTCGAGCCTCAGTTTCCCCTCTGTACAATGGGGCCAACTTGGCCCACCTCCCAGCTGTGACAAAGATTCCCTGGGAGACAGCACAGACACGACGTTGATGGCAGGGCCGTCCCTGAGCCAGCGTGGCTGAGGCTCTCTCTTATTTCCCCTTTCCTCCTTAGTGGTTTTCCTTCTTCTCGGCTCTTTTCTCTTTGTCCCTGTCCTGTCACCTGCCCTGCCTGCCTCCCACGTCGTCCCAGGGGCTGGGACATGGGATCCCCACAAAAGCCCTTTTTCAGTGCCGAGGAAGGGTCACAGTCCACGCTCCTTTGGAGTGGGGAGGCCCTCCCAAGGCTGGCCTGGCTCCCTATGGCTCCCTACAGCTCCCTACGTCTCAGGAGGGCTGGGCTCGGGGAGGGGCGAAGGTCTCTGAGGGAGGGGGTTGGGCAGGCGGGGCCCTGGAGCTTGTGGCAAGGGTGGATCAGATGGCCAGGTGGCACCCCAGGTTCGGAGGTAGGTGCTAGGGCAGGGAGTGTTGGTCTGGGAGGGGGCCCAGTGTCTCGTTGGGGGAACTGCAGCCCTGTGACTCTTCTGGGGACAGGGACAAGGGGAGGCTGGCTGTGCTGCACACGGCCTGTGGCAGGTCTGAGTCAAAACACCTAAGGCCGACCCCTGCGGTCATGCGGAGGGCTGCCCAGTCATCGCCTTATGCCGGCCTGGGTCACTCAGGCAGGCTGGGCGCGGCCCTGTCAGCTGTGACTCAGGCCCCAACAGCCTCGCCACGCAGCACCGGGCAGGGGCATTGGGCACCAGGAAGCCCCCTCCCACATCCCAGCCGTGCTTCTCCCCTCGGCCACTCCAAGACCCTGCCCCCACCTGTGTCAGGCACAGACTGGGTGGGAACCCGGGGCCCTCTGCACCTGCTACCCCCCGCCATTCAGCTGGGGGCGGGTGTGGAAGTGGGGGTAGTGTCAGGGCCACCCAGCTCCGGACGGGAAGTCAAGTTGGGGGCGGGGTGAGGAGCCGACTCCAGAGAAGATCAAGCAGGAGAGGGAAGCAGAGGGGGCCTGGCCCGGAAGACGATGGTGTCCCACTGAAGACCTGGCAAACCTTCCAGATCCAGAGCGGCGTGTGCAGGCACAGACCACGGTAGGCTTTTCCCCGGGGCAGGGCCGGGGGTAGAGGCCAGCCTCCAAATTTATCCTCCACCAAAGCAAACATCGCTCACTCCCTTGTGGGTCGGGGGCATCTGGTGGCTCACACACGCTCCAGGCCTCAGTTTCCCCTTCTATGCAATGGGCATGGTGAGCTACGCCCCGAACACCTCTCTGAGGATGTCGAGGCTAAGCAGGAGAGAACAGATGCGAAAGTGTCATGTGGACATGTGAGGGTTTAAAGAGCATCAAAGGGTTAAAGGGCAGAGGAGAGAGCTCTGGACATGGTGGCTGGAAGGAGGCCTGGATTTGAATCCTGCCTGTCTGGGACCCTGGAGGGGTCAATCATCTGGGGGTTTTGAGTCCTGGATTCCCAAGGGACACTCAAGTTCTCTTTTCCCCAGAGTAGTGCAGGGGGCCGAGCCCATGAAGACCTCGGTTTCCTTCTGATGGAGAGGTGGTTCCTGTATAGCAGGCTCCAGCATGTGTGGTCAGTCAAGTTCAAGGCCCCTGTGCACTGGCCTTGGGCCAGTGCAGGACTTGACTGCTCTGTGCCTCACTCACTGTGTAAAATGGATCTAATTATGGGATCACGGTGGCGAGAAAGGAAAAATATAGGTAAAATCCTTGCACGGAGCCTGACATGAGAGGGGAAGGGGCTTGACCCCAATCTTGCCATCAGCAGTTCCCGAGGCCTGGGGAGAGGCTTCCGAGGGGATAGGGAGACTATCTCCTGGGTGGGCCAGTCCTGGGTCTGGATGCTGGGGTTCCCTGGCACGCTGGGGCCGGGTGGGGGCCTGGGCTCTGCCCCAGGAGTCCCTGGTTTATTTTACATCTGTGGATCTTAATTGTCTCCTCTCCAAAACGGCGACTGTAATTCCCATTTGGAAGAACTGTCGTGAGGATCTGTAAATGGGAGCTGGGGAGAGGGGACATCCTGGAAGTCTGAGGGGAGTGGGAAGGGGCAGCAGGGCCAGGAGAGAAAATTTCTCCTCCCCCTCCTCCTCTTCCTCCTCCCAGAGCCTCCGCCACGTGGTCCTGGCACCCCCTTGTGGCCGGTCCTCAGGGCTTCCCCAGGAGGTGCTGGACACGGCATAGGCTCCTCCAAGACCCCCTCAGCGGTGCCCCCCTCTCCAGCCTTGGCCTGTATCTGCCCACCCCCCATTCTGAGCCTCAGGCATCCCCGCCCACCTCCTCAAATCCCCAAATGCCACCCCACCTGGCTCTGGGGCAGGCCCAGGCTGCAGGCTGGCCTGGGGCTAGCGGGGCCCTGGCCATGGGGCCTGCTGCCCGCTGGGCAGTGGGGGGCGCTGCAGCCCGTGGTTTGGAGCTGGGTAGGTGGTTGGGTGTCAAATGCTGGTCTAGGAGCCCTGGACCTGGACTTCCCCCAGCCCTGGGCCCAACTTTCCTGGGGACCTGGGTCTCTCTCTATATCCCCCACCACTGCTCCCCACAAGCCACTCTTTAAAGAACCTTTTCTTTCTTTCTTTTTGTTCCCCTGTGTTTTTTTGTTTTTTGTTTTTTTGAGACGGAGTTTCGCTCTTGTTGCCCAAGCTGGAGTGCAATGGTGTGATCTCGGCTCACTGCAACCTCTGCCTCCCGGGTTCAAGCGATTCTCGTACCTCAGCCTCCCGAGTAGCTGAGATTACAGGCATGCGCCACCGCGCCCGGCTAATTTTGTATTTTTAGTAGAGACGGGGTTTCTCCATGTTGGTCAGGCTGGTCTTGAACTCCTGACCTCAGGTGATCTGCCCACCTCGGCTCCCCAAAGTGTTGGGATTACAGGCATGAGCCACCACGCCTGGCCCCAGAGAAGCTTTTCTAGACACTTTGGGACTCATGGACTTATCTAGAAAGGGAAACTGAGACTCTGAGAAGCTTCCTTCTGGAATTCTCACAAGCAAATCAGGACTGAAACCCAGGGTTCCCAGCTCCCTGGGAGGCCACCAGTCCACATACTATTGGGAATGTGCCACTAATTTGCTGTGTGGCCTTGGAGAAGCGACTTCCCCTCTCTGGACCCCATAGCTAAGATAATAACAACACAGCCTGGTGCAGTGACTCATGCCTGTAATCCCAGCACTTTGGGAGGCCGAGGCAGGAGGCTTGCTTGAGCAGGTGTGATTGAGGCTGCAGTGAGCTATGGTGGCACTACTGCACTCCAGCCTGGGCAACAGAATGAGTTCCTGTCTCAAATAATAGCAATATCAATAACCAAGGCATGTCTTCCGTGCTGGCCAGCCTTTGTGGAGGACATCGCTGACCTCACAGGTTGACAACACTGTTCCCCCAATTGGTAGACATTGGAACTGAGGCCTGAGCGATGAGGCCACCTGCCCAAGATTGCACAGTTTGTAAGTGGCCGAGGTGAGCCTGGACCTGGGGTCTGGCTGATTCCAGAGTCCACTTAGTCTCCCCCGCTCCACGGCGCAGCCTCATCTCTTCTCCGAGCTTTTCCTTTATCAAGTGGGGACGCTGAAGCCAGTAGGGGCCAAGACAGGCCCTAAGTCCTCCACCCCCACCCGGCACGTGGGAGGCACAGGCCACTGTCCTCCCTCTGCAAGGGTCCCCTGCTGCCAGCCCTCTGGCTAGGGTGGACTTAGGAGAGACCTTGACAGCCGAGAGGTTCACAGAGAATCTGGCTCTCTGGACAGCCCACCATGAATGACACCAGGCCCAGGCGTTGGTCCCACCCAGAAAGGGAGGAGATGGAAACAGGGTCCAGGGGTGGGGTGGGGGCGGAGGCTCGGCTGGGCAGAAGATCAGAGCAGGATTGTGTCATGCAGTTCTGTGGCTTATCAGCCACCGGGCGGCCTGGTCCAGGCAGAAGGAGGGGCTCTCCGGGGAGTGACTCTGCGGGGACCCCCTTGGGCTTGGCTGCTCAGACCACACCTGGGCCTCCAGGGTCCTGTTTTAGGGAGGCTGGGGGTAGGGGGCTGGGGTGGAGACCTGGCTCCGTTACACACTGTGTGACCCGGCACAAATCATTCCACTCTGTGAGCCTCAGTTTCCAAGTCTGTCAAATGAGGATTAAAATGCCTCCCTCAGAGAATGGGGGTCAGGACTTGAGCCCAGGGGCTTCTGGTGAGCACTTGGTAATGCTTGGTTTTGTGGGGAGGGGATGGGAGAGAGGCTTATGAAAGCCTTGGGGGCCTGAGCCCCAGGAAGGGCACTACTCCAGGCTGGGAGGGTCCTGGAGGTCTGGGGGGGACCCAAAGGTGCAGGAGGTGGGGGACAGGTATCATGCCCCAGTTGCAAGACACAGAGGGAGGCCTGGCCCCTGCAATCCCAGGTCCCACCAGCGGCTCCCCAACCTGGCCCCATCCCTCCCCTCACCCCAGGAAGCTCACTCTTCCTTCTCTTCCCAGGGAAGAGGATAGTCCAACCTCAGCCAGGTCTCGCCCCTCCATCCTCCCCACCCAGTGGGATGGGACCACTTTATTCTTTCCATGTCATCACCGTCGCCAGGCCGGAGGCTCCCATCACCCTCCCACCCACCATCCTCAGAACAATCCCTCAGGCTCCCCTGGGCACTGGGACGGGTCAGGGTAGCCCCAATGTGCTTGGCGGGGGGAGGGAAGGGAGAGAAGGCCAGGGCCACACCTCTGCACGGCCAGTTTCAGGCTGAATAGGTCCTTGGGCCGCTTCCTGTTCTGTTTATGGCCTCCGAGTCCAGGAAATCATTGAGTGACACGTCCCTCCTTTACCCCCCAGCCCCACAATTATTTAATAGGGGCCGCTGTGGTCTCTCTTTTGGAAAATCCAGTGGGAGAAGAAAGCTGTCAGCTCGCCTCTGACATCAGCTTTGTCCCTGTGCCAAGAGTCAGGGTGGCCAGGGCGGTGTGGGGAGGAGGGGCTGGGGCGGGGTAGGGAGGAAGCCAGCTGCTGGTGGCCCCTGTGATGTGAGGCTGCCACATGGTTCCCAGGGGCGGGGGTTGGAGGGCGAGGAGCAGGGATTGTTGGAGACACACGCCGGGGCACACGCAGACCTGGAGGCTCAGAAATGCACGTGTGCACGCCCAGGGTTAGACCTCCCTGCTCACCTAGCCCTCGTGCCCAGGGATCCACATTCCCACACAAACTCAGGCAGACACAAGGCCATACACACAGTCGCACTGGCTTCATGCCCATGGGCACGTGCGCACACAAACACACACACAGACACACTCACACAACCACACAGAGAACTCACAAGAGCAGCCAGAGATGTGCACCATCTGCTCTCTCTCAGACACACAAAGCAAAAGGTACAAGCAGATCCACACACTTGCACACACCACACATGCACACACGGTACCAGACACAGGCATGCACACAGAGGCACTCACTACACACACATGCTCAGGTAAATGCCCACTCAGACTCAGACAGACAGGCAAACACACTCAGCCACGTCCCAGGGCCACAGGGAGCCCAAGTGTGCGCCCTCTACTGCGGGCTGGGGCTCTTGGCCTCGGGCTGCCCTGGAAAGGTGGCTGTGGCCACTTCCTCTTCCCGCACCCTGCGGTGAGGATGAAAGGCTCCCTGGTGGAGTAGGAAAGAAAGGCCTGTGACTGTCCTGGGCTCCACCCAGGTGGGATGGGGCAGGGCAGAGAGCCCAGGGGTCTGAGGCTGCGGAAGGGAGTGGACAGTGAGCGGCTGGGCTCTGGGAGGCCTTTGTCATGGCACAGGGTGCTGCCAGGTCCCCCACGTTGAGCACCTGCTCAGCCCCGCCCCATCCTACCCTGCGGCACCTCTGGCCCATTCCAGAGCTGGAAGGGAAGTCAGGAGCCCCATGAGACACTGCTGAGTGACCTTGGGCAAGTCACTCCTCAGCCCCTCTGGGCCTGGCTTTCAACATCGATACCAGCGGCTTGCAAATGTTTTTGACTGCCACCCACAGTAAGAAATACATTGCACCTTGCAACCAGATGAGGATGCAGATACAGACACACACAGGCAACCGGAAAAAAAGTTTCATGGAGCAATCCTCGCCCTGGCTCTGGGCGATGCTAGGTGATTTCGCTATTCCATTTCCTTTTTGAAAGTGTTGGTGGCAACCCTCTCATTGAATCCATGGCCCTCGAAGAGGCAGAGGCCCGCAGTATGAAAACACTGCTCTCTCTACGTCTGCCTGCAATGGTCTCAGGCTAGTTCGAGATTCCGGGAGAGCCTGGGGGAGGTAAAAGTGCTTGCAGAGTCTCAAAGGCCATGCTCATGAAATGCTGATGGCTGAGGTAGACAGCAAACCATTCTACAGAGCCCTGGGGGGGACCGGCCCCACGCAACGCCACAGCCAGGCCTCTGGTTGGCCCTGCCAATGATCAGGGGCTGCTGCTTCCCTTGCAATTTCTATCAGAAATGAAGAAAAAAAATGCAGTCACTCTGATTCATCTCCAGGGGGTTGATTCCTGACACAGTCGGTCGGGAAATGTCAGGGTGATGATGGGAGCAGTTGGCAGAAGGCCAGGGTGGCTTCTGGCTTCTCCTTGGCCCTGAGGGGATACTGCTGGTCGCTGCCAGAGACTGGATCCGGTAAGGGTGAGAAGGGGCAGGCGATAGGCCCAGCATCTGGACCTCAAGAGCCCCCAGAAGACAGCTGGGCTCTCCAGGGCCCAGAGATGGGGGGAGTACTGCTTATTTCCCCCGCAAGGCTCTGAGATGCTACCCACTCTCCTAAAACCCACACCAGACTCCATTAACTGAGAGGACCCAGGAGCCACCTCCTGCCCTGACTCTCAGACCCCACTGCGCTGACCACGGGACACAGCCCTAACCCAAGCCCCTGACTCGGTCTGGGGTTTGAGCTCCTTCTTCGGCCATAGCCAGATCTTATTAGAATGGCTGCCACGCGTCAGGCGTTTGTCCACATTTCCCAGGAAACATCCCGGTGATGGCCCCACGAGGCTGTTACAACAGCATCCTCATTTGCAGAGGGGAAACTGAGGCTGTGAGAGAGGAAGGGCGGTGCCCCGGGCCACATAGCTGGTGGTTGGGGCAGGAGGGATTTGAACCCACACCACTGGGGTGAGAACAGTAGAGGCACGGTCCGCTGGTGGCATTACACTGTCACTCCTCAAGCATTGAAGAGTGTGGTGCTCTTGCCTTTTTGGCCAGGATGCTCAATTGGCTGGGCTGTGCCAGGCATTCCTGAGTTTCCCCATCTCCTCTGGCCACCCCTCACCAGCCCTGGGCCTGGGACCCATCCTCTGGACCCCCGCTTCCTTCCTAGGCCCACCTGAGGACTCTGCTCATTTTCCAGGTACCAGGGCCAGAGGGGCTGGGGAAGGAAGGAGGGAGGACAGACTGGGCAGCCAGGGGTGCCCGGAGCACTGTTTCTGGGTCACCGGTCTTGGGGAATTCCCCAGTGCCCGGAGAGCTGCTTACCTGGTGAGTAACCGCTGCTGGCTGCCCACACAGAATGCCTGACTGTGAGGAGACCTCCCGTCCCACCCCTGCCCATGCCACTGCCATGCTGCCCTCTCTCCTGAGAGCCCCGGGGTCCAGGAAAGAGACAGACAGGCAGGGGCTGACCCCACCCCGCACCCCCCCACCCTGGGACTTTGCAGGGGCGGCTGGTGATTCAAGCCCCTCAGAGCTGAGTTTGTCTCCTTCCTTCTCAGTTGGGGCCTGGGGTGAATCAGCTTCTGGGGCGGTAAGGCCAGGTCAGCTGCTGTTCTCAGATCAGGCTTGGGGTGGGGTGGTGAGGGGCCAGGAAGGGGGCTCTAGGGGAGTGAGCACACTGCCCTGCCAGCCCCCTTCCACAACCTGTCTGATCTTTCTGGGGCACCCTTGAAGCTGGAGGCTACGTGGGTATCTTGCCTCGATTTACCATCAGCAGAGGCTTGAGAGGTCTTGCTCCTGCCCAGCCTTCCCCACTCAGCACCCTGGCATGGACCCAAGTGTCCCCATCTGTCAAATGGGGACAAGAACCCTTGCTTCACAGGGAGGTCAGCACAGTGGGTGGTGATATGCAGAGAGGCAGCTTGCCGGGTGCCCAGAACCATGCTGAGCCCTGAGCCCTCAGAGAAAAATCCACAATGGCGGTACCATTATTCCCATTTTATAGCTGACGAAACTGAGGCGAGGAGGTGGTAGTCCCTTCCCCAAAGTCCCTTAGCTCATAACTGGCAGAGCCAAACCTCCAACCTGGTTCTGAATGAGGCCAGAGTCCATTCTTCAAACCCTCAGACCTCTTTGTCTCCTTTCCGTAAGAGACTTGGCACTGACGGTTTTTGGAAACTGTAAAATGCTTTCTCAAAAAATACTTAACCTCTATTCATGTCAAGGTATAACCCTGAGCCAGGTGCTGTCAAGAGTACAAGTGAGTCTCAGACCCCATTGAGCTCTCAAAGGTTGAGGAATAAGACTCGCCCCCACTTGAAACAAGAGTGGGTAGGACAAGGCCGATGTGAGCTGGTCGGGCTGTGGGAGGCAGGGGAAGCTTCCTGGAGGAAGGTGACCCGAACACACCTGCCATGCCCTTCACTCTCTGGGAGCAAGAGGTGCTGCAGGGATTGCTGTGGCCTGCAAGACAGAAGCTGGGGTTCCAGACCTGGCTCTGTTGTTAACTCTTTGTGTGAGCCACACATAGTATCTTCACCTCTCTGAGCCTCAGTTTCCCCATCTGAAAAATAAGCAGCTGTGATATTCCAGGAGAGACTTGTGGATGGCAGGTAAAAATCAGCAGAAAACAAGCAGCTGGGTAGCTGAACGTGCTAGAGGGTGCACTCACTTCCTGGAGAGCTGTGATGAGTTGGATGGCACAGCCACCTGGAGACAGCACTCCCAGGTTCTGGCCTGGTAACTCCTGCTCAATGTCAGGGGGTCCCATGTGGCTGGGACTGTCCCGCTCACCCTGAGACCGGTCAAATCCCCAACAGGCTCCAACTGCAGGAGCAGGACAGGCTGTGGATGAAGTCACAGCTGGAAGGGGCCAGGCTGGGGCTGCCACTCCAGGGTGGGGCCTGGGGTCGTGACCCTGGGAGCCAGCAGCCAAGAAGGGAGGGTGCCTTCCATGAGGGAGCCGGCCGGGGGCGGGGAACACACACACAGCATAGAGAGGGAGGGAAGAAAACAAACTCCCAGAGACCAAAGTGGGCCTGGAGCGTAGCCTGGGCGGCTGATTCCTGGGGGCCGCAGCCACGTTGCAGGCGGCACACGGACTTGCAGCTCCGAGACCCTGCCCGGCCTTCCCTCCAGAGGCCCAGAGCAGGTGGTGCCTGAACATGGACAGGAGGGGGAGGCTGGGCCTGGGGCACCGAGGGGCCCAGAGCACTTGGGGAGCACAAACCAAGTCAGGTACCGTGAGAGGAGGGGAAACTGAGGCACTGGAGCGGCCTCAGTCAGGGCTGGGGTTAAGTGGCCCTAGTGTCAGTGTCTTCTAGACCCTGTCCTCACTTCCTGTTTCCTGTGGGGTGGGGCTGAGATTAAACAGCGATCAGGGGTGGATTATAGGGCTGATGTGGGATCTGGCTTGCCAGAAGGCATGCAAGACTTGGGGGTCCACTTGGAAGGATGCAGGGGAGACACTGGGCAGCATGGTGGTGGATGTAGGGGTGGCTGCAGGAGAACTCTTGAGCCTAATGAGAGACTCAGGCCGGGTGATGGGGGTTTGATAGGTGGAGGCCACAGTGAGCCCCTGGTCACGTGGATTTGGGGTCCAGGTCAGGAAAGCCAGGCTGAGTTAGGTGACAGGGGTCTAGGTGATGTGGGATGGGGCTGGGAGCTGGTCCAGAGTTCACGTGCTCTGAGTGGTCAGGTCCTTGTGCAAGAGATGCTGGGGGAGGGGTAAGAAGAAGGGTTGAGTTGGGGTGTCCTGGGATGTGGGATTGCCTGAGCCAGGCCAGGGCAGGTGGGTCTCCTAGTAGTGTACGTTGACCCCAGAGCAAGTGTATAGGAGCAGTAAGTGCCAAGTGGGACCCTCCATGGTCCCTTAAAGAAGAGACAAGGTGTGGGGTGGGAGGCAGGAAGGAGGAAGGAGAGCCAGTTCGGGAAGTGCTAGCTGGGATAGGCAGTTTTATCACCTCACATCTGAGGCCCTGCTGGGAGAGAATGGGGGGGCAAGAGCCTAGATAAAGCAGGGTGTGTGTGTGGTGGGGAATGGCAGCAGGCACCAGGGCTCGTCCTGGCACGATGAAGGAGGAACGCGTGGCTGGGCAGGTCCGGGATGTGGCAAGAGGCAGGAGCTGGGGGCATGGAGGATGGGCGAGGGGGTGGTGGGGACCCGGGCAAGGCTGCAGGAGCTCCCTGGCCTTGGAAAACCAACTTGCACACCTTGATCTCAGGTCAGGGTCGGGCAGAAGGGCTGGGAAGGGGCCCCAGGGGACTAAATCCTCTCCTGGTACTGGGGGGGGTCCCCTGGCAGCTTTAGAGACGGCATGGCCCCAGATGACGGCATGCTGTCTGGCCAGCGCGCCCGCATCTCGTAGAGTGTATTTATTTTCACTTTTCTGTTGCCTTTCTTGGAGATGTCCCTGTGCTCATTTTGCCCTGCTCCCCACTACTCCTTCCTGCCCTTCCTCATTCACAAATCGCCTGGCTTCAGAAGACCCTCTAGAAGCACTTTTTGGGGACCTCCATCATTCTCTGAGGCTGAGCTCCAAGGGGCTTCCAAGGCAGGTCTGGAAGGGACCAGCCACTTCTGTTTCCCCAGCCATCAATCAGCACCCTGAGGAGGAAACTGGGGTATGATTTCACCAAGCCTCTCTCGGTCCCACTTCAGAATGGAAATGCTGGACCCCCTTCCCAGAAGCACCTTCCCAGAGTGTCCCGACAGAACTGAGTCACAGCCACCCCTACCCCCATGTCTTCCGAGCTCCTTCCCCAGCCTCACAGGTACAGTGGTCAGCAGGGCCAGCGCACTGGTGGTGTCTGGAGGCCTGACCCTCTGGGGCCCTGGGCAATGCGTTCCCCTCAGAGCCCCTTGGAGCCCAGTGGCAATGGGCAGATTGGCGGAGGCTACCTCTAGGGTGGCTTCCAGCGCCCATGTTCAGTTCCACTTTATGACCGTCTAAAGTCCACGCCGGCCCCGGCCCCTCCTCCTGGAGCCTCCTTCTCAGCCAAGCCCCAGCCCTCCTCCTCCTCCCACTGCCCCCCTAAAGCCCCCCAACCAGGGGGCACAGAGACCAGTCTCCATCTGCTAGTCCAGACTCGCTACCTCCCCAAACCCAGGTGAGTCAGGACCGTCTGGGGCGCCCACTGCTGGGACCCCTGCTGACTCGGCCAGGGGCCCCCTCCTGGCGATGCCCATCTTCAGACAACTCCTGGGACAAACCAGGCAGGAAAACCGCAGGGCGTTTTGTCGAAGGCTTCATTATAATTTTATCAATCAAATTCTTAGAAGAGGGAAAAAGTCTGTTCTCCCCACCCTCCCCCCTCACTTGTCCCCCCCCC
>NW_016816945.1:287421-331017 GCF_001698545.2 Rhinopithecus bieti
ACCAGCCCCGCGCCGGCTTCGCGTCCCCGCTGCGGGGCGCGGCGGCAACTTGGGGCGCTTGGTAGCGCGAACCGGACGCCCACCCGCCGCAGACACACGGACGCTTGGGGCGCCCGCGCAGCCACCGGAGGCGCGGGGTGGCGGCCCGGAGCGAGCGCGGGCACATGGTCCCAAGCACCCCACGCCCCGCGGCAGGTTGGCGGCGAGGGAGGGGGCGCCGAGCCTTCCTCCTCCTCCTCTTCCTCCCCCTGGCCTTCTCCTCCTCCTCCTCCTCCTCGCTCCCAACACTCTCGCTGGCTGCTCTTCCCTCTGCGCTGTTTCGCAGATTCACTCTCCCTCTCTCTTTTTCTTTTCTTTCTTTCTTTCCGCTTTCTCCTTTCCAACCGCGGTCCCGGGCTGCTCCCAGGGAGGGGCGCGGGCGGCGAGCAGCTTGCAAACTCCGGCCTGGGACGGGAGCAGGTGCCGCCTCCATCTGCTGGTGTCTGGAAGCGTGTGGTCTGCGCTAGGTGAGATATAGGGGTGTGGCCCCCCTCCCGCAGCCACCCCGGGGCCTCAGCACTGCCTGGGGATGCTGGGACGAACAGGGGACCCAGGAGAAGTGAACTTGAGGCTGCCCTCGTCCCCGCTGCCCCAGCATGGGGGATCCGGGGGAGGTCTCCAGCCTCACTCACCCGCTGACCCCGGCCCCCACCACCTTCAGATGCCCCTCTGCGGAGCCCTGGAAAGGCGTCTAAGTGGGCTTGGGGGAATGGGGAGAACAGGCCCCCCTGGGGGAGGGGCAAGCCAGGACATGTCGGGACAGCTCCCAGCTTTCCTGTCACCTTTCACTTTCCTTCCTCCCCGCCCACCCGACTGCCTGTGACCTTTTGCCTTTTCTCTCTCCTGGTGCACCATTTCCTTTCCCTCCCTGAGCCGGTGTGTGTGTTAGGGGGGAGGGGAACCCCGGGACAAGGGACAGCAGATGAATCGGGAGAAGACATGGAGTCAGGGGCTGTCCAGAACTGGGGGAGCAGGGAGTTTTGAATGATGATTTGGGGATGGGGAGTGGGGACAGCCAGGCAGAAATGGGGTGAACCTGAGTGAGATGGGGGACACTAGGGAAGGAAGAGATAGAGGATGATGGGGACGGGGGCAGAATGGGGCAATTGGCCAGGGAGCCAGAATCAAGTGGCAGGTTTGGGAGGGAGACGAGGATCAGCTGAGGACTCCTCCCCACTCCCCCATGCCCCGTGGTCCCCATGGGTGCCTGACTTGGGAGATTTGGGCTGCAATGGACCAGTGAGTGGGAAGCGCTGCTGAGGAACCTGGGCCACCCTGGGAGGTGGGAAGCAGGGATCTCCTTACTGGCGCCTGCTGGGCCTGGGGCCTGGTGCCTTCCAGCCAGAGGGCCAGGGGGCCTTAGGGCCTTTGCCTTCCTGAGGGAAAGGGTGGGATGGCTGGGAGTCCCTCCTGGACCCTGCACCCTTCTGGTGGAAATGGCTTGCGTCTTGCCCTCGTCTTAATGTCATCCCAGAAGAGAGCAGGGAGAGCTAAGGTAGAGAGAGGGCAGCAGAGAAACACACGGAGTGACAGAGTGAAGACTAGGCCCCAGGAAGACAGCTGCAGGTGGTGAGGAGGAACCAGGAGTCCTCTCCCATGCGACCCTTGCCAGACCCCCATCCGGTGTGCCATGACCCCAGGCCACCCTTCCCTGCCTTTCTACTCATGGCTTCTTCCTGCCTGTCCCCAGGAGTTGTGCCCCTGCTGCTGGTTCTGCACTGGAAACATGGGGCAGGGAGCCCCCTCCCCATCACCCCTGTCAACGCCACCTGTGCCATACGCCACCCATGTCACAACAACCTCATGAACCAGATCAGGAGCCAACTGGCACAGCTCAATGGCAGTGCCAATGCCCTCTTTATTCTCTATGTAAGTTACCCCCGAGATACTGACAGGAGATGCCAGGGAGGGGGCTTGTAAATATCACTAGGGGGTGTCCTGATCTGGGTTGAGGGCACCTTTTGGGGCTGGAAGGAGAGAATGGCTTGATTAAACCACCCGCAGACTCCTGCCACTTCCTGCCCACGCTTCCCAGGGAAGCTTCCTCAGGGTGCCCAGTGAGCAAAGGGAGAGCTAGGTGCAAAGGTGGGGGCCTGGCACTTCTTGTCTTGTGATTGTCCTGCTGCAGGGAGGGAGGGATGGAGGGGAAATGCGCGTGAGGCACCAGGGAGATGCGGTTGAGAGGCAGTGGGCTGTGGGTGCTGGGCGTGGAGGGGCGCCCTGGAACATCGTGAATGCAGGGATGGAAGTACTTGTGTGTGGTGCCCCAGCTGGGGCTAGACACCGAGTTTTCCCTTCTGTCCCCTTAGGGTGGTGATGATGATGATGATGACTGCGTGCATGGCTTAGGCTTTGATCTTTACCAAGGACACTCACACTACAATTACTTTTGGCTCTCATGACAATTCTAGATGCTTACAGGGCAAGGAGTTGGGTTCTCATGCGCTAGATGGGGAAACTGAGACTCAAGAGCTTGCCCAAAGGGTTGGCGGCAGGGCTGGGACACAGACCCCTGACTCCCACGTCACCTGCCCTCTGCCCCTTAGTACACAGCCCAGGGGGAGCCGTTCCCCAACAACCTGGACAAGCTGTGTGGCCCCAACGTGACGGACTTCCCACCCTTCCACGCCAACGGCACGGAGAAGGCCAAGCTGGTGGAGCTGTACCGCATAGTCGTGTACCTCGGCACCTCCCTAGGCAACATCACCCGGGACCAGAAGATCCTCAACCCCAGTGCCCTCAGCCTCCATAGCAAGCTCAACGCCACTGCTGACATCCTGCGAGGCCTCCTTAGCAACGTGCTGTGCCGCCTGTGCAGCAAGTACCACGTGGGCCATGTGGACGTGACCTATGGCCCTGACACCTCGGGTAAGGACGTCTTCCAGAAGAAGAAGCTGGGCTGTCAACTCCTGGGGAAGTATAAGGAGACCATCGCCGTGTTGGCCCAGGCCTTCTAGCAAGAGGTCTTGAAGCGTGCTGTGAACTGAAGGATCTCAGGAGTGAGGTCCAGATGTGGGGGCCTGTCCTAGAGTGGCTGGGGCCCAGGGCATGGCTAAACCCAAATGGGGGCTGCTGGCAGACCCCGAAGGTGCCTGGCCAGTCCACTCCACTCTGGGCTGGGCTGTGATGAAGCTGAGCAGAGTGGAAACTTCCATAGGGAGGGAGCTAGAAGAAGGTGCCCCTTCCTCTGGGAGATTGTGGACTGGGGAGCGTGGGCTGGACTTCTGCCTCCACTTGTCCCTTTGGCTTCTTGCTCACTTTGTGCAGTGGGCAAACTACACAGTCATCTACAACAGCCCTGACCACAGTGAGACAGCAGGGCCCCGGGGAGTGGACCAGCCCCTGGCAAATGATCACCATCTGTGCCTTTGCTGCCCCTTAGGTTGGGACTTAGGTGGGCCAGAGGGGCTAGGGTCCCAAAGGACTCCTTGTCCCCTAGAAGTTTGATGAGTGGAAGATAGAGAGGGGCCTTTGGGATGGGAGGCTGTCTTCTTTTGAGGATGATCAGAGAACTTGGGCATAGGAACAGTCAGGCAGAAGTTTCCAGAAGGAGGTCACTTGGCATTCAGGCTCTTGGGGAGGCAAAGAAGCCACCTTCAGGTCTGGGAAGGAAGACACTGGGAGGAGGAGAGGCCCCGAAAGCTTTGGTGGGTTCTTCCTTCTCTTCCTCGTGATCTTCCTTACAGCCTGGGATGGCCAGGGTCTGATGGCTGAACCTGCAGCAGGGGTTTGTGGAGGTGGGTAGGGCAGGGGCAGGTTGCTAAGTCAGGTGCAGAGGTTCTGAAGGACCCAGGGTCTTCCTCTGGGTAAGAGTCTGTAAGGAGGGGCTAGGGTAGCTCAGAGTAGCAGCTCACATCTGAGGCCCTGGTAGGCCTTGTGAGGTCACACAGAGGTACTTGAGGGGGACCAGAGGCCTTCTCTGGTCCCCAGGGCAAAGGGACAGCAGAACTTGAGGTCAGGGTCTCAGGGAACCCTGAGCTTCAAGCGTGCGTCTGACCCGGAATGATTTCTATTTATTATGATATCCTATTTATATTAACTTATTGGTGCTTTCAGTGGCAAAGTTAATTCCCTTTCCCTGGTCCCTACTCAGCAAAATATGATGATGGCTCCCGACACAAGCGCCAAGGCCAGGGCTTAGCAGGGCCTGGTCTGGAAGTCGACAATGTTACAAGTGGAATAAGCCTTATGGGTGAAGCTCAGAGAAGGGTCGGATCTGAGAGAATGGGGAGGCCTGAGTGGGAGTGCGGGGCCTGGCTCCACCCCCATCCCCTACTGTGACTTGCTTTGGGGTGTCAGGGTCCAGGCTGCAGGGGCTGGGCCAGTTTGTGGAGAGGCCGGTGCCTTTCCGTCTTGGTTCCCGGGGGCTGGTTCACACTGTTCTCGGGCGCCCCAGCATTGTGTTGCGAGGGGCACTGCTCCTGGTTGAAATTGTGCCCCCTGGAGCAGTGGGCAAGACAGTCCTTGTGGCCTACCCTGTCCCTGTTTCTGTGTCCCCATGTTGCCTCTGAAATAGTGCCCTGGAACAATCCTGCCCCAGCACCCAGCGTGCTCCCACACAGCAGGGAAGCTCCTCCGGTGGCCCAGACACCCATAGAGGGTGGGGGGGCCTGGCTGGGCCAGACCCCAGGAAGGTGGGGGAGACTGGGGGGATCAGCTGCCCACTGCTCCCAAGAGGAGGAGAGGGAGGCTGCAGACGCCTGGGACTCAGACCAGGAAGCTGTGGGCCCTCCTGCCCCACCCCCATCCCACTCCCACCCATGTCTGGGCTCCCAGGCAGGGAACCCGATCTCTTTCTTTGTGCTGGGGCCAGGCGAGTGGAGAAACGCCCTCCAGTCTGAGAGCAGGGGAGGGAGGGAGGCAGCCGAATCAGGGCAGCTGCTCAGAGCAGTGTTCTGGCTTCTTCTCAAACCCTGAGTGGGCTGCCGGCCTCCAAGTTCCTCTGACAAGATGATGGTACTAATTATGGTACTTTTCACTCACTTTGCACCTTTCCCTGTCGCTCTCTAAGCACTTTACCTGGATGGCGCATGGGCAGCGTGCAGGCAGGTCCTGAGGCCTGGGGTTGGGGTGGAGGGTGCGGCCGGGAGTTGTCCATCTGTCCATCCCAACGGCAAGATGAGGATGTGGCTGTTGAGATTTTGGCCACGCTCACCCTTGTCCAGGATGCAGGGGCCACCTTCCCCTTCCTGCTCCATCCGGCTTAGCTTGGGGCGGGCTGCACTCCCCCAAGATGGGCTTCAAGAAAGACAAACTTGCCTGGAAACCAGAGTTGCTGATTCCACCCGGTGAGCCCCGCTGACTCGCCCATCACCTCATCTCCCTGTGGACTTGGGTGCTCTGTGCTGGGACCACCTGGCGGCCCTGGTGGCCCTGGCTCTGAGTCGCTCTCCTGCCCAGCCTGGACTCGGACCCATGGCACCCATCCTCAGTGCTCCCTCCAGATCCCATCCGGCAGCTCGGCGTCCACTCTGCACAGCATCACTGAATCACGGAGCCTTTGCGTGAAACAGCTCTGCTGGACCAGGAGCTGAGTTCCTCTTCCCTTTTTATCTGCTGGTGTGGATCACACCTGGGCCTGGCCAGAGGAAGAGAGAGGGACAGTCATTTTGTAGTTTACCAAGAGAGACGTCTCCAGCTCTGGGCCCTTATTTATTATTTAAACATTTTTTTAAAAAGCACTGCTAGTTTACTTGTCTCTCCTCCCCATCGTCCCCATCGTCCTCCTTGTCCTTGACTTGGGGCACTTCCACCCTGACCCAGCCAGTCCAGCTCTGCCTTGACGGCTCTCCAGAGTAGACATAGTGTGTGGGGTTGGAGCTCTGGCACCCGGGGAGGTAGCGTTTCCCTGCAGATGGTACAGATGTTCCTGCCTTAGAATCATCTCTAGTTCCTCACCCCAATCCCGGCATCCAGCCTTCAGTCCCGCCCACATGCTAGCTCCGTGGGCCCACCGTGCGGCCTTAGAGGTTTCCCTCCTTCCTTTCCACTGTAAAGCACTTGGCCTTGGGTGACAAATTCCTCTTTGATGAATGTACCCTGTGGGGATGTTTCATACTGACAGATTATTTTTATTTATTCAATGTCATATTTAAAATATTTATTTTTTATACCAAATGAATACTTTTTTTTTTTAATAAAGAAAGATAAATGAATAAAGAATCTACTCTTGGTTGGCTCTCCGGAGTGTACTGATGTGGGGAGATGGGCTGGAAGGGTTGGGACTATCACTGTCCTGGGCACCACCCAAGTAGGACTCAGCGAAGAGCAGAGGAGGGTGGGGGAGGGGCACCCGGCATGGGTGGGGGCAGTTAGGTGGTATTTTGGCCAAGACAGAACAAGGTGGGTGGTGTCTAGATCATGGGGGGCCCCCAAGGAAAGAGACGGATTGTTCCGAGGTAAAGGGGGTGCCGGCCGCAGTGGGTCACTCCTGTAATCCCAGTACTTTGGGAGTCTGAGGCAGGTGGATCGTTTGAGCCCAGGATTTCGAGATCAGCCTGGCCAACATGGTGAAACCCTGTCTACAAAATATACAAACATTAGCCAGATGCTGTGGTATGCGTCTGTGGTCCCAGCTACTCGGGGTGCTGAGGTGGGAGGATCCCTTGATCTCAGGAGGTTGAGGCTACAATGAGCCATGATTGCGCCACCGCACTGCAGCCTGGGTGACAGAGGAAGACCCTGTCTCAAAAAAAAAAAAGAAGAAGAAGAAGAAGAAGAAGAAGTGCCGTGTAATATCTCAGCTCGTTCCCCCCAACTCCTCGCTTAATCTCATGGGATCCCCAGGAGTTGCCATCCCCACATACCAGAAGAGGAAATCGAGGCTCAGAGCCATGAAACCACGTGCCCAGGGGCACCCGAAGTGTTTAGGGCCAGTTAGGGCCACTCCTTCACCTCCAGATCGCATAATCTTTCCCCTACATGAGACTTCGAGGACCTGGAAGATACCAGCTGCCAAGGTCTCTGTTGCCCAGGAATGACCCGTTGACCATTCAGAGGGACGTAACAGGACAACTCAAATGGCCCCAGAGCGGGAGGAGCCGGGTGGTCCTACTCAGAATCACACGGCACACTGGGGCCAGAACCAAGGAGGACTCTGCCTGCCCTGATTCTGTCCCTCTTCCCGCTGCCCACTTGGGAACCGAATCCCCTTCCACTGCAACCTTCTTCCCAGCCCTCTGCCATCCCTTCCTGGGGGAATTCAAGGTCAGAACTGGGAAGCCACAGACACTGAGACTCTGGAGCGGCCCCAAATGTCTCCCTGCTCTTTGCTCTGGGGTTTGGGTCTGGGGCTCCCTGAGTCGAGATTTATTTCGGGGGTCTGGGCAATGTTTCTGAGAGTCACCTACTTGCTTGAATATTTATAAGTGTCACCTCCTGTGCCGGGTTGCAATACCTTCTAAAAGCTCACAGGCTGGGAGGGACAATGAGGATGTATGTGATGGATGAGGCACATAGAGGGCGGTGAGGCCACGCTGGGGATAGCCTCGCTCTGGGAGTCAGCAGGGGGCTCGGGCTATGTTCCCCTCTCCTCTCTGTGCCGTGAAGGGACTGCATTCAACAACATGGCGCAACCTTCACCTCACCTGGAAGCTGATTAGCAGTGCGGAATCTTGGCCTCACCCCCAGACCTGCAGAATCAGAATGTGCACATCAACAAGATCCCAGGAGACTCATGTGCACATTAAAGTCTGAGAAAGGCCACCCTGTGCTTTCATCTCTCATTCCTCAGGAGTCCCCCACGCCAAGTGCAAATGGCCAAGGGCCGGGAAGGCAGTAGCTTGGGAGGGAGAGGCCGGCAGGCCCACAGCTGTTTCTGAGTCTTCCCCTGAAGTCTCCCACCCCAGTCTCCGGGAGGCTGGCTCAAGCCCTGGGCCACACCCCACAATGTCCTCCCCCGCCGCCCAGGGGTGGAAACACCCCTCCCCTCTGCTCAGAGAGACAAGGTTGAAGCTTTTCAAAAGCAACCTTTACTAGGAAACTAGAGGAAAACAAAACCAATGGCAAAACACAGAAAGGTGGAGAATGACAGCAATGTCCTGGGTGGCTGGCTGGGGGGGCCAGGGCCTGGGGGTACTCCCTGCCTCTCTCAGTCTGGGAGAGGGCCCTGCCCTGGCCAAATAGAACAAAGGACTGTTAATTGGTTATTGGGTCACCCTCCAAAAGAGAGGCAAAAACAATCACTTTGTGGGAAAAAGTGGGAGAAGGGAGGTGTTTGCTTTGCTGGGAAGGCCCTGCCCCTGAGGCCAGCCAGGATCCTGGGCCTGGTGCTCCCTGATGCAGTCCTGTGACCCTTTTAGTGAGCTCAGCTGTCTTATCTTGAAAATTGCAAGAATCATCAGTGACGAATGCCATCTTATCTACTTCGCAAGGTTGTCCGAAGGAATTACAAGTAGGGAAATAGAAATGCCTCGTGAATTCCGCTCCTTCAAGGGTGCAGATGGTCCAAGCGGAATGCGTCTCAGACACCTGGTGCCCTCTTTGCAGGGGAAGGGGCCACTCTCTCCCAGTGAATGTGGGAAGGAGGATTCTGACAGCCCTGAGTTCAAGGTCGGGGCCAGGTGGATGGGGAGGAGCCGAGCCTGGCAGACAAATGTCCTAGTAGCTGTCTGATCCCCTCATGGTAACTTGAGTCTCGGGCCCAGAGGATGCCTTGAGAGAGAGGCCCCTTGACCCCAGGCATGTGGTAGAGCCAGCAGGGCAGCCCTCTTGCCCAGCCGGCTCTCAGGAGTTCAACAGGACATGGCACCACCCTTCCTCCGATCCCAAGAGAACAACTGCCAACAGCTACCCACAGGATACATAAGCCCATGGGCTCTACGAGGCCCTACATCTTACAGTTCACAAAGCATCTTCTCACCCATCACGAGATCCTCCCAACTACTCAGTGAGGCTGTGGCTGGGTGACTCCCTCTATTTCACATAAGGGAACTGAAGCCCAGGGAGGCAGAGGGTACCCTGACATCACTCAGCTTGTGAGAGATGCTGTTGATGTTTCCTCATCTTTATGGTCAACACCATCCACTCACCTGGTCAAGGCCCTCTGTGCACCAGGCGTTAGATCTACAGGAGCTCAAGAGTTACTAGCAGAAGAAAGAGAGTCTCCTGGGTAACCTCCATTCGAAATTCAAAGATAATGCAGGATGGGAATTCATTTATTTTGCTAAACAATCACATTTTCAGCAATAAATATTAACATCATAATGGAACCACCATGTATTTATTTCCCTATTTACAGTCCTCTTTATTCCAAACAGCATGTAAAGCAGCTTATAGCAGAAGGTACCTAATGAAAATGCTGATAAAATAGAGAATCAGGATGAGCGAGGATATAAACAGAGTGAGAAAACTAAGACCACAGAAAGAAAGAAAATAAATGTTCCAGGTCACAAGGGGCCACATAATTGCCATGGCTGAGCTTCAAAGTTGGCTCTGAGATTCCTGGCAGCCGAAAGAAAAATGGAAATGTGATCTTGTTATGTGATTCTCATAATCAAAAAAGAGGAGTCTCAGGGAAAGCAGAGCCTGTCCTGGGACTGGTTTCGAAAGGGAGTTTCTCCCTAGAGACTCATGGGGGGACAGGGGTGATGTGACGCCCTCTCCTCCAGCCACAGCCTTCTGCACAGGCATGTGGATTTTTGGAGGGCTGTTTCTGCAGCCATCTTTGCCAAAGCTGGTGCCCAATATCCAATGAAGTTTGCTATGATTTGAATGTGTCCAGCAAATTTCATATGTTGGAAACCCAATCCCCAAATCCATATGTTGATTGGTGGTGGATCCTTTGGGAGGTAATTGGGATTAGGTAAGATCGTCAGTGGGGGGCCCTTATCATGGGGACTGGTGGCTAGAAGAAGAGGAAGAAAGACCTGACCTAATGTACACACCAGCTCTCACCATGTGACGTCTTCTGCCACGTCATGACACAGCAAAAAGTTCCTCACCAGATGCTGGTGCCATGTTTTTGCACTTCCCAGCCTCCAAAACCATGAGTGAAATAAACTTCTTTTCTTTAAATTACCCAGTCTGTGATATTCTGTTACAGCAACTGAAATGGACTAAGACAGAGTCCAATGAAAGGGGTCCTACAAGGGCCAGGAGGATACAGGCACAAACTGGGGCTTTAGCCTGACTAAGGGTGGACTTTTGAAGGTGGAACAGGGACTGAGTGTGCCTCAGAAGCTTCTGCCTTGACTCCAGTAGTTTAAAACACTTTTTATTGATGAAGGACTTCCTCCCTCTGGGAAGAGTCTGCAAATGCCATGAGGCAGGGGCAGGAAGGAAGGCAACATGACTGGGGCAGGAAATTGGGGATCAGTTGCCTTAAGTCTGCTTCATTACAAGGCCACTTGGGTCCTCTAGGACCCAGGCAGAAGTCTTTTCCTGGTCATTGGCTTTGGCATCCAGGACATTTCTCAAGCTTCCTCCTGCCCTAGGAGAGGCCTCAGCTTGAATCCGTCCCTTTGACTTGGGGAAGCACCACCCTGCTTTGGAAGCCAAAAATTTCAATTATGAGGACGCGGTCAAGCCCTGCCCACTCCAGCCAAGAGTCAATGACTGGGGGAGAGGGGAGGGGATGTGAAGAGAGAGTGTCTGGGGCTGGGGGGTGGGTGAGATGCAGAGAGAGAGCCACAGCCGCAGACACAGACAAGCAATGGGATTGGGGGCCCAGCAGGGGTTAAACCGAGCAAAAAACCACCAGCGAGAGGAAAATATGTGCGAAGCATTTTTGTAATTCCTAGCGGATCGGTCCAGCTCCTGCCCAGACGGTCAATGAATCAAAGCCGGGATGGGCCCTACCTGTCAGCAGGCTCTTTCCTGGCCCACTCACTCAGGCCCCACCTCCCAGCGAGCCAGCTGGCACACTCCCATTTCCCTGAAGGACTGTTCTTTGCAGATGGGTGAGAAGCGTGCCATAGGCAAGGCCCAGGCACTGGCGGCCTGTGGGTCCAGAGCTCTCAGCCTCCTCCCCTCCCTGCTTTCCCTGCCCTATCTCAGACAGGAGCCTCACCTGCACCTCCCACTGTAGGGGGTTGAATGGTAGCCCCCCAGAAAAGATATAGCTGAGTCCTAATCCCCAGAATGTGACCTTATTTGGAAAAAGAATCTTTGCAGCTGTAATTCAGTTAAGGATCTTGAAGTGAGATCATCCTGGATTTCTGGGTGAGCCCTAAATGCAAGACAAGTGTCATGAGAGACACAGAAAGGAGAGAAGAGGAGAAGGTCATGTGAAGACAGAGGCTGAGATCGGAGTGATCAGCAGCAAGTCAAGGAACGCTTAGGGCCACCAAAAGCTGGAAGAGACAGGGAAGGCTCCTCCCTCAGAGCCTTGGAGGGAGCACGGCCCTACTGACCCTTTGATTTCTGACTTCTGGCCTCCAGAACAGTGAGAGAATAAATGTCTATTGTTTTAAGCCACTCGGTTCGTGGTAATGTGTTAGGCAGCCTTGGGACACAAACACACCCATATCTTTCCAAGACCTATATGCTACCTGCACCAAATGTGTCCAGATCAGCCTCCATGTGGCTTGGGCTATTCCCTCCTCTGTGTCCTGGACTCGGCCTGCGCTGCTGCAACAGCCTTCAGACCCATCCCCCTGCCTCGAGCCTTCCAGTCTGACTGAACCATCTCCTCACTTCAAAAGCCTTTAAAATGCCTGCTCAAGCTGCTGACTGGGTAAGGCCAACTCCTTGTGGACCTAGTTCCCAGCTTCAAGGCTAACTTCACGTGTGCACAGCCTGGGCAGCTGCCCAGGGCCCTCATGCAGGAATTCTTAATGGTTTTTCAACAAGGGGCCTGACATTTCCATTTTACAAAGCATGTAGCTTGTTCTGTCCAACGGAACCTCTGGGCTCACCTCCCTCACAACCGCTTCCCTTAGGCCATAGTGGTGGCTTGGAGGTCTGTTAAATGTCACAGAACCTTTGTTTAGACTGCCCTTTCTCCTTTGCTATGTAGAAAATTCTGATCCTTCAAGGGCCTGTTCAAATGTCACCTCATCCATCAAGTGCTCTTTGCCTCTTTCAGGTTTGACTCTCCTAAGTCCATCTGAACTTCAATTGCAGGTTTCTTTTTTCTTTTCTTTTTTTTTGGAGACAGGGTCTCACTGTGTCGCCCAGGCTGGAGTGCAATGGCGTGATCTCGGCTCACTGCAACCTCTACCTCCTGGGTTCAAGTGATTCTCCTCCCTCAGCCTCCCAAGTAACTGGGACTACAGGCATGCACCACCACCCTTGGCTAATTTTGCATTTTTAGTAAAGAGGGGGTTTTGCCATGTTGGCTAGGCTGGTCTCAAACTCCTGACCTCAAGTGATCCGCCTGCCCCTGGCCTCCGAAACTGCTGGGATTATAGGTGTGAGCCACTTTACCCGGCTAATTGCAGGTTTCTCCTGGGCTCTAGAATTCACCAGACTCTTCCTTTATAGAATCATGTTTCATAAGGACCTACTGTTTATATTGGCCCCTACTATGCACAGAACACATGATATATACTTTATGTAGGTAATAGCAATAACAGCTTCCATTTATTAAATGCCAATGCCAGGCTACACTAGGTAAAATGAATGGAGCACAGGACAGTTGTGTCTACACCTCTGGGAGCTTAGAGATGCAGAACATTTTTTGTTTTTTGTTATTTTAGAGACTAGGCCTCGTTCTGTCATCCAGGCTGGAGTGCAGTGACACAATTATAGCTCACTGCAGCCTTGAACACCTGAGCTCAGGTGATCTTCCCACCTCAGCCTTCCTAGTACCTAGGACTATAGGTGCACACCACTGAGCCTGGCTAACTTATTTTTTGTAGAGATGGGGTCTCACTATGTTGCCCAGGCTGCTCTCAAATTCCTGGCCTCAAGTGATCCTCCCAACTTGACCTCCCAAAGTGCTGGGATAACAGGCGCGAGCCACCACACCTGGCCAAAATATGGAATCTTGGCCCAACTTCAGACTGCTGGTTTGGAATCTGCATTTCACTGTGATTCTCAGGACATTGTTCATTTCATCAGACGAGAGCTGGTGTGCAGCACCCAGCACAGGGCCAGGGCTCTGACACACTTGGATTTGAATCCTGGCTTTATCTTTTCCAGCTGTGGGAGCTTAGGCAAGTTTCTGAAATTCTCTGTGCCTCAGTTTCCTCATCTGTCACATGATAGCCATTGTAGGAAGCAGATGTGATGATGCCCGCCAGGCTGGGTAAGCAGACCGGGCAGCGGCTGAATGTCAGTGACCAGTCTGCCTCCTCCTACGCTGCCCCCAGGGCTGTCCAATCTTGATCGTCTCTAAAACTCTCATAAGCCCTTCCACATGGAGTAAGGGGAATCCTAGATCTCTTGGAGGCTGCAGAGAAAGTACAGAGATGTGTGGGGGTGTTTTGTCTCCCCAGCCCCCAGAGTCCCCACTCAGTTCAGCCTGCCACATTCTCTGCTTGCCTCCCCTCCCCATTTCCCCACAGGAGGTCCAGCTTCCCAGCAGCAGGGAACCCCCCAAGGGAGGCGCTGAAGGAGGGGGAGCCAGGCGTGAGGTCAGCCCCACGTCAGCCCCTCTCCCTTTCCCCACCGTGGTTGGAAGAGGCCGCTGAGCGGGTGCCAGCCATGGGGGAGGTCTGTCCCTTGCTCCCAGGCCAGACCACAGGCAGCCATGTTGGGCTGCAGCCAGGCCGGGGGGAGGTGTACTCAGCCCCCAAGCTCCTCTCTGTCTGGCCCTCGGGACCCCTCCCGGACCCCAGATCCAAGCAGCCGCCAAGGGCTCTTCCAAGCAGGTGAGGTCATTGTCTCCACCAGACCAGCCTGACGCAAGGAAGTCAGCCACCCACGTGGCAGGATTCATGCACCCCAAGTCCTTTCTCCAAACCACCTCCCCTGCTGGCAACTCTGGGGCCCCCACTTGGTTCCCTCCAAGGGGTCTTCAGGAATTGGCCCCAAGCATCTGCTGGGGGGAAACACAGCTGAGCAGGGGAAGAAAGAAACATGGAAAAGACAGATTCTAGGACCACCCTCCACAGTCCACTTGGGTCCATGAAAAGAACAAGCTCCTGGGGTGACCCGGTGCACAGGCAGGTTCAGGGACCTGTGACTTCGAGCATCGTTTGCTGTCTACGGAACAGCAGGCTGCATCAGCTGGTGTTCATCCTGTGCCCACAGAGATTTTTATCATGGCTTGGCTGAGACTAACCCTTCCTTCTGCTTTTTAGGGTTTCCCGATAATGCCTGGTACCATTTTGGGTGCCCAGAATGTCTTTGCCAAAGGCCTGGGAAGGTTCGTGGCCTCTGGAGCAGAGGATGAGTGCAGGTTCCCTGGTGAGCCCTTGAGGATATTCAAACCTCAGGGAGTCAAAATCACCAGTTCTCGGTCAGAGGCGATCTTGCTTCCAGTGGACGTTTTGCGACGCCCGGAGACAGTTTTGGTTGTCTTGCATAACCGGTGAGGTACTGCTGGCATCTAGAGAGTGGAGGCCAGGGGTGCGGCTAAATATGCCTCAATGCACAGGACAGCCCCCTCCACCGCCAAGAATCATTTTGCCCAAAATGTCAGCTGTGCCGAGGCTGAGAAGCTCTGGTCAAAGGAATCCATCAATTAACCTACCACCTCTCAGCATCTCACCTGCTCTCTGATTATGGTGATAAAGAAGACAGCCGGGCATGGTGGCTCACATCTGTAATCCCAGCACTTTGGGAGCCAAGGCTGGCTGATCACAAGGTCAAGAGATAGAGACCATCCTGGCCAACATGGTGATATCCCATCTCTACTAAAAATACAAAAATTAGCTGGGTGTGGTGATGCGCGCCTGTAATCCCAGCTACTCAGGAGGCTGAGACAGGAGAATTGCTTGAACCCAGGAGGCGGGGGTTGCAGTGAGCTGAGATCATATCACTGCACTCCAGCTTGGTGACACAGCGAGACTGTCTCAAAAAAAGAAGAAGAAGAAGACAAGAACAAGAGCCAGCTCTCTTGAAACGGACTGTGGGGCTCCTCGGCCTCCGACCCCTGTTTGTGTGCATATATGCTTGCAAACACACTTATGCACACTCACGTGACAGCCCAAGAGGCCAATGACAACTGCAAGTTCATACACAGAAGCTTTAGGCAGCCCCTGGATAGCTCAGTGGGTAGGAAGCTAGGAGGCCTTTCCTCCTGGTCTTAGGCAGCCTCCCCCTTGCTGTGCTCTCTGGACATATCCCTTCACCTCTCTGAGACTTGGTTTTCATGAAGTGAGGCTGGTGTAAGAGGATGCAGGCTTTAGAGCCAGACTGCCCTGGGTGTGGGTCCTGGTTCTGTCCCTGACCGGCTATGGGAACCAGGACTCCTGACTTTTCTTCTCTGAGTTCCCATTTCCTCATATGCAAAGTGCAGACCCTGTGTCTCATCTCACAGGGCTGCTGGGAAGACAGATGGGCTAATACAGGGAAGGCACCCAGCCCGGTGTTCCTGCACTATAGAGCATTCCATAATGGCGGCTTTCTTTCCTATTACTGCGAGGTTCACACCAATCCAGTTATGCCCAGGGATTTGCACACTGCTACCCACCAGGCTCGGGTTGCAGATAAAATACAGGACACTAAAGTTCAAGTTTAACTGGCTGTCCTGAATTTTGATTTGCTGAATCCATCCATCTGCCTGTTTTTGTAAAAAAAAACTTTATTGGAACACAGCCACGCTCATTCGTTTACATATTGTCTCAGTTTTTTTGGTGTGTATTATAATAGAATCAAGTAGTCACGACAGAGACCTTGATGGTCCATGAAGGCTAAAATAGTACCTGACCCTTTACAGACAAAGGTTGCTGAGCCCTGGTCTATGTCTGGAAATAATTGCCTGAACGTGGTGGGGTGTGTATCTGGGTCCCATGGAGTAAGTGTCCCCTCTTTTGGGTGGTGGGTAGAGGAGAGGTGTGTAGAGGAAGGTGGGCACTCTGAGTCATCTTAGGAACACAGCCTGCAAGTGACCTGGCCTCGGGATACAGGGGCCTGTGTTCTTTCTTTTTTTTTTCCTTTTTTTTTGAGATTGGGTCTTGCTCTGTTGCCCAGGCTGAAGTGCAGTGGCACCATCACAGCTTACTGCAGCCTAGACCTCCTGGGCTCAAGCAATCCTCCAGGGCCTGGGTTCTTGAGCTAATCCTTTGCTGACTTTCAAATGACTCCGACAGTCTTTTCCGCAGTTCTTTTTTTTTTTCTTTTTGAGACGGAATCTTGCTCTCGCCCAGGCTGGAGTGCAGCTGTGCGATCTTGGCTCTCGGCAACCTCTGCCTCCTGGGTTCAAGCGATTCTCATGCCTCAGCCTCCTAAGTAGCTGGGATTACAGGTGTCCGCCACCATGCCTGATTATTATTATTATTATTATTATTATTATTATTATTGTATTTTTAGTATTTTAGTAGACATGGGGTTTCACCATGTTGGCCAGGCTGGTCTCAAACTCCTGGCCTCCAGTGATCTGCCCACCTTGGCCTCCCAAAGTGCTGGGGTTACAGGTGTAAGCCACCACACCCAGCCTTTTCCCCAGTTCTTACTTCCTTTTTTTGTTTGACAAATTATATTTATATATATTTCTTTCTTTCTTTTTTTTTTGAGGCGGAGTCTCACTCTGTCACCAGGCTGGGACTGCAGTGGCATGATCTTGGCTCACTGCAACCTCTGCCTCCTGGGTTCAAGTGATTCTCCTGCCTCTGACTCCCAAGTAGCTGGGACTACAGGTGCCGGCCACCACACCCAGCTAATTTTTGTATTTTTAGTAAAGACAGGGTTTCACCATGTTGGCTGGGATGGTCTCGATTTCTTGACCTCATGATCTGCTCACCTCGGCCTCCCAAAGTGCTGGGATTACAGGCATGAGGCACCACATCCGGCCTGTTCCACAAATATTTATGAACCGCCTACTATGTTCTAGATGACGGCTGGATGCAGGTTTCAGTCCTTATGTACACAGGGTAGTATCAGTGGGTGACAGAATGCCCTGGAAGAGGACACTATCCCAGAGCCTGGGGAGGGGCTGATTTAGATGGGTGGGTGGGAAAGGGACATTTGAGCAGAGACCTGATGGAGGAGCCTCAGTTTCCCCATCTGCTGCTGCCTCCTCAGGGCTTCCAGGGCTGCTTATGGCAGGAACAGGTTGGCTCTGGCCAACAGACTGCATTTCTCACAAACGCTTTAGAGTAAGACCCCTTGGAGAGGTCACTCCCATGTCACCCTCTGATCCTCGGAGGGGCTGCCACCTGGTGGGGAAGAGGGTGGGACCATGGGAGGTAAGCGGTGAGGAAAGGGGCAGGGAGGAAAGGACCAGTCCTGACCATGGTCAGCAGCACCCTCCCTTCCTTCCTGTGTTCACAGAAGGGGCATCCTGTCCCGAACCCACAGCTGGCCAGGCGGACCTGACCCCAGCCGGAGGGCTGTGCTGTGTGGGCTTCCTGCAGGGTGTAGCTCGGACCCCCTGGACGGCCAGTTGCCCTTGGCAAAATGGGCCAGAGGCTTGCTCCCAGCCTTAGGGAACGGCTTTGACGGGCCCCTCCAAGCCCCTGATCCGGGTGCCCTTGGAGGTAGGTGACGGCCCAGACCTGTGTGGTGGAGGGTGGTGGGGTGACAGCGGTCAATGCATGGCCCCCGAGGCCCCCCGAATGCCAGGCAGCATCGTTTCCTGCTCCACATTCTCTCTTCTGCATAGGAGTTCTCTGGTTTTCTGTAGATGAGTCTCTTCATCGACAGCAAATTTTCTGCTGGACTAATCTGGTGAACAAATTGCCAACAATGATGGCATGAGGCCCTGTCAGGGGTGCCGGTGGCTCCATGGAAACACCACTAGGTCACACATTTACATTTTAATTGGGGCCTTCAGTGCCCTACGGCAAACGAGTGACTAATGGTGGAATTTTAGGCACCGGGGAACATGGGGAGTAAGGCGCCTTGAAATACAGCACATACTTAAAAAATCATCCCTTACAGGTGAATAGGGCTTTGGCGTTTACTAACATAAAACTCATCTCATCTCATCGGCATTCATTGACTTCATTCCATAATAGTTCTACTGGAAAGGCAGTTCTGTTTTTTGTTTTGTTTTGTTTTGTTTTTTTGGAGCAGGATCTCACTCTGATGCCCAGGCTGGAATACAGTGGCGCCATCACAGCTCACTGCAGTCTCTCTCTCTCTCCCTTTTTTTTTTTTTTTTTTTTTTTTTGAGATGGATTCTCGCTCCTGGCGCCCAGGCTGGAGTGCAGTGGCTCGATTTTGGCTCACTGCAACCTCCACCTCCCAGGTTCAAGCAGTTCTCTTGTCTCAGCCTCCCAAGTAGCTGGGATTACAGGCATGTGTCACCACACCCAGCTAATTTTGTATTTTTAGTAGAGATGAGGTTTCACCATGTTGGCCAGGCTGGTCTCAAACTCCTGACCTCAAGTGATTTGCCCACTTCGCCCCCGCAAAGTGCTGAGATTACAGGCGTGAGCCACCACACCCAGTCACAACTCACTGCAATCTTGATCTTCCAGGCTCAAGCAATCCTCCTGCCTTAGCCTCCCCAGTAGCTGAGATCACAGGTGGTTACCACACAGCCATTTTTTTTTTTTTAATTTGTAGAGATGGGGTCTCACTATGNTTTTGAGATGGATTCTCGCTCCTGGCGCCCAGGCTGGAGTGCAGTGGCTCGATTTTGGCTCACTGCAACCTCCACCTCCCAGGTTCAAGCAGTTCTCTTGTCTCAGCCTCCCAAGTAGCTGGGATTACAGGCATGTGTCACCACACCCAGCTAATTTTGTATTTTAGTAGAGATGAGGTTTCACCATGTTGGCCAGGCTGGTCTCAAACTCCTGACCTCAAGTGATTTGCCCACTTCGCCCCCCCAAAGTGCTGAGATTACAGGCGTGAGCCACCACACCCAGTCACAACTCACTGCAATCTTGATCTTCCAGGCTCAAGCAATCCTCCTGCCTTAGCCTCCCCAGTAGCTGAGATCACAGGTGGTTACCACACAGCCATTTTTTTTTTTTTAATTTGTAGAGATGGGGTCTCACTATGTTGCCCAGGCTGGGCAGTTCTTATTTTAGACTTTCATTCAAGTAGTCATTCAGTATCTGGCTCTGTGCCAAGTACTGAACCCTAGGGCGGAAACACAAGATCCCTTCTACAGAGAGGCTATGTGGTTACTATAACACATAAGATAACTATTGGATAGGAGGCAGCAAGGAGAAAATGGAGGCCCAGAGAAGTGGTGGGTGCTCTCGCAAAGATCATACCTCCCTACCCAAGCCTCCTCACTCCTGGTCTGTACTAGCATTGCCCAAAGTGAGTTGTGTTGCTCTCCATTCACAAGGCAGTGCACCAGCATTCAAAGAAAAATCCTGACTTTACATCGAAAAAGTTTGGGAAATAGGTTAAACAAAATGAGAAGAAGTGTTTGTTGCAGGACTTATTAGAGCCTTAAGGGCAGTCAGGTGGGGACAGAGTATGCAGCATGTCTGTGGACTCTTTACCAGCAGCCCTTTCAGGACCCCATTCCATGGACACTGGGAAATGCTGACCCAACCACCTCCTTTAACATCTTTTTTCTTTTCTTTTCTTTTCTTTTTTTTTTTTTTAATGAGACAGAATCTCACTCTGTCTCCCAGACTGGAGGGCAGTGGTGCTATCTTGGCTCACTGTAGCCTCCACCTCCCAGATTCAAGTGATTCTCTTGCCTCAGCCTCACGAGTAGCTGGGACTACAGGCATGCACCATCATGCCAGGCCAATTTTTTGTATTTTTTTTTTAAGCAGAAACAGCATTTCACCATGTTGGCCAGGTTGGTCTCGAACTCCTGGCCTCAAGTGATCCACTCGTCTTGGCCTCTAAAAGTGCTGGGATTACAGGCATAAGCCACTGCGCCCAGCCTCCTTTAACATCTTCAGTAGCTTTCTCACAGGCTGCCACCTGCCTAGCCCACACCAAGGCAGGCGCTGGCTAGATTGTGACTGCAGACCTTTCTCCTCCATCCCTCCACGTCTCCCCTGTGACTTGGGGTTCTGGAACAGAAGGGAAATTGACCAGGCACTGTTCCTCTTGCCCCAAATTGCAGCTTCATCCCACACCTGCCAAGCAAGGGGTTGGAGCTAAACTCTGGGTACTTGGCCCATGGCACCCTCAGAGGGGTCCCTGCAGAGGCCTTACCCACCCCTGGCCTCCCCAGGCCTGGCCCAGGACACAAGTCAAGGGTGGGGCCGGAGCAATCTTTCTAAAACACAAAGCGGCTGACGTAACTCCTGCTTAAACCAACCATGGCTCCCTCGTACCCTCAGGACCAAGTTTGAATCTCAGCCTCATTTTCCCCTGGCTTCCTGCTTTCTGCTCCAGCAAAAATGAACCGATTGTGTCCCTGGGAGATGCTGCGTTTATTCCAGCTTTCCTGGGAAGTCCTTCCCATCCCAGGCATTCCCCCTCACTGGTTTTATTCTTCCTTAGATGTGACTCAACTCAGGTGTCTTTCTTGGGAAAAGCCCCCAGGCACTCCCAGGCTGGCCTCTCCCCGACAGCCTGTGAAGTGATCTTGTGGGTATCCACCTCTCCAGCAGGACCACAGACTTCCGTTCTTCTCCCCGAAGCCTCAGAGTCATGCTGGTGCCCACAAACATATACTGACTCCTATGTGTCAAGGCTGTTCTGGACACATGGGGTTCCCAGGGGGACACCATAGACCCACAGATTGACTGTGTGACCTTGGGCAAGTTCCTAGAGCTCTCTCTGTGCCTGTCTTCCACCTCTGAGGAACAGGCTTACTGTGAGCTGAGAGAGGTTCGACACAGAACAATGTCTGGCCTGCATGAAACAATGCACGTATTGTGCTCTGATGGCAATGGTGGTGTTGGCACAAGAATCTTGGGGCTCCTGAGGATCCCTGTGTCACTGACTGGCTAGCTTTGGGCAAGAGCCTTTGTCCACCTGAGCCTCAGCATTCTCAGCTGCAAAATAAGGTTGTTGAACGGCTGATCCCCATGTAGGTTCAACAGTACCCCCTCCCCAGCCTCCAAGATACGTCTACCTCCTGGAACCCGTGAATGTGACCTCATTGGGAAAAAGGGTCTTTGTAGATGTAACTAAGTTAAGGATCTCTCGATGAGATCATTCTGGAATATCTATGTGGGTCCTCAACCCACAGAAGTGTCCTTATAAGACAATGACAAGTGTCCTTACAAGAGAAAGGGAGAGAGAGGCTTGAGGCATGCAGGGGAAAAGGCCAGGTGAGGACAGAGGCAGAGGCTGGAGTGAGACAGCCATAAGCTCCAGGGCACCTGGAGCCACCCTCCAGAAACCACCTAGAAGAAGCAGGCAAGGATTCTTCCCTGCAGCCTCGAGATGGGTGCGGCCCTGCTGGCACCTTGATTTCAGACTTCTGGCCTCCAGAACTGTGAGTGAATAAATGTCTGTTATTTCAAGCCACCCAGTTTGTGGTAATTTATTATGGCAACCACAGGAAACTAATACAACCCCTAAAGGGCTCTGCCAGCTCCAACAAGAACTGATTCAGAGATTCTCACAAATATCAGAAACGTTTCCCGTGGCCAGCCTCAAGTCTCCCAAAACCTAGAAATCGGACTCTGGAAGGAGAACCCTTATTCCTTCTCTGGGATATTGATCCTGGGATACCAGCCCTTCCTTCTTCATCATTCTGTAATGACCCACCAGTACTCTTGGCAGTTAGCTGGAGGAATCCTTTGGGATGTTTCCTCATGCCTCTTCCCCTTAGTTCAGGCTGTTCCCTATGAGGAAATGCTGTTCCCTGCTGCCTCCATCTGTTACTTGACTACTCAGCCTCCAGATCAGCCCAGGTACTTCCTTCTTAGCAAATCTCCATTTGCCCCGTCTCCAGCTGCCTGGTAGAGTTAATTCTTGGCCCTTGGTCCTTAGTGCTATGTCTTTATTCATTTTTTTTTTTTTTTTTTTTTTTTGAGATAGAGTCTTGCTCTGTCGACCAGGCTGGAGTGCAGTGGTACAATGATCATAGCTCACTGTAATCTCAAACTCCTGGGCTCAAGCAATCCTCCCATCTCAACCTCCTCAGCAGTTGGGACTACAGGCATGTGCCACATGCCTGTCGAATTATTTTAGAGACAGGGTCTCACTCCATTGCCTGGGCTGGTCTCAAACTCCTAGTCTCAAGCGATCCTCTCACCTTGGCCTTCCAAGGGCTGGGGGTTATAGTCTCGAGCCACCATGCCTGGCCCATCTTTCTGTTATCAGTGTCTAATTCAATCCTGACTCAAGAGCAATCACTCAACCCACGTGTGTTCACGGGAAGGTGGGCTCCCATAGAAAAGCCCCAGTTTCCACATTAAAAGGGCAAGCCCAGCTTTGCCCTGGCTACTCAGTGGATGGCGTGGGAGCCCCTGATAGTGAAGCTGAGAACTCCGGCTTCAGCCACTTGCAAGTGACTCCACCTCTCTGAGCCTCAGTTCCTCAATCAGTAAAAAAAGGAAAGGAATGCATGGTAAACCTCAAAACGATGAGAAAATGCTTGTGAGTCTTTTCAGAGCTCTGACCTTGCGACAGTGGCTCTCCTGAGGCTGTGGCCACCGCTGTCAGTCTGGGACCAGACCTGGGGTGTCTCCATTCAGGGCTCTGTCATCCAAACACCGCAGGGTCTGACCGGGTGTGCTCATGTCCCTGGTCTGTAACCCTTTCTGGGGTAATGAGTTCCATAAGTTTATCTTTGCTGGGTACTGTAAATTCCTGTTTACCAGCGGACCCACAGAAATAAATAGAATACTCGGATGACCAGAATTTTCCATCTCAGCATGTTCGAGGATAGCCCGAGTCACAGCTCTCACCCCTAGCCTTGCAGGGCCCTGAGGACATCCTGTAAACCTGTGATGCTCCTCACCATTAGGTATGGTCAGTTCCAGAATCACAGATCACAGCAGCCACGAGGACCTCAGAGAAACGTTGGGAGTTTCCAACCGGGCTCTGAGAAGCTCTGTGGGGCTGGGAGGTGACTCAGGCCCACTCTGAGGTGGGTTTTTTCGGTTGTTCTTTGGGACAGAGAATTGCTCTCTCACCCAGGCTGGAGTGCAGTGCCACAATCTCAGCTCACTGCAAACTCTGCCTCCTGGGCTCAAACAATCCTCCCACCTCAGCCTCCGGAGTAGCTGGGACTACAGCCACGCACCACTGCACTCCCCCTAATTTTTGTATTACTTTTTTTGTAGAGATGGGGTCTCACCATGCTGCCTATGGCTGGTCTCGAACTCTTGGACTCAAGTGATCTGCCTGCCCTGGCCTCCCAAAGTGCTGGGATTACAGGCGTGAGCCACTGCACCCGGCCTTGGGATGGGGTTTTACATATGTGATATTACATAAGATTTTCCTTTAAGAAGCAAGGACTTCTTCTGCTAAAACCAAAATAAAAACACCCAAAAAGCTTGGAAACCGCCAACATAGTTCAAATCTTCCTCAGTCTACTAAAGAAACCCCACAAAGACAGCCTCACAAAGGGCAGTGGGCTTCCTGCCAGCCCATGCTGTGGCTCCCACTTAATCAGAATATTCAGTTAACATGAACGCCCTCTGCCTGACCATTTCCCCGTGGGACTTCCCTTGTTTCCCCTAAAGCGTCCTCCTTCTGGCTTTGAAGACAGAGACCAGCTCGGGTATCTGGGGTTTGATGAACGCGGCTGTGGTCACCCTCATTATCCAGGTCATTTCCTCCTACACGGGAGGCTCCTGCCCACACGTCCTGCCCCTCGTCCTTCCGGTGGACACTGTGGGCCTCTGGGTTAGAGACCTGTGCACGGAGGAGCTGGACAGTGGGCTGCTTCCCAGGGGTGCATTCAGGGGACGCGAGGGCTGCAGAGTCAGGCAGCCCTGGCTGACCAGGGCCAGTTCACTGATGCCCCTGAGCCGATGTGTCTGCCTTGGTCCCTTAGTACATGCGTGTTGAATCCCTACTATGTGGGGATCCAGAGTTGAACAAGAGACAAGGGGCCCTCCAGGAGCCCAGCATCCAGTGGGAAGGCAGACATGGAGACCCTAGACATGGTGCTGTTTAGGGGAGCACAGGGGTCCTGGAATATAATAAAAGAGAGGTGTGAATGGGATGGATGGGGGAAGGATGCAGGGAGGGCCTGCAGCGGGTGGGAGGGACACCATCCGGAATGTAAGGAGTTGGAGTAAACCCGGCCAAGGAGTGGGAGAGGGTTACGTAAGAAGAGGTGCCAACCCAGGCAGTTACTACATTAAAGGGCACGATGCATCCAAGACTCTTAGCAGCATACAGGCCACATGGGCTCAAAAAATGAGTGACTCTTGTGGTTCCTTGTGTAGAATGACAGAATCCTAGGATCTCAGGGAGTCTTAAAGGTCGTCTAAGCCAAAACTTCTTAACTGGGGGCGATTCTGCCCCAGGGCACACTTGACAATGTCTGGAAACATTTTTGGCTGTCACAGTTGGGGATGCTGCTGGCATCTGGCTATAGACAGCAGGGATGCGGCTGAATATCCTACAATGCCAAGGGCAGTCCCCACCTCCAAGAGTGTGGATCGTGCTGAGGTTGAGGAGCCCGGTGCTAGGGTAACCTCCCTCATAGAATCTGCTCCCCTCTGCACTACCTCTTCTACCACCTGGTTGTCAGGCCTGCATTTGAATGCCCCCAGTGATGGGGAGCTCACCACCCCGCAGGCAATGCATTCTATCTGTAACTGGCTCAGTGTATTCAGAATGCTCCTTTCCATAATGAACTGAATCCCTTCTCTGTGTTCCTATAACCTCCTAGGGCATTTGTCCTTGTTCTACCCTTGGGGCCACCCAGAACTAGCCTAATTCAGCTTCTACCTAAAAGGCTTTCAAATATTTGATGGTGTGTTTGTGAATCTTTCCTGCTCCAGCCTGAACACCCTCCATGTGACCCAGGAGGTTTGGCTTGGGGTGTCAGACTGGTCTCCACCTGTGTGAAAAGCACAAGGACCCCAATTACCCCAGCTTGGGAGTCAACGGGGCCAGAGGAAAGCAAAGAGGTGGGTGGTGATGCCCAGGCCCCAGGAGCCCAACATCCCCATGGTTCTCCTGCCTGCTCCGTGATGCTGCTTCTCCAAGCCTCAGTTTTATCTCCTGTCAAATGGGTTATAAGGACACCCACCCGGCCTTTTGCACTCAGTGCTGTGAGGCTCAAGGAGGTAAGTAATGAGAAGGTGCTTCAGAAAGGTGAAAACACTGCACAAGAGGTTGATATCCTCACCATACAAGAGGTTAATATCATCATGCCCGCGGTACTGCCATCCCTTAGGTCTGCGTGGCCAGGTGTTTTCATGCACATTGCTTTGTCTTCCTCCAGTGCACACCCTGTGCTCCCTGACAGCAGAGGTAGAGCAGCACTGGCAGTCCCCATTTTACAGATGAGCTAACTGAGCCTCAGAGACTGCAAATCACACGTGGTGGGGCCAAAAGGCTGAACCCTCCAAAAAGCCAAAAGGAGACCCCGTGACTCCAAATTCAGGACCCATTAGTGCCAGGGCCATGGCGACTCAGGGAGGCCAAGAGAGTATCAGGGCCGAGGAGACAGGAGGCTGGTGGCACCACTGGGGACCGTCACCAGGGCCTGCTCCTCCTCCACACACACTTCTTGTGCCCCTTCAAAGCTGCCTGCGGTTGGGTTCCGCAAGCCTGATGGGTGGCATGGCCATGGGCCATGGCCGGTGTGGCCCACGCCCAGGGCACCTGCTCCTCTCTCACACCTACCCTCCTCTCTCGCTTCCTCTCGCGGCTTGGGTTTCCTTCCTCCCTTCAAAGCTCACAAGTTCTCTTCTCTAGAGGCCACTTTCTTTTTTTTTCTTGGAATCTGCCCAGGGAGAGACACCTGTGTTTCTGTTTCGATTCTTCCCCAGGCACTTGTGTTTCCCGGGGAGGCCTGGGGGTAGCGGGGGCGTGGCCCCTGGACAGCAGGTCCAGCTCTATGACCACCAAGGCCATAGAGGCCTCGGTCCCTCTGTCTCCAGGCCCTGACACCCGACGACGCCCCCTCCTCCTGATTCCCCATCCGCCCTCCATTTTGCCCTCCTCACTCCAACCTGAGCCCCAGAGACTCTTAGCCTCAGAGATGGAAGGGCTTTTGTTAGAACCCAGACCCAGAGAGGGGCAAGGGCTTGCTTGAAGAAACATAGGGAGTAGAGGTAGATGTGGGGGGACTGTCCTTCCCACCACACCAGGCAGGATTCTCCTCCGTCACTCCTCCACCTCCACCCACCTACCTACCTACCTTCCTTCCTTCCTTCCTTCCTTCCTTCTTTCCTTCCTTCTCTCCCTCCTTTCTTCCTTCCTTCCCTCCTTTCTTCTCTCTCTGTCTCTGTCTCTCTCTCTCTCTGTCTCTGTCTCTCTCTTTCTCTCTCTCTCTCTCTTTCTTCCTTCCAGGGCCTTATTCTGTCACCCAGGCTGAGTGCAGTGGTACAATCATAGCTTACTGCAGCCTCCAACTCCTAGCCTCAAGACATCCTCCCATTCCCTAAGTAGGCTTCCACCCTTTTCACCTGTGACATCTTCTTCTGCCTCTTGCTTTCTTGCCTGAATCATTTTTCAGGACTCAGCCCAATGGCACCTGCTCCAGGAAGCCTTCCTGGATTGCCTCTCCTTTCACCCAAACTCCCTAGGCTGAGAGGTGTCCCCCTCTCTTCCCATAGCATTGTACTAACATGGCCTTTTGAGGAAAACTTATTTTCACTCCTGAGCTCAGACACCTGTCCTCAGCCAGCCATGCTCACCAGGCCGTCTCCCCACGCCCTGCCTGTGCCTGCTGTATTATGACAGGAATCGTTTACTTCTCTGTCCTCCCCGACCTGTGAGTTTCTCAAAGCCTGCACCTTCACCCTTTTCTTTTTTCAACAGCTGTATTGAGAGAGAATTCACACACTGTAAAGTTCACCCATTTAAAAGTGCAGAATTCAGTGGTTTTTAGTGTATTCACTGATATGTGCAACCACAGTCAATTTTAGAACATTGTTACCACTGCAAAAAGAGAGCTTAGGCCAGGTGCAGTGGCTCACGCCTGTACTCCCAACACTTTGGGAGGCTAAGGAAGAGGATTGTTTTAGCCCAGGAGTTCAAGACCAGCCTGGGCAACATAGCAAGACCCCCATCTCTACAAAAAGAAAAAAAAAAAAACTAGCCTGGCATAGTGGTGGGTTCCTGTGACTCCAGCTACTCAGGAGGCTGAGGTGGGAGGATGTCTTGAGGCTAGGAGTTGGAGGCTGCAGTAAGCTATGATTGCACCACTGCACTCAGCCTGGGTGACAAAATAAGGCCCTGGAAGGAAGAGAGAGAGAGGGAGAGAGAGAGAAACAGAGAGAGAGACACAGAGAAAGGAAGGAAGGAAGGCAGGGAGGAAGGGAGGGAGGAAGGAGAGAGAGAAAGAAAAGAAAGAAGGAAGGAAGGAAGGAAAGAAAGAAAGAAGAAAGAAAGAAAGGAAGAAAGAAAGAAAGAAAGAGAGGGAAAGAAAGAGAGAAAGGAAGGAAGGAAGAAAGACAGAGAGAAAGAAAGAAAGAAAGAAGAAAGAAAGAAAGAAAGATAGAAAGAAAGAAAAAAGAAAGAAAGAAAGGAAAAGAAGAAAGAAGAAAGAACCTATACCCTTTGGCTATCACCCCCCAAGCTCACCCCCAACCACAAGCAACCACTGATGTTTCTGTTTTTATGAATTTTCCTATCCTAGATATTTCACACACAGAACGTCTACATGGAATTACAGCATGTGGCCTGTGGGGACTGGCTTCTTTCACCTGCATAGTGTTTGCAAAGTTCACGCGTGTTGTAGCATGGGTGGGACTTCATTCCATGTTACGGCTGGATAACATTCCACTGTATGGATATTCTACATTTTGTTTTTCCATGGGGGTTGTTTCCACATTTTGCCCGTTATGAATAGTGCCGCTGTGAACATTCGTGTTCCTGTCTGTGTGTGTGCCTGCGTTTTCCTTTCTCAGGTGCATATGGAGGAGTGAGGTTGCTGGGTCATGTGGCAACTCTGTCTAATTGCTTGAGGAACTCACAGGCTGTTACGCAGTGGCTGTGCCATTCCACATTCCCACCAGCAGTGGACAGAGGTTCTGGTTTCTCCACATCCTGCCTATCTCTTGCGTTATGTGACTTTATTATTTATTTATTTTATTTATGTTTTATTTTTTAGAGACTGGGTCTTGCTATGTTGCCCAGGCTGGTCTTGAACTCCTGGCCTCAAGATATCCTCCTGCCTCAGCCTCTCAAAGTGCTGAGATTACAGACGTATACTACCATGCCTGGCCTTTTGTGACTTTGATTCTAGCCACAGCTGGTAGGTATAAAGTGGTGAGTCTTTTTATTTATTTATTTTTTTGAGATGGAGTCTCTCTCTGTCACCCAGGCTAGAGTGCAATGGTGCAGTCTCGCCTCACTGCAACCTCTGCCTCCCGGCTTCAAGCGATTCTCCTGCCTCAGTCTCCCAAGTAGCTGGGATTACAGAGGTGTGCCACCACACCTCTGGCTGATTTTTGTATTTTCAGTAGAGACGAAATTTCACCATGTTGACCAGGCTGGTCTTGAACTCCTGACCTCAGGAGATCCATCCTCCTCAGCCTCCCAAAGTGCTGGGATTACAGGTGTGAGCCACTGTGCCTGGCCTAGAAGTGGTGAGTCTTATTTCTTTTATTTGTAAGGGGTGAGGCCTGGCTGTGGAACTGTCAAGGCAGACCTGGGGCTGGAAGCCCCACTCTTTAGTGCTGGGGGACTTTGGGCAAGGTCCTTTCCTCCCTGCAGTGCTTGTCACTGTCTTCCGTGGAGTGGGACCCTGGTAGATGGATGTGAATGTGAAGTACTCAGCATGTTGCTGGCCTGCAGCCCATGATCATCCACGTGAACCTCAGTAACAGTGACAATGATCACTCGGAGAGCCTTGCAGGGCTCTGGTGCCCAACTGGCCTCCTGGGTGTAGGTGGAGGAGAACAGTGGCTGGCGTGCCCCAGGGAGGACACCAACCGAGGGCCTGGGCTGGATGGGAAGGTACCTAGGGAGACACTCCCAGCCTCCTGTTCACAGGCCCCTTGGCCAAAGCCCCTTGGAGGCCAGCTCTTGTCAAGCCTGGGGAGCAGTTTTCTTTATACGACTGTTCTGAGACTCAGCACATATGAGCTTTCTCCTGATGGTTCAAATTAGAAAGCAGTTGATGCATTCTAGAAAACCCAGGGAAAAACATTATTGTTGGAGGCCAGTCTTCTTGTTGGCAGAGCTGACTGCCCTGGCCTGGCATTCCAGAGAACAAAAACCTTCACTGGCAGAATCAGAGCCTTCCCGTCGGGGGCTCCCCTCCTCCCCTCCCTCTCTCCCTCTCACCCACCCGCCCTGGGCCTGACAAAGCACTGGCTGCCGTATGGGAGCCGGGACAAGATTCCTCTGGCTGTTCAGGCTCGTCCACCCCGGCAGCATGTTGGTGAACTGAAGTCTGACTCAACTCTTGGCCTAGCAAGGGCCTGGCTGTGTGGCGCAGTGCAAAGGTGGTGCCCTCTGGAGAAAGGGGAAAGCCAGTGGGGACGGAAAAAGACCAGGAGGAAGGTGGTCACAGGCTGACCGGACACTGAGCTCAGGAAAGGGGAGATGGTGTTGCCATTTTACAGGTGAGGAAATTGAGGCTCAGAGAGGTGAGGTCACCTGCCCACAGTCACACAGCCAGAAAATGGTGATGTGAGGCCTGGACCTCAGGCTGGCTCTGAGGGCCCCACGTTTCCTTTTCACACTGATAATAAGAGTCAAAGTGCTTCGTGAACCAAAAGGCATGGCAGAAACGTGCAGGATTTTATTTTTATTTATTTTTATTTTGAGACAGTCTCACTCTGTCACCTAGGCTAGAGTCCAGTGGCATGATATCAGATCACTGCAACCTCTGCTTCCCAGATTCAAGCAATTCTCCTGCCTCAGTCTCCCGAGCAGCTGGGATTGCAGGCGCTCACCACCACGTCCGGTTAATTTTTTGTATTTTTAGTAGAGACAGGGTTTTACCATTTTGGCCAGGCTGGTCTTGGATTCCTGACCTCAAGAGATCTACCCGCCTTGGCTTCCCAAAGTGCTGGGATTACAGGCGTGAGCCATCATGCCCGGCTATGTGTGGGATTTTAAAAATCTTTCTTATTGCTGTTTTTCTTACCTGAGTCTGCCCTTCCTCCACTCCTACCTCCCCAACCCAGAGTGGCCAGGGGAGGTGGGCAGAAGATGCTGGAGAGGCCTCCCTTCCAGCTGGCCATCAGCCTTGTGTGGCTTCTGCTTGGCCACCAACAGTTAGAGGCCGGTGACTGGGGCTGCCTTATCTCTGGCCTCCAGGGCAGCAGGCCCATACTCTGAGAAGCCCAGCTTCAGATGAGCAGTGGCGACTGGCAGGGTCTGCAGTGCCCCGATAAAGGCTCTTTGGCACGCGACGGGAGCAGATGATGTCCCCTCACGCCCTCCTCCTTCACCCTTCCCTTACTGTCCTAGCTCCTGATGCTCCGTCCCCTTCCTCAGAAGGACAGGCACTCCCAGGGCCCAGGCCACTGGGACTCAGCGGGTCCCAATCCCCAATAACCAGTTCCCATTCTAGGCAGTCCCCACTTCACTTGGGTGTGAGCCAGTCCTGGTTCTGACCCACAGCCACAGAATGGCCAAGGGGTGTGGGTGCCTTAGTTCCTCACCCTGAAATGAGGCTACTCTCGTCTCCACCCCATGGGTTGTCCGATCAAGTCATGTAACATGGAGTTTTTGGGTTTTTGGTTTTTGAAACAGGGTCTCACTCTGTTGTCCAGGCTAGAGTGCAGCGGCACAATCATGGCTCACTGCAGCCTCAACCTCCTGGGCTCAGGTGATCCTCCCACCTCAGCCACCTGAGTAGCTGGGACTACAGGCCCATGCCACCACACCTGGCTAATTTTTAAAATTTTTTGCAAAGATGAGATCTTGTTGTATTGCCCAGGCTGGTCTTGAACTCCTGGACTCAAGCGATCCTCCTGCTTCGGCCTCCCAAAGTGCTGAGATTACAGGAGCGAGCCTCCGCACCCAGCCAGGTAACACGTGTGTTGCATATCAGAGGCTGGCCTGTGGGTAAGTGCTCCATAAATGATCACGTTCCTCGTTCATTTCCCCAGCCATGTGCCTTAGCCGTACTGGTCCCCTCGCATGGAATTCCTCTTCTTCTACTTTGGTCTTTTCAAACTGGCCCCTCTTTTAAGACTGAGTCTGAATCTCACCTTCTCCACAAGGCCATCCCGACTTCCCTGGTCACTATCACCTCCCTGGGTTTCCCCCTCTTACAGCACTTGCAATCGACCCCTTCAGGGAATAAATGAAAGACTGGAAGGAGGTACTCTGAGGGGTTAACCAGGGCTACTCAGGGTGGTGAGCTATAAATGATCTTGGCTTTCCCCCCGTGTGTGTGTGTGTGCGCGCGCGCGTGCATAGAGGCACACACGCATGCACAGGTGAGTCCTACCTTTCTGCATTCTGCACAATTTACATATGCAATTAGAAAAAAATTCCAAATAAATGCTATCGTTAAGAAGGATCTGCTGCACTGGTTGACAGCTTCATGGAAAGGTGGAGCCTTTTGGTTTGTTTTTGTTTTTTTGAGATGGGGTTTCACTCTTGTTGCCCAGGCTGGAGTGCAGTGGCATGATCTCGACTCTCTGCAACCTCCCCCTCTTGGGTTCAAGTGATTCTCCTGTCTCAGTCTCCAGAGAAGCTGGGATTACAGGTGTGTACCACCACACCTGGCTAATTTTTGTATTTTTAGTAGAGACGGGGTTTCACGATGTTGACCAGGCTCGTCTTGAACTCCTGACCTCAGGTGATCCACCTGCCTCAGCCTCCCAAAGTGCTGGGATGACAGGCGTGAACCATCGTGCCCAGCTTAGCCTTGAGCTTTTTACCACAGCGTCGATTATGACCGTCCAGGCAGCGGGGTCTCACCCCTGATCCCTGGTGGCCACCTGCTCATCCTGAGGGATGGAGCTACAATTCAAACTCCATTGAGTGCGATGTTCACTGACTCACCAGCCTCAGTCCCGTCTGCTCCAGCCCCAGAGAACACCTACCACAAACCGTCTGAGGTTTCTGCAGAGTCCTCGTTCACATTCCCATCTCAGTGGTTCAAGCTGCTTTCCATCCCCTGCCATGCCTGCCCCAAAGACTCCCTGAGCCCTGGTTCTTCTTTGGTGCTTTGCTGGCTGCCTTGGGTTGCTAATTATCCACCTCCCTGCTAGACTGTATGCTCCTTAAGAGCAGGGCATACTTCCGACACCTCCCTGCTTCCCAGCTCCTGGCACGGTGCCCAGCTCATGGCAGGGCAGGTGGTCAGGGAGAAGCTGAGTATGGGAATCCTAAGAATCACAACTCTGGTTACCATGACAATGACGGCAGCTGCCATTTACTGAATGCTGATGTTGAGCCTTTATCTGCTCAACTCTTTACCTGGATTACATCACGTAACCCTCTCCATGTTCCCTTGCAACCCAGAGACTAAGGTGCTATTGAATGCATCTTACAGTGGAGAAAAGGCCACCAGGAAAGGAGGGCCGGGAGCTCAGATGCTGCCTTTTCCTGCCTCAGTTTCCTCCTCTGTAGAGGGCCCTGACATCTGCTTTCCTTCCCTCCTTCCAGGTGGTTGTGAGGGTCAAACACTACAGTTAGCATGTTGTCACATGCAAACGTCAGCACAGACGCAGCATGTGGATTAAATGCTTACTGGAGGCCCCATCTAAGCCCAGCAACCTGGGGAGAAACGATAACTTATTTTTTTTTTGAGATGGGGGTCTCACTCTGTTGCCCAGGCTAGAATACAGTGGCACAATTATGCCTTACTTCAGCCTCTACCTCCCAGGCTCAAGTAATCCTCCCACCTCAGCATCCCAAGTAGCTGGGACTACAGATGCATGCTACCAAACCTGGATAAAATCTTTTTTTTTTTTTTTTCTGTAGATACGAGGTTTTGCTATGCTGCCCAGGCTGGTCTTGAACTCCTGGACTCAAGCAATTCTCCTGCCTCAGCCTTCTAAAGTGCTGGATTACAGGCATGTGCCTTCGCACCTGGCCAGAAATGGGAACTTTTTTGTTGTTTGTTTTTGAGACGGAGTCTCGCTCTGTCACCCAGGCTGGAGTGCAGTGGTGTGATCTTGGCTCACTGTAAACTCTGCCTCCTGGGTTCACGCCATTCTCCTGCCTCAGCCTCCCGAGTAGCTGGGACTACAGGTGCCCGCCACCATGCCTGTCTAATTTTTTTTTTTTTTGTACTTTTAGTAGAGACGGGGTTTCACCATGTTAGCCAGGATGGTATCGATCTCCTGACCTCGTGATCTGCCCACCTCGGCCTCCCAAAGTTCTGGGATTACAGGCGTGAGCCACTGCGCCCAGCCCAGAAATGGGAACTTCTAACTTGGCCTTCCCGTTTACTCTTTAAGGATAATAGTGAAAGTGAAGATGTTCGTAGCAGCCTTAGTTCTGACTGAGAGGGTTCAGACACAGGGCAGGACAGTGCTGGCCCACCTCTCCTGGAACCCCCATCCCCACTCTTCTCCTCCTCTCTCACCAGTGCCGGCTACACCGGCCATCTTTCCATCCTAGTCATATCCAAGCCTCTGCCCAGACTGTGGAATTCCAGGCACTTGGAACGCTCTCCACCCTCAGCTCCCTGATTCCTGCCATCCGCAAGCTGCCACTGAGACGGCAGCTCTGGAGGCAGCCTTATTCACCCTGGGTTTAGGCAGACAGAGCCTTATGCCTTCTCCCCAGTGGCACTCATCTTTGCTTTAATGAAACAATTAATTGCACAATGATGTCTGCCTCTCCTACCTGGTCAAAGCCTCCCTGGGGGCAGAAAGGACACCATCCTGCTCTTACTCTGTCCTAGGGCCAGACGCTTGGCAGGGCGCCCAGGTGGGTTTCAGCAAATGCTCACTAAGTGGGAGTGGATGAATGAATGCAAGAGAGAATACATGGATGTTCCATTCAGCCCCTCCCTCACCAAACTCAGCCCACACGCGCTGTGAGTCTGTCTGGGTCCGGTGGAGGATGCCACTTAGGATTACAATATTTGTAACTTGCGGTTTATGGGCTCTGGAACCAGATGGGGTCTGAATCTTGGCTCTGTTGCTTGTAGCTGTGTGATGTTGAGGAAGTTGCTCAACCTTTCTGTCTAGTTGCAGAGCAATCTATTAGAGATAATAATAGCACCTCCCTCACTGGTGCTATGGAAGTGGGGATTATATGAGTTAAAGGCTACAAGGAGGAGGATTGTAATTATTATTATTGTCGCTGGTAATGACTCAAAGGCTTCCTCCTCCCAATTAAAATCTTTGTTTTTCAAGCACAGGAGCCAAGGTCCTCATGACAGGGTTGGAAAGGCCTGGGAGGGGAGCCAGGAGCCTGAGACCAGCTCAGCAGGCCCTGGCCGTGTGACCCAGAGGAAGTCACCCCATCTCGCCTGCTATCCAGATGACTAACAGCAGCAGCAATCATATTTCCTAATTTGCTACCTCACAGGAGTGTGGGAGAAGATCAAATAGAGAAATGAATGAGAAGCATTCTCTCCACAAATATTTGTTGAACACCTACTGTGTTTCGAGGCTTGCAGAGGACCAAGTGGGGGACAAGACGGCATAAGCCTTCTCCCTAGCAATGTACAGTCAACAAGGAAGCCAGAAATTAAGGGATTGCTACAAAGTGCGCAAGTGCCTCCCTCTGCTGCGGATCGGGGCGCATGATGGCAGAGGCATCTCTGCAAATCCTGACAATCTCACGGGTCATCCCTGCTTTGCCCTCTTGGAGTCTTCATTTATGATATGGACTAGGGGTTTTTGTTGTTGTTGTTGTTCTTTTTTTAGATGGTGTCTCGCTCTGTTGCCCAGGCTGGAGTGCAGTGGTGCGATCTTGGCTCACTGCAACCTCCACCTCCCGGGTTCAAGCAATTCTCCTGCTTCAGCCTCCTGAGTAGCTGGGATTACAGGTGTGTGCCACCACACCTGGCTAATTTTCGTATTTTTAGTAGAGATGGGGTTTCACCATGTTTGCCAGGCTGGTCTCAAATTCCTGACTTCAGGTGGTCCGCTCACCTTGGCCTCCCAAAGTGCTGGGATTACAAGGTGTGAGTCACTGTGCTCAGCCTGGACTGTTTTTTGTTTTTGAGACAGGGTCTCACTCTGTTGCCTGGGCTGGAGTGCAGTGGTGAGATCATGGCTCACAACAGCCTCAAACTCCTGGGCTCAGGTGATCCTCCTACCTCAGCCTCCTGAGTAGCTGGGACTACAGAAGCACACCACCACCATGCCCTGCTAATTTTTAATTTTTTAGAGACAGAGTCTCACTATGTTGTCCAGGCTGGTCTTGGACTCCTGGGCTCAAGCAATCCTTCTGCCTCAGCCTCTCAAAGTGCTGAGATTACAGGGGTGAGCCACTGCACCTGGCCTTGAAATGGACTTTGAACTGAGCATCAAAATGTACCTTCCTTACAACGCTGGTGTAAGGGTTGCACTCATGCATGTGAAAGGCCTTAGCACTGAGCCAAACACCTCTAAGACATTGCTGGATGGCAGTGATTGTTCCTGCATGACCTTGCCACTGGGCACCTGGGAATGCAGGCATGACATTGTCCTTCAAAGAGACAGGGATGAGGAGCATGTGTCTGGCACCTGGAGATCACATTCCCTTCATCTCTCAGGGCCTATATTTGCCCACACATACACGATTGCATGGGGACATTAAAAGGTTTGAAAGCAGATATTCCAAACTGGTAACAGAGGGCGAGAAATGAGGGTAATTATGAACCCAGTCATCTACTTTTATGTTTTATCTTTTATATATTGTTTGAACAACAGATCACTTTTTGCTTGTTTTTCTTTATTACGGTAAAATATGCATGACATTAAATGTTCCATTTGAACCATTTTTAAGTGTATGGTTTGGTGGCATTAAGTACATTCCCACCGTTGCAACCACTACCACCACCTTCCCCAAGTGAAACTCTGTCCCCACTAAACACTAACTCTCCCTTTCCCCTTCCCCAGCTCCTGGCAACCTTTAATCTACTTTCTGTCTCTACAAATTTGACTCATATAAGTGCAATCACACAGTATTTGTCCTTTTGTGTCTGGCTTATTTCACTTAACATAATATCCTCAAGTTCACTCACATTGGAGCATGTAGCAGAATTTCATTCCTTTTGAATCTAATATTCAATAGATTACTTTTGCCATTGGGGAAAAAAACATAAAGATTGGAAAAACGCAACCATAAAAAGAATGACTGTGCGAATGACTGAAGGAGGAAGAGATGGATGAATGCTCGGGGTCTTCCAGGCATGCCTGCAACTCTGTGCATTTCAGACGGGGTGCATCAGTGGGTCAGCTGGGGTGATGCCGGGGCAGGCTCCTGTGAATCAGCCGTGGGTCTCCTCTATCACAAGAGTGGGGAGTCAGGCCTCCTGCCAGGGCTCCGGTCCCACTGTCCCAGGGACAGTGGACAATGAAGAAACTCAGCTGAGGGCTGTGAGTCACAGCCACTGAGGCTGGACAGGGCCCCCACGCTCGGCCCCTGTGGCCCCAGCCATTCAACCTAGGCAGTGAGCGGCACAGAATTCCCAGTCCCCTTCTGATAACAGCCCAGCTCCCCAGGCTCCAGGGACAACCCCGTTGGCCCGGTGAGTAAGGAGGCTCCGGACAATCCCTCCTTTCATAAAGCCCCGCTGCTGACTAATGCCTCCCAGTCACGCCGGCCCTTCCACCTTCCGCCCCAAAACCAATCCCTGCCCAGAGCCAGCCCCTGAGGGCTTTGATTCCTCAAAGCTGAAGAACCTGCTGTCCTCCGCAACCATTTTACCTTCCTGCTGAAGTCCTCATGTCCTGTCCCCACCCACCTCCAGGCTTTGCCTTGGAGACCTCTCTCCTCTGCCTCCTCCTCTCCGTCTGTCAACCCTGAGCCCTCCCAAACTCTCTGGGCCTTGCTGTCAAGCCTCAGACCATTCCAGTGATCATCAAATCTTTGCCAAGGGTCTTCTTGTATATCCTCCCCTCCCACTTATCCTCAGTCTTTTTTTGTTTTTGAGACGGAGTCTTTTTCTGTCACCCAGGCTGGAGTTCAGTGGCGTGATTTCGGCTCACTGCAGCCTCCACCTCCTGGGTTCAACTATTCTCCCACCTCAGCCTCCTGAATAGCTGGGACTACAGGCGCCCAACACCACACCCAGCTATTTTTTTTATTTTTAGTAAAGACGGGGTTTCACCATATTAGCCAAACTGGTCTCGAACTCCTGACCTCAGGTGGCCTCCCAAAGTGCTGGGATTATAGACATCAGCCACCGTGCCCTGCCATCCTCAGTCTTTTCCATTAGGAAGGAATGGCTAGCCACCTGAGGCTGGGGTCACTGAGAGATGACTCCAATGAGGGGAATTCAGGCACTCGGACAGGCCACTGGGGCGCTGTTACTGAGCGTGCATGCAGGGACATCTTGAGCTGCCTCTAGCTTCTTTGAGGTACATGGGAAGCCTTGTGGGGGTTTGAATTCTGACTCTACCACTGACTAGCTGGGTGACCATGGCCAGGTAACTTAAGCTCTCTGAGCCTCAATTTCTATACCTGTTTCTAAAAAGTGGGAGGGGGTGGGGATAATAATCTCTCCCTTCCAGAATGGACATGAAGCACCTTCCAGAGAGCCTGCTAACCCAGCCTGCACGGAAGGTTACAGTCAACAGGGGGGCTCAGAAAAATGGGGTTGAGATGCCTTGACGAGGCCTTGGCCAAGGAAAGTGTGACGCCAGGGCAGAATCGAGTCCCTCTGACTCCTCGGCATGTGCAGTGGCTGAGAAATGGTCTCTTGGTTCCCAGAGTTGATGGGAGGGTGGATGACATTCTTTCAGTCACTGTGTGAGTGTCGGCGCCTGTGCTTCTGGAGACAGGCCTAGCTTGGAGGGTACAGGACATCGGATGAGGAAAAAAAAACATCGCTGTTTGATTCTGGAAGAGAACCTCTCTCTTTTTGTGGGGCGGTGGGCAGTGAGGGAAGTGGGAGAGAAAGGACCATGGCTAGCTTCTCTCACTCGTGAGGCCTAACGGAGGCGAATGGGGAAATGACTTGGTGTGATCCAAGAGGAAGCTTGGAAAACCGGGAAAGGCTCCGGCCCGGGAGCTGAGAGCCACGGTCCCCTTTCCGGGCCCAGCTGGGCCTCCTACCGGCCACGTGGCCGGGGGTGAGTCACAGTCTCTGAGCGACATGACCCTTATCTGCAAAAGGAGGTGGAGAGATGTGAGGACTTCCGAGGCCATTTCCAGCTCTAAGATTCTGTAACGCTGCAGCCATCTCTTTAAAGATGACAAGCAGAGATGCTGAGCTGAAACAGATGTGGTGGATAAAGCCAAGATAATCAGCCCAGTGGTTTTTCTCTCTCCAGTGCCCTGCGTCAGCAAGGCCTTGGGTGAATTCTGGCATTTGCTCATTTTGATAGGTAATCAAGGCAACATCTGTGGGCCTGAGCTTCCGGAAGAGGGGCTGATCAAACAGTTCCTACCCTCAGCCCTTCCTCCTTCCTGAACGGCGTGCATGTGATGTGGACCTCCTGAATCCACACGGTCCAGGCTAGCTCCTACACTGAGCATTTCCTAAACACTCTTTCTTTGCTCAGAACCCCACATTCTCCAGATCTTCCACAGTCAGCCAGAGTCTGGGGATACCCATTTGCTAAAGAACTATTTATTTTGGATCTCCCCAGTGCCTGGCACCAAAATAAAAGATTCTGGGGCACTTGTGTCAGAGGGAATTCTCATGCAGCCTTGGTGCATAAGATAACTATGCTTCCCACAGGAAGGGAGAGAGATGAGAAGGTGACTTTATATCCACAGGGCAGAGCCCTAAGTGGGCAAGGAAGTTTCTGGATGGTGGGGTGGGCAGCACAGGCCCTGGAAAGGTGGGAGGAAAAAGGAACCTGGATGGGGAGATTACAGGAACTGAGGCAGTGAGGCAGAAAAATATGGTGTGTTCAGTGCACAGTAAGGTGACACGTTTAGGCAGCACGCGGCTCTCAGAGTTTGATTTCATTTTAAAGGAACTCCATTCCCCTAATTTCCATCATAGACCGGGTTTGTTTCCTCCCCCACACTGCTTATCTGTAATCACACACTCACTTTTTTTGTTGTTGTTGAGATGGAGTGTCACTCTGTCGTCCAGGCTGGAGTGCAATGGCGCAATCTCAGCTCACTGCAACCTCCGCCTCTCAGGTTCAAGTGATTCTCCTGTCTCAGCCTCCTGAGTAGCTGAGACTACAGGTGCCTACCACCATGCCTGGCTAATTTTTGTATTTTTAGTAAAGACGAGGTTTCACCACATTGGCCAGGCTGGTCTCAAACTCCTGACCTTGTGATTCACCCGCCTTGGCCTCCCAAAGTGCTGGGATGACAGGCGTGAGCACACTCACTTTTTAATTATCTGAACCCCTTTCCAGAAGGGAAGCTCCCTGGGGAACGACTATCACTGTCCTCTTCACTACTCTCTACTCAGTGCCCAGACGGAGCTCTGCACAGAGAAGACACCGGAAAAGTTTGTGTGGCCTGCACAAAGACATCTGAGCAGGAGAGAGACAGAATCAAAGCCGTGTTTCAGGGCCCGGGGCAGTGGCTCATGCCTATAATCCCAGTGCTTTGGGAGGCTGAGACGGGAGGATCACTTGAGTCCGGGAGTTGGAGGCTACAGTGAGCTGTGATCACGCCACTGCACTCCAACCTGGGTGACAGAACAAGACCCTGTCTCTAAAAGAAAAAAAAAAAAAAGTTGTGTTTTAGGATGGCATTTGGGCAAAGAGGTCTAACACTCTTTTAAGAGCCTGAGACATTTTTTTTTCTTCTTCTTGCTTCCTAATCAGTGGTTTCTTGCCCTTCATAGGAGCCCAGGGCATGGAGCGTCTGGGCCTGGAATGCGGACATGTGTGGGAGGGATGCGAAACTGTGCTGGCAGTCCCAAGAAAAGAATCAGTCTTTGTCCTCATCTTCACATGCACCTGTCGTCCCAAACCCTTGACAAACATTGTGTCATTCACCTTCCAAACCTCTCTGCGGATTCAGGCTGGGCGGGCGGGAGCACAGTGAGCCACATTCTCAGCATTCCCGCCTCCTGACAGCTCCTGGTACCACAGCCGCTGAGCTGGGATGTCCAAACATTCCGACTGACTCATCCGTGGGTGAGCAAGGCCGACACGAGGGGACGGGTGGAGGCTGCTGGGGCTCTGTCTCTGCCGAAGTCCCTAATTCAGAGAAGAAAGTGAGGCGTGGGGGATTGCCAGGATACAGGCCATTTCCTCTTGAATGATGCTTGGGTGTCACTTGAGGTGCCAGGAAGTGGTGGCAGTTGCAGCACAGCGGCCCTGGTGGAAGCCTGGGCTCGGATCTCACATACCTGGATTTGAGTTCTGGCTCCTTGGTCAGAGCCTTTGTAACCTCATCAGGACTCTCTGGGGTTGGCCGGGCACAGTGGCTCACGCTTGTTAATCCTAGCACTGCAGGAGGATCACTTGAGCCCAGGAGTTTGAGACCAACCTGGGCAACATAGTGAGACTTCATTTATCCAAAAAGGAAAAATATTAACTCGGCATGGTGGCACGCATTTGTAGTTCCAGCTCCTGGTAGGCTGAGGCGAGAGGATTGCTTGAGCCCAGGAGTTTGAGGCCAAAGTGAGCTATGGTCGTACCACTGCACTCTAACCTGGGCAATAGAGCCAGACCCTATCTCTGAAAACAAAACAAAACAAACAAACAAAAAATAAAACAGGCCAGGCGCGGTGGCTCACACCTGTAATCCCAGCACTTTGGGAGGATGAGGCAGGTGGATCACGAGGTCAGGAGTTCTAGACCAGCCTGGCCAACATGGCGAAACCCCATCTCTACTAAAAATACAAAAATTAGCTGGGTGTGGTGGCAGGTGCCTGTAGTCCCAGCTACTCGGGAGGCTGAGGCAAGGGAATCTCTTGAACCCGGGAGGCGGAGGTTGCAGTGAGCCAAGATCGTGCCACTGCACTCCATCCTGGGTGACAGAGCAAGACTCTACCTCAGAAAACAAAACAAAACAAAACAAAACAAAAAAACTCTCTGGGTCTCAGTGTCCTCATCTGTAAATGGGGGTGGGGGGTGGGAATAATGGCTTCTGTGTAGTGTAGTGGTGAGAATGAAGCAAGAAAATGTGAATACTAAGCACGTGGCAGTTGCTTAGCAATGACTTGTGTTAGGATGTCACCCTTCTGATGCAATGACCTGAGACTCACTTCCGGGTGGGCAGGCGAGTATGTCATCATCCCTTGCTCCATCCCATAGGACAAAGGCTGCAAAAGTATCTGGCGGGAATGTCTCTGCCCTACTTTGGGATTTCGGGTAGGATTTCTCCATCAGGCTGGAGTGGGGCAGTGCTGAGCCTCCCGTGCACATTCAGTGACCTCATTTAGGGGATGAGACCAAACAGAACGGGCAGCGGCTTTTCCGGTCCTCACGCCGCCCTCCAGATGGCTTATAACCAGATCCCTGCCAAATTCCTCTCCTCCCTCCCCCAAGACTCGTCTGATGCCAAAGCATTTCTCAAAAGGGGGAAATACGGTACTTTCGTCAGCACCTCATCACCTCATCGCTGGGTCACAAATGCCCCCGGCTCAGCCCTGCCTTCCAGCTGTCTTCCCAAGGGGATGTCTCTGAAGATTTTTCCCCAGCTCTGTGCTGGGGCTGTTGGAGAGCTGGACGTCCGGGAATGAGAGGAGGATATGGGATACAACGTGACCTTGGGCCAGTCACTGGCCTTCTCTGGTTCTCACTTTCCCCGTCTGCGAAACCAGGCAGCTGACAGGTCATCCAGGCAGCAGTTTCCGGTCCCAGGGTATTCTGGCTTCCTGCCTCTGCAGGGAGAGCTGGGAAGAGGAGTATTTGTCCCTGCTCAGCAGGAGAGCGCTGTGGTTAGGAAGTCAGGGGCTCTGGGTTCAAATTCTCACCTGGCCACCAAAGGGGCCGGTGCCCTTGCTGGCTCCGTGACCTTAGGTAACACACACACCCTCTCTGAGCAGTTATCCTATTTGTAAAGTGGGTGCAATCATTGCCACCTCTGGAGTTATTTTAAGGATTAAGAGGATCCACGTGCAGAACTCGGCACAGTGTCTGACACTCGCAATATTATAATTAAATATTATAATTTCATTTCACTCAACTGCCCGCCTCACAGAGAGAAACTGAGGCCCAGCAGCGCTTGCTGGGAAGAGGATTCAGACCACGTTTCCATGTTTGAGCCGCCATCCCGGGCCAGCTCCAGGAGGAAGCTACAATAACTCAGGGGAAAAGTCCCACGGCGTCTGCTCCAGCTCCCTCAGGCAGCTCTCAGAGCTTGTGCCAAGAGATGGCTTGGCTGCTGCTCTCCCTCAATGCCCATTAGCTTAGTTCCAGATGTTCCAGGCAGCAGCCTGGGGAGTTCTTTCAGGTTCCCTTTCCTCTGCTTTTCCCCAACTGGCCCTGGCAGCTTTATAAATGAAAAACAATGTCTTTCCCATCACCTTTGAAATCACCCAACCACAGTTCCCTTCTCATTAGATCCCTGGAAATGCCTTGGCTAGACAGACTTCATGTAGGGAGGGCCAGGACAGCCGGCACACCTTATCAAATGTGCTTCTGACCAGCAACCACATGAAAGGCCTAGAGTTTCACATTTGGATTTCATTAGTTCCCACCCCTAGTGTGCCTGGGGCCCTGGAGAATGGTGGCCTGGGAGTTCTGGTGGCCCAGGGCAGCAACCTGAAAGAGCTCTTTCCTGATCACCTACTATGTGTGGCCACTTCACCTCTGTCATCTCAGCCTTCTCAACTCCATGAAGTAAGTGTTAGCCACCTTTTTTGGATGAAAAACTAAGACTCAGGCTGTGTAATTTATTCATGGTCACCAAGCTACTGTGAGGACCACATTGATCCAACTCCGGGGTGCTGGCTCTTGGGTGATGGATGGATGGCAGGAACACTCCTCTGGGGCCTGTGGGTGACCTAGGGCTATGGGCCTTTGCTACCATCTGTCTGCCAAGCTGGATGCCAGGCTGCGAGCTCCAAATGGAAACCAGGCCCAGTCACTGGCCTTGCCTTGTCATGGAGGAGACAGTCAAATCATCTCTGGGAGAAGCATCAGTTAAAAAGGGGTTTGTGCATGAGAGGATGAATGCCAAGAATAGGGCATGGGGGGTATGTAGGTGTGAGGATGTGTGTGAGGATGCACTTGTGTGTGTGCATGTGTGTGAGGGCACTATGACAATGCGTATACACATATGCATGTGTGAAAATGCACATATGTGGCCGGGTGCAGTGGCTCATGCCTGTAATCCCAGCACTTTGGGAGACAGAGGTGGGCGGAGCACGAGGTCAGGAGATCGAGACCATCCTGGCTAACACGGTGAAACCCCATCTCTACTAAAAATACAAAAAATTAGCCAGGCATGGTGGTGGGTGCCTGTGGTCCCAGCTACTCGGGAGGCTGAGGCAGGAAAATGGCATGAACTAAGGAGGTGGAGCTTGCAGTGAGCCAAGATGGTGCCACTGCACTCCAGTCTGGGCGACAGAGCAAGACCCCGTCTCAAAAAAAAAAAAAAAAAAAA
>NW_016816945.1:331267-353408 GCF_001698545.2 Rhinopithecus bieti
AAAAAAAAAAAAAAAAAGAAAATGCACGTATGTGTGTGCTTGTGTGTGAGGGTAAACGTGTACATTAACCTAAACGCATGGACATGTGTGAAGATGTAAGGTGCAGTTTCGTGTGTATACAGAGTGCATGTTTATGTTTGTGAATGTGTGTATAAGGATGCATGCACGTGCACTTATAGTCATGTGTGAGGAAGAACATGTGTGTTTTGTGTGAGAATGTGTGTGCACACGGGTGCTTTTGAGAATGTGTGAGAAGGTGGATTGTGTGCACACTCACATATAGAAGTGTGTTTATGTATGTGGGTGTGTATACACATGCACGTATACATGTGTGAGGATGCATGTGTGGAAGGGTGAATGTATGCGTGCTGGTGTATGTCCACTACTGTGCCCATATGTGCTTCGGTGAGGCTATGTGCACATGTGCAGAGAAGCAGGGGAAGGATGGATGGCGGCGGCAGGAACCCCGTGATCTCTTCCAGATGTTTTTCGAGACCTCCTTGGTGTTGAGGACCAGACATTTCCAAGCACCAATGACAGATCTTTTTTTCTTTTTTGAGACAGAGTCTTGCTCTGTTGTCCCGGCTAGAGTGCAGTGGTGCAATCTTGGCTCACTGCAACCTGTCTGCCTCCTGGGTTCAAGCGATTCTCATGCTTCACCCTCCTGAGTAGCTGGGACTACAGGCATGTGCCGCCACTCCCAGCTAATTTTTGTATATTTTGTAGATACAGGGTTTCGCCATGTTGGCCAGGCTGGTCTCAAACTCCTGACCTCAAGTGATCCACCCGCCTCTGCCTCCCAAAGTGCTGGGATTACAGGCGTGAGGCTGACAGATCTTTTAAATAATGTATTTTTCTCCTCACATGGTCAAAAGGCAGCAAACAAGCATACAGGGGGTTCCTTTTTCTGAAGGACTGAACCTCCTCTCACCTGGAAGGTTGATCTTGGCCATGTGCACCTCTGCAGGCCCAGCCTCCTAGGCCAGACCGTGCCCTGGGCCCATGCTCCTTCTCCACCTCAGGGAGTGGCTCTCCCCTATCTCAGGGCAGATTAACTTCCTTGGCACCGGCTTTGTTTTGGCTCATTAAGTAGGAGCAGCAGCTGAGAGTGGAGGCCTCTCCCTTCCACTCCTGGGTCTGGTTCGGCTGAAAACACTTGATTTAGAGCTTCTCGCTTTGCTTTCCTGGCTGCATGTCCCGGGCAGAAGGGGAAACACCTAGGGCCCGGGCTATTTTGTCTGCTGAGATTTGGGAGAGGGACTTGTTTTCCCAATGAGGTGGCTCTGGCCCGAGCAGTTACTGTTTTGTTTGTTGAGCTTCGTTCCTCAGGCTGGGTGGGGTAGGGCTGACAAGGCTGTAATGGGAAGCAGGAGAGGAGAATCTGAGACTTGTGCAGATAAAAGTTCTCCACTGAGGGTCGGACATGCGTGATGGTGTGAAGGAGCTGACTTTTTTTGCAAGTGGCCTGCCAGGGAAGCCCTTGTGTTCATTTCAATCTTTTTTTTTTTTTTTTTTATCCATTCCTCTGACGTAAGCTGATAAATTAAAAAAAAAAAAAAAAAATCCATTCCACTCAACTTCCACTCCTCACCCCAAACCCCCACTTTCATTTACATATTGCCTCTCAAGGGCCATAAAGACCATGATGCTTTATCTCAGAAACAATTTGACCAACACGCCAACCCAGCCTGCCTGGAGCCTGTCAGGGCCTGCTAGACTGCAAGCTTCCTGAGGGCAAGGCCTGTCTCTCTCATAAGCCTGTTATTGCCCTAACATCTGGCCTAGTGCCTGCTGCCTGGAGCGTAACAGGCCTCATACATATTTGTCAGATGAGCGAAGGATGAGGTAAGTTACTACTGCTTTAAGTTCACTGCCCTTAGTAAATGGCCTTAATCCAAAGATCCTTTGGATCTTGAGCCAAAATTATATTAAGCCAAAATCTACTTCCCTCCAATACAGATTGTGTGTACCATGAAAGCCCCATATGCATGTGAAGATGGACATTATACTCTTCCAAAGGCCTAGATCCAAGCTGAACATAGTTCCCATAGCATTTCTCATATCACGAGGATGCAAGATTCTTCACTGTGTGCCCACCTTTATCAGGATAAATGCTTTTTTTCAATGTATATGTTCAAATATGGTTCATGAGCTGGACCATAACTTCTAGATGTAGCCTCGTCAGAGACAAGCACACTAGATGTTGCAGGATTGTGTACCCCAAGAAGATCTGTCTTAACTCCTTGTACCCGTGAATATGACTTATTTGGAAATCTGGTCTTTGGAGATGTAATCAAGTCAAGATGAGGTTATACTGGAGGAGAGTAGGCCCTAAGTGCAATGACTGATATCTATATGAGGAGAGAGGGATTTGGAGATACACGGACACATGAGGAAGAAACCTTTGTGAAGACAGAGGTAGAGACTGGAGTGATGGGCCTGTGTGCCAAGAATCACCAAGGATTGTCAGCGACCACTGGAAGCTAGGAGAGGCATGGAACAGATTCTCCCTCAGAGCCTCTAGAAGGAGTCAGCTCAGCTGACATCTTGATTTCAGATTTCCAGCCTTCAGAACTGTAAATAATACATTTCTGGCCAGGCGCGGTGGCTCACGCCTATAATCCCAGCACTTTGGGAGGCCGAGGTGGGCGGATCACCTGAGGTCAGGAGTTCGAGATCAGCGTGGTCAACGTGGTAAAACCTCGTCTCTACTAAAAATACAAAAATTACCCGGGCATGGTAGCGGGCACCTGTAGTCCCAGCTACTCGAGAGGCTGAGGCAGGAGAATCGCTTGAACCCAGGAGGCAGAGGTTGCAGTGAGCCAAGATCATGCCACTGCACTCCAGCCTGGCCGACAGTGCCAGACTCCGTCTCAAAAAAAAAAGAATACATTTCTGTTGTTTTTAAGCCACTCAGTTTGTGGTACTTTATGACAGCAGTCCTAGGGCACTAATATGTTGGACCACTACCCCCCTTGATCAATATAAAATATTATTCTTTGCAATCTTGTGGTTGTACCCTTAAAAAATTTAAACAAACCAGATAGAAACTACTGAAATTAATAAAATGATTTATAAAAATGGCTGGACACAAGATAAACACCCCAAAATCAAGGCATTCATCTTTACCAGTAAGCTATTGAGAACCATAATTCCAATATCCTATTCACAGTAGCACCCAAAGCCATAAATCACATAGCAATAAACCTGTGTGGGATCTTCATAAAGAACACTAACAATTTTACTTACAAATTTTAAAAGAGATTTGAATAAGATAGGTGTTGTTACATGGGAAAATTCAATTTAGAAAATTTGTTTAGTCCCAGATTAGTTTGTTGATTCATTATGATTCCAATAAAAATCCCAGTGAAATTCACTGACTTTTTTTTAAAAGAAAATTCATGACTGGCATGGTGGCTGACACCTGTAATCCCAGCACTTTGGGAGGCCTAGGCAGGTGGATCACTTGAAGTCAGGAGTTTGAGACCAGCCTGGCTGACATGGTGAAACCTCATCTCTACTAAAAATATAAAAATTAGCTAGGTGTGGTAGCAGTCGCCTGTAATTCCAGCTACTAAGGAGGCTGAGGCAGGAGAATCACTTGAACCCAGAGGCAGAGGTTGCCATGAGCCAAGGTCATGCCACTGGACTAAAATTTTTTTGCATTTTTAGTAGAGATGGGTTTTGCCATGTTGGTCTCGAACTCCTGGCCTCAAGTGATCCAGCCCACCTCAGCCTCCCAAAGTGCTGAGATTACAGGCATGAACCACGTGCCCAGGCCATCCTTGACTCTTCATCATCACTGATGCAGCTGTGTGGAAAGCAATGGTGATGGGAATTCAACCTTAGACTAATAAAAAAAAAGAAAGAAAAAAGAAGAAGAAATTCATATTTCATGAATGAGAGAAAATAACAAAATCCTGAATAGGAAGGGTGAGATGGGGTTGGGAGAGGTCCATCCAACCAGTTATCAGAACATATTAACTCAAGAGTATAAAACAGAAAAACACCATAAACAGGCAGATACTAGTTGGCGTCTGTTTCCTCCTTCCAGAAGCAAGCTCAGAGTGAGGCGAGATGGCTAAGATAGGACCCAGAGAAGACAAAACAGAAAATGTTGAAAATCTGGGGCACTTAGGTGCTTACACAGACTAAAAAACTAAAGAGAATCTCCTTGTTCACCATTTAGCATTAGTAGCACAGAACATCATTTCTACCCAGAGAGATCCTGGCTTAAAACGCCATCAACCAAATTGCTTTTGGGGTGGAAAGGAAACCCCTCCACCTTATTTCTGCAATGACGTGAAAGGTTGTTCTCAGGGAGGAGTTAGAAAGGGGGAGAGGCAGGAAGGATAGTATGCTTGTGCATATCTACTGATCACATCAGCATTTCTTTGGCTAGTTCTGCCACTTGCTGCGTTCTCTGAGAGGCGGTTTTGTAATCACCAGGACAACTTTTTCTTAGGCCAGTCATTTGAATTTCCAGAACGAAATTAGGTTGGGGAAGCCCCCTGAATTTGCAGACTCAATGTTCTCTGTTATATCAGAAGTTTGCTGAGCACCTGTGGTGTGCTAAGCTCTGTGCCAGTCCCCAAATGTTCCTGAGGGTTCCCAATACACAGTTATTTGTGCCTTCAACAGGATGGATTTACACCGGCCTTGTACGAAGCTGGTACACAGACTTACTGAGGAAGGGGCCAGCCAAGCAGTCACGTGCCACTGAATGCAGCTTGGTTTTTTCTCACCTCATTACATGACAATGACCAGAATGTTTATAAATACAATCATTTTTATTGAGTAGGAAGTAACTTAAAATGTGAATTATACATTAGAGCATTTTAGGAAGAACTTTTTTGCTGTGGTACAGTCACAGGGAGGCCAGATCCCAGATGCTGAAGTGTGGGGTGAAGCTAGGATGAGGACCAGGGAGATGAGAGAATCACCAGTGCCCAAGTAAGAGGATATTGTTCAAGGAGCTGGCAAATGTGGCTCAATTATACAGAGCAGTGGAGGGGGGAGACTGCATTAGGGGGCTGGCCTAGTTCAGTGGATGGTGACCTGGACACCCATTACAATCAGCTGGGGAGCTTTAAAAAAAAAGATCTGTGCTCAGATCCCAGGCCAGCCCAGTTAAATCCGAATCTCTGGGGGAGACACTCAGGCATTCAGGTATCTGTGTGTTGTGGATGAATCTCTACAGGTGACTGTAATGTGAAAGCAGCTCTGAGAACAGAGCTCCGGCCATAAGCAAGGCTGCTACTTCTTGCTTAGTTATACCTGACCCGGTGCAAATAAAATCACAATCCCACACTTAGGTGCATATACACACATACACGTGTGTAAAATTCTGGTCAACGTTACAATTTTAAACAAATAAATCTTTAGCATATTTGCTATCAGGGATCATCCTTGACTCTTTTTACTTTTCTAACACAGAGCCTTGCTCTGTCGCCCAGGCTGGAGTGCAGTGGCTCGGTCTCAGCTCACTGCAACCTTCGCCTCCCGGGTTCAAGCGATTCTCCTGCCTCAGCTTCTGGAGTAGCTGGGATTGCCGGTGTGCACCACTATGCCCAGCTAAATTTTTTTTTTTAATATATTTTTAGTAGAGACAGGTTTTACCATGTTGCCTAGGCTGATCTTGAACTCCTGACCTCAAGTGATCCACCCACCTCAGCCTCCCAAAGTGATGGGATTACAGAACTGAGCCACCTGCCCAGCCCATCTTTGACTCTTCATCATCGTCGATGAAGCTGTGTGTGGAAGGCAATGCTGATGGGAATTCAACCTTAGACTAATCTCTAGGTCTACATGCACAGTGCTTGACTTGATTTTCTTTTTTTTTAACTCATTATTGGTTGCTTTTCAGATGTGTAGGAAAAAAGATTCTGGATATACAAACCAAATAAACTAGGGCTTCCTTATCTTACTGAGTGTCTCTGTCATTTCCCTCGTTGTTGTCCACAATTGGTTTCCTTTGACTAAAGTAGTTGTACCTGAGACTATTCTCCCTTTGAAGCTCTCTCAGCCAATCTCGCTGATGGGTGCATCAGAAGAAGATTGAGAGGGTTGTACTTGTACTTTTTTTAAAAGGGTTTGCCTACAGAGTGCGGTGTGAGATGTGGGGGGACCCATAAGGATTTTTCTAGAAGTTTCTGTCCTCAGAGATTTGCTCTAACAGAGGGTAGGGTCACAGTTTCGAATTAGGCATCTTCTTGCTGATGCTGGTTAGTCTGATACATTTGGACTTCAGAGTCCTATCCTTATGCCACAAATGTGGGCTAGTCACCCACTTTTTCCTTGTGATATATCCCAAGGAAGAAAAGCATCATAAGATTTGGAGATGGGGCTTCCCTCTCTATGATAAAAAAAAAAACCTAGATCCAGATCAGAATGAAGAAACTGAAAAGAGAAAATCCAACCCTTTTCAGATCCAACCCCACCCTGTCCCTGGGTGGCCCTTACTTAACCCATCACCCAGCACTCCCTCTAGGGAAAAGCCTGCCCAAAAACTTTGGTCCTAAGAAAAGCCTTACCCTAATAAAGAAACTGGGCAGCTGCTGTGAGCTGCAGCTGCTTTTATGGAAGGAGCTAGACCAGAAGCTAGACTAGGGCCAACAAGGCAGGCCTCTGTAACAATCTTCCAAGGAGGTAAGGTGGGGAGAAAAAGGATTCCTCATTTACATTGAGAGTAAACTTCCTGTCCTATTAAACAATGAGGCATTCAAAATCCGCCTGAGTAAAAGTCCCCTGATGCAATGAGAGGGTGAGCAATTTCATGTCAGGCTGTTGTTATGGGATTTATACATGTCTTAGCTAGGGCTTGAGGTGAAAGTCAGAGCCAAAAACAATAGCCCTAAACCCCACATGCACAGAAACCTCATTCCAGTGGAGTTTCCTTAAGAGAGCACAGCAGACTTTTCACAAACAAAGTGACTTCAAAGGTAGACTTGCATCACTGCCTCCTCCACTTGACACTTCCCTTCAGCCCAGACCTGGCCCCTCTGTTTCTTGGTTTAATTTATGAGGTTCTCACACACATTGCAAAGCAATTATCTGAGCTGCTGGCCAACAGGAAGGTAATTGTAACTGAGTACTTCCTTTGTCAAGCGCTGACGCTGGCCACCGCAATAGTGATGACGCTGGCCGCAGCAATGGTGATCGGAGGCGTGCCGGCAGCTCAGCACCCAGTGACAGGACACCTCCGTTTCTCCCCCACCCCCAACACAGTGCTCTCTGACTGAATTCCCCAGGGAGAGGGAGGCCAGTGGGTTGGAGGAATGGGGGAATTTTCTTACATCACTTGACGTGCTTGCTTTCACTGGCAAAATCCTGAGTCATGACTGAAGCCGTATTGCCTCAAGTCTCCGGCTGAAACCAGGGGTTATAGGTTTGGAAACCTGATTCCATCGGCTGTCTCTTGTCCAATCATCAGAGGAAATGTGTGTTTCAGTTGACCCTCTTCAAGTTGAAGTGCCTTTGGATTGAGGGGATTACGTGAGAGAAGTGGCTCTGTAGTGGCTTAGTAAGCCGATGCCATGCGAGTGAACAATATTTGACATTCGGTGAGTTTACAGAAAGGGCAGTCTCTCTGTTTGTTTAAACCAAGATTAAGTGAAAGGAAAAGTTTTTCTTTCCCATCCCAAGACAAATGTGAAACACATGTTTTCCCTTTTGGCTTTGTAAGTACAAGGCTCAAACAGTTCTCCCCAACCCCCTCGGCCGTGAGTTTTTAAGGATTGCAGAATGTTTCCTCTCTTTGGTGGCCAAAGCCAATATGAGCCTTTGTATTTCCAGACAGTGGAGCTGAAGATGATAGCCTACTTGGTTCCAGGTAATCGTGTAGGGTGTTTCTGGGCCTACCATTTGATGGGTAGATAGGATGGTAAGATGTAGTACAAGGAATCCCAGGCCTGGGTTCAAGTCTCAGATAGGCCTTTGTCCATGTGACCTCACTAAGCTCAGATTCCTCATCTACAAAATGAGATTGGTTGAACCTTAAATATTTCAGGTAATTTCTGCCTTCAGAAAGGATGTTCATTCAGGTTGATTTTTCTGGTATGTGGGGGACATTCCTAGTTGAGGTACCCTTTGCATGGGCACAAGGCAGTGTGCAGGCCTGAGGGTTGGGAGACCTCAGTCAAAGGGCCTGCACTGCCACTGACTCACTGTGACCTTGAACATCTCACTTCTCCTCTTTGTGAGTCCTTCTTATCTGAGAGAGAAGGTTTGACAGTCTTGCCCCTGACATAGCGGTTCAGATATGAGACGAGCCTGAATGAGACTGGGATGTCAGGTACTTTGAGTTCCTTGGAATGAAAGGGTCATTCATCTTGGAAGATAAATTGTTAAAAAATGCTAGCCCATAAATATTTTTGGATTATCTCAGGAATAAAGAAAATCAACGTTGTTTACTCTTGGTTTTCTTTTTTTTTCTTTTCTTTTCTTTTCTTTTTTTTTTTGAGATGGAGTCTTGCTCTGTCGCCCAGGCTGGAGTGCAGTGGTGCGATCTCAGCTCACTGCAACCTCTGCCTTCCGGGTTCAAGTGATTCTCTTGCCTCAGCCTCCTGAGCAGCTGGGACTACAGGCACATGCCACTACGCCCGGCTAATTTTTTTTGTATATTTAGTAGAGATGCGGTTTCACTGTGTTAGCCAGGATGGTCTCGATCTCCTGACCTCATGATCCACCCACCCCGGCCTCCTAAAGTGCTGGGATTATAGGTGTGAGCCACCGCGCCCGGCCCACTCTTGGTTTTCTTTAAATTGCTACTGGTTCAGGGAATATAAGCACCCAATGACCAACATGGGCTATAAAATCAGGACTTTTCCACCCTGTATTGGCCAAAGCAATGTTCCTAGTAGATTGCTTTGATCATGTTGCTACTCTGCTCAGAAAACTTCAAGATGCTACTTGCCTCCAGGATACACTCCAAACTGACAGTCAGTTCCCCTTGTGACCTGGCTTCACCTGCATTATATATCACCTCTTCTACATTAAATCCTATAATTCACCAGCATTGCCACAATGATATCAGATCACCTCAGCAACATCTCCTCATAAGTGGGTGGCCATTCTCTGGGTGCAGTGATAGGGAGAAGCCTCTGATACTCAAAGCAATCTGGCCTTTTCCTAATCACCCCTCATTGTTAGATACTTCTTCCCTATATTGAATGAGAATCTGCTTCATCACAAATCCCAACCAGCCACAGGTCCCACTGAGCTACCCCAATTCAGTTTCATTCCTCTTCCTCAATGTTTAAAGACAGCTATCATGTCACCCTGGAGAAATCTCTTTTCCAGACTAAACAACCGTAATGTCTTTAACAGATTTTTCATTTACTTGGTTTTCAGACCCCTAAATGTTGTTGTTGTTACCTTTCCCTAGACATGCTTCAGATGGTCAATGTCCCTTTTAAAAACGTGACCCTTTGGACTAAATGCAACGCTCTAAATGTGGACTGGTTGGTGGCACTAGTATCTCCTTTGTTTCTATAATACTTAGGTTAGGTAAGAGACATGACAATACTTCAGTGGCTTAAAGAATATAGAATCTTTTTTCTCTCAAGTAACCATCTTGAGAGTTGAGTGATGATAAGTGAGATGAGTGATCCAGGTGGGCAAGGTGCTGTATTCTCTGCAGTCATTCAGTGACCCAGGCCCCTTCTGACTGGGGATCTGCTATTCTATGTGGTGTTCTGGTATAAGCTGGGTTGCTACCAAGTCTCAGATGCATCCAGCAAGAAAAGGAAAGTGTGAAGGGGAGGGGGCATTCACCCACCTCTTAAGGGCTCCAGCTGTCACTGAAGATCTTTTGTTAGCATTCCACTCATGAAAACTCAGTCCTATGGTCATGTTCAACTGCAAGGGAAGCTGGAAAATATACCACAGCCAGGCAGCCCTGTGTCAGAAGCCCCATCGCTATGGAAGGACAGGAGAATGGACATTGGCAGCCATAGTGGGGGCCAGCCTATTGGTCTTTCAGTTCCAAAAACACATCAAGTTCCTTCCAGACTCAGGGCCTATGCACTCAATGTCCTTCTTGAAGTGTTTTGCCTCTCTGACCGTCCTTCCTCTTCGTATGGCCTCAGCTCAAACATCACTTCCTCAGAGAGGCGTAACCTGACCACTTCATGAAATGCAGGTCTCTTCTGACCTTTCCCCACTTTTATTTGTGCCCCTCCAGACCCCTGTCACAAGGTTTAATGATTTTATATATTTACTTTTTCTGGTGTTTGTTTCTGTCCTCTGCTAAACTACAGGCTGTATGTGGGAGGGACTCTTTCTGTCTTGGTCCCCAGTGTGTATTCACCACCCAACCTCGTACCTGACACATTTTAGGGGACAAAATAAGGACTTGTTGAATTAAAGAACATAGTGACACGATATGTTTACTAAATATAGCCTTCTTTTGCCAAGTGCATTACACTGTTAGGTCATATTGTGGTAAACTAAAAGGCCTTGATCTCTTTTCACATCAACTGTGGTTAAGACATATTTCTCCATCTGCTTTTCGAGAAGTTGATTTTTTGACCCTAGACACAGTATTTTGCATTTATAACTATCGTATTTCAGCTGCTTTTTTTTTTGTCTATCATTCTAGCCCCAAAAGATCTTTTTTGATATACCAATGAATACATTTATTTATCTCGTCCAGTTTCATATTATCTGGAACTCTGATAATGTATCCTGTGTGCCTGTGTGTTTCCTTATGTCACTGGCAAACAGGAATGAAGATGGAAAAATGAAATGGGCCAAACATCAAGCCCTGTTATAGTACGGAAACCATCCTCTATCTTGCCATTGATCCATCACCTCTGGAGATGAATGTTGACTTACACAGACCACAGCCCTACCAAGAATATCACAGAGCCTATGTCAGATGCCTTGCTGCAAGGAGTGGCATAATGGAACTCAACACAGTTAAGTTCTACTCTTACACAGAACAATAAAACTTTACATTAGAAAAAGACCAAATTCCAGCCAATCACAAGAATCCCTTGGACAACATCCTCTAGTTTACCAGTCTAGTAACCTTATAAAAAACAGGAAGTGACTAGTTCTTAGTGCACCCATGGTTGACTCTTAGCAATTATTGTTTTCACCTAAGTGTTTGCAAACCCTTAATTCAAAATTTGTTCTGAAACTTTTACAGGATTTCCTTTCTGGAAATCCTGCCACACTGGTCCATTTTCTGTCACCAAACCCCCTTCAATCCTCATACCTCTGAGCAGTCTCTCCTCTGTTCCTCTTAGTAGGAGATGCTCTTCCTGCCTGGCTCTATGTATACAAACCTTGACCTCCCCTCAAGATCCAGTTCAAAAGTCACTCCCTCCTTGAAGCTTTCCCTCACCATGCCAGACTTCTCTCTCTGCTCTGAGGTATGCGTTAACCTGTTGGTATTTGTTAACCCTATTCCTCTTCAGGGCTTGTTGCTGCTGCATCAGATGGTCTGTCTGAACAGCTCAGGACTTCCTTTCATCATACACAGCCAGTGCCTTGCACAGAACCCATTCCCAGGAAGGTATGTACATTGACTCAACCATTGACAATCAGTATCAACTTATGCTCAGGGCCTAGTCCCTCATTCTAACTTTGGCCAATGCTGTGCTCAGGAGCTAGATGCTGTGGTCTTCTAGTGTGTTTGGAAATAACACAATTTGTTGTTGTTGTTGTTTTAAGTAAAAAATTATAAAGTACCAAAGAAGCTGCAGAATTATTGGATTTTTTTTTACATGAAGGGAAACCAATCTGTTTGATATAACATTCTGGAAAATCAAGGTGGGTATGGGAATATGATTAATCTAAACCATAACATTTATACATCCCGAATGTTCCTGCAGCAAAGGAGACCAATCAAAATTCACAGCTACAAGCAAAACATTTTTGGAAGTGTTTACTCACCTTTCAGATGCATATTTAGACTTACAAAAGATTTCAAGTAGGGCTTCTTTAACTACTTGTGTAGATTTAAAACAATTTAGTTCCTATGTAACTTTGGAAGAACAAGTCAATATAATAACGTGAAGTCCACCTGCACTGAAGTTCCCTTGGTAGCATCAGTATCTGGCAGAGCTACCGATGCCACATCATACCATATTGAGAGGAAAAAGTTAGCTCTATTAGATCATCGACTCTAATTCCTCCCAACTGCAAATAAAAACTTTGTACCCTGAAGGGGAGGGGACTCAGAAAGGAATGAGTCTCCCACTGCTGGAGTCCCCACCTGCCACAGCATTCACAAAAGGAGCCCCCTCCTCTTCCCAGCCTCCCAAGCTGGCCACCTCCTTCAGAAAGTTTCAGAGAGAAACTTTCTTTTCTATCAAAAAATGCTGATGACTCTATTTGCAAAATGTCTCATTATAAAAACCTTCTCTGCTCCTTGCTTTCTGAGCTTTAATAAATCCTGGATTAGTAAGAAAACCACCCAGGCACTGACTCTCCACATTTCCCGACGAGCTGTCTGGAGTTGGCTTCTTCTTCATGAGTAACTGCCCCAAACTTTTGGAAAATTGCCCAATGCCAGGAACTTAGGACCACCAGATCAACTTCTCAGAGCAGGGAAAGAAAAATCATCATAATGTCAGTCCTGAAAGCTGGCACTGGCCTCTCCTCCCTTGTTTCTCTCTCTTTCCTTGCTGGCCTTTCTTGCTCATAGCAATTCATGCATGTTCCCCCCACTTTTTTGACTAAGAATAGAATCTGGGTTCCCAGCTATCACCTTAAATGTACAACATGTGGGTTTTCAGTCGGCTATTAGCTTTGCTCTTTCTCGTAACTCCTCTATGATAGGACATTCAGAGCTCAGGAGGAAGCCTCTTTTCTAGTTATTTCCATTCAGTGCTTCACTCTCTTTAAATATGTCCATCCAGATTTCTAGGAAATTGCAGTGCTACAGCTGTTCTCTCAAAAGGGGCACATTAAAGTTTCCAATCTCAACACTTTTGCTGGCTTGCATTTCATGTGAGCTCAGGGCCACTTTCACAGTTTCCAAAGTGTCTTTCTAGCCTCCACCTTTCCTTCCCTCATTTCCTTCTGCTTTTCTTTCCCTCTTGGGTGAGCCTCCATGAGAAGAGTGCTTCAGCCTTAGTGGAGCATGCTGCCCCTGTCACCCCCTTAGCAGGGGTTAGGCTGAGAGGCATAAACAGGTGTCAATGGGGACTTCATAGTGCCATCGAAAGGCAAAGGTAGTATGACACCAGTAACTGCAAGAGATGACCAGGCTAGGGGTAGTGGCTGAAGTTGTAAGATGAAAGTAGTTAGGGGAATTGAATGTCCAGAAGACACTTTCAGAAGCCAGCTGGTTTACCATCTGCAAGATGGTAAATGAAATGTACTTGAACTGCAGAGAAAATTTTGTGGTCTGGAGGCTGCTGCAGTAATCCAGGCAGCAGAAGATGGTGCCCTGAAATTACTTTAGGAGAGAAAGAGAGGGTTGAGGGGAAAGAAGGAATTCAGGTGACATATATAGCATTCCAAATGATTTCACTTGGTCCTCACTTGTAAAGAATGATTATCCCCATTTCACAGGTGAATCTCAGGAGGTGCTGAATTGCTCACCCAAGCCTACATGGCTAAGAAGAGGTCCTGAGAGGACTAGGGTATTAGAATAGTATACCATTGCCAGCTAGTAGTCTCTTAGCACAAATTGGACCCCTCGTAGGACTTAGAGAGAGACGTAGGGCAAGTGAGTTTAATTGTGGGAGAAAAGGGCCAAGCTCAAGTCATGAGTGGTTTTCAAAGAGAGCAGGCCTGGGTGGGGTGTGGCCTCAGGGAGTCCTGGGAGATGGGAGGCATGGCGTGAGAGGGCAGGAACAGCAGGCAGCAGGGTGTCAGGATAGGAGCCCTGAAGACTCCTCTTTGGGTAGAGGGACACCAAAACCAAACATTTACAGCTTAAGCTAACTGATCAGTATGTCTTGGAGAAAGACAGCTTTTGACTGCAATATAAGACACTGTAGCTGAGATGGGCAAGGAGTGAAGGAGGAAGACTCAGGGCAAGAAGGGAGCAAGGCCATGGTACAGTTGCCATGTACATGGTACAGGTGCACTCAGACCAGGTCCTCCATAAACTGTGAGATCTGGGGCAGCCAACGCAGGCTATGTACAATAGTTACTACCCACCCACCCCCCACCCCCAGGAGATAATGATGAAACTTCAATGTGATGATATGCATTAGAAACTCTTTGGAAGTCCTCTGTAAGTGGTGAGCTCTGATATAACATATTAGCCTGAGTTGTAGTTACTACCTACTAAAGCCTTCTCTGGAGAAAGATTGTTAGTGTGCTCCTTGGTACTCACTGGTCCCCAAATCCTTCCTTGAAGGAGTCTCTTTGGAATCTGGATGAAGTGGTAACCTCCAGCAGCTAATAGGCTGTTGGCTGGAAGGGCTTCTTAAGTTTCCTGTCCTAGTGCCTTGTCATTCCCCCAAGACTAGAAGCGAAGACTCAGACAGAAAGAATTAGAACTAGTTTTCAAAACACTGAAAACAGAAAGAGATTTGACCTTAGTTTTAGGGTTAATGGAAAAAAAACTTTTTTCTTTTTCTTTTTTTGAGGCAGGCTCTTGCTGTGTCACTCAGCCATGATCACAGCTCACTGAAGCCTCCACCTCCTGGACTCAAGTGATCATCCCATATCGGCCTCCCGAGTAGCTGTGACTACAGGCTAATTTTTGTATTTTTTGTAGAGAGAGAGTTTCACCATGTTGCCCAGGCTGGTCTTGAACTCCTGGGCTCAAGCAATCTGCCCTCTTTCGCCTCCCAAAGTGCTGGGATTACAGGCATGAGTCACCGCACCCAGCCCAAATTTCATTTTTAAAATTTCCAACAGCAGCTGCCTGCAATGGTTACAAGGGGACCTAAGACCAGTGACTGTAGGAAGTGGGGAAAAAGGTATTTTAAAGGAAAAAAGAAGGAAGTGGGGTGAGTTTAGGGGCTCAAGTTAGTGAGCTTTGGTTTCCAAAAGAAGCCAACTTTGACTTAGTAATTAAGATACATCTGATTTTCTGGTAGCACAACTCAAGTTAGAACATTGGATAAGAGGTTTGAAAGAACAATTCAGTTGCATGAAAACTTCAGAAGATACTTATTGTGGAAATTTATGTACATACGAAAGTAATTCCCAGAGAGGGTCGTTTGAAAAGGTTGGCCCTTGGCCCTTTTCTTCACTTCCTCACCTGAAAATGGGTAAACAGCTCAGGGAAAGAGTGAGAATCAATGCAGCCATCTTTCTGATGATTCAGTGATTTTTTTTTTTCCAGAGATGGGGATTATTCTTTGACTTTCCCGTTTGAATATTGTTTTCTGTTTCTGCCTCTTTAATTAGAGACAGAAATTCAATTAATAAGGAGGAAAAAAAGAGAGTCTTTTCAAGCCAATTTCCTTGTGCTCCCAAGAGTTTTTGAGGTTAGGTCAGCACATATCTATGCTGTTTACCTCTTTGGCTGTTGACAGGATGGCATGTGACTTGGCCAAGAGCTGTAGCTGGCCATAGCAATGACCACTGCTGTCTTGGCTTCAGAGATGCTTACTGTCTTGTCATATAACAACAGTTTTGTTTACCAGATAAAATTTTTTATAAAATATATATATTATTATATTTTTGCAACACCTATCAAAGAAAGAGAAAGCAGCCATGCCAAGGTACAATGAGAGGTCACTGTGCTGTATCAAGCACTTTGGGTTTCCTGTTGACTAGCCTACATTTCTCTTTGCATTAAGACTCACAGCCACTCCTCCTCACCGCCCCCACCGCCCCTGCTACCTTGCCCCTAAGAAAACTGAACATTATAAAGTGAAAGTAAATGAAATGCTTTGAGGGAAAAAGTCACGGTATGTCTCTAGGCTGAAACACTTTTTTCAGGTTGCTTAAAAGAAATTATATTTGGCCCATTTTCAGGGCAGCTCTTTGGCTTGGGGAAATAAGGCATCTGCTAAATCAGCAGTCCCTACCCCACTCCATTCCACCAGTCATAAGCGCTTCCAAACTTAGCTGGGCCAGTACTTAACACAGTAGACTAAGAAAATGATCTGAATGTTCAATCAAATCAGTATCTTCTATGGGAGAATATTCACAAAGTATAGTTAATTGAAAAAAACAGAAATACACACACACACAAAAGAAATATACTAAAGTAGGGAGTGGGCCTACGGGTAATTTTTTTCTTCTTTGTGCTTTTCTTATTTTGCCACACTTTTTACCATAAGCAGGTATTATACTCATAGCAAAGCATGGTGGTTAAAAGCACAGACTTTGGAGTCAGACTGCCTGGTTCAAATCCTGGCTTTACCACTTCCTGTAGTGACATTAAGCAAATTACTTAATTTCTCTGTGCCTCAGTTTCCATATCTGTAAAATGGGGATAAGGATTGTACCTATCTCAAAGGGTTGTTATGGGAATTAAAGAGTTAATATGTATGACATGCTTAGACCACATCTAGCCTACAGTAAACCCTTAAGTGTTAAATGAAGAAAACATTAATTTTTTAATTTAGTCAAATTATGGTTAATTTTCTCTAGTACTTGCCATTCTATGACATTCACATTTTATTATATGTGTTGCTGAATAGAGGGCACATACATCCCAAAGCCAATGTTTGTCCTCAACTAACATAGTTAGGGTGGATGCTTGACATTTGTTGGGTGGCAAAAATTCTTACTTCCCAGGCCATGACAAAAAGCAGGGATTTCCCATGGATATACTATGACCCCCCACCCCCAACCCCTCATTTGGTAATAGATGAATTATGGCAAGCCTTATTGTTTACTAAACCACAGTTTATACTATCACAATTTGATTAATGACATTCACAGAACTGAAAGGATCCTTGACCTTTGGTAAATTATGCCCTGCTTACCCAGGAGTTGAAATGCCTTGGGCAAACCTGTGTTCAGTGATACGTGCTCCACTTCCTCACGTAGGCCTGGGAGGTGGAGAGGGAAATGGGAACCAGCTTTGTGGCAGACAGTCAAATAATTGTGAAATTGTTAATGACTGATAGGAAAAGATGGAGGAGGTAATGATGAGGCAGAATTAGTTCTGAAAGATCTTTTCCCATCAGTAAGAGGGTCTTCACACAGAAGCAAACCCACAGCTTTAAAAAACTCTAATGTTGTGGAAAGAGAGAAAATACACTTTATGTTGTCTTGCAGACTAAAAACCAGAATGATTGAGCTATTTTTTCATTCTGTAATAAAAAATGTTATGTTGGTGAGGTATAGCCCAAAAGTTGACAGAAATAAGTAAACTGGAGAAAAAAAAAAAAAGGACAGGAGGAGGGATCTCCTACCCAGAGGAGAGAAGACAAGATGGCACTGAAAATCATATAAAATCACCACTGATGCTGTTTCCTTTCAGCCAATGGAAAATATTCTACAAAAGGAAACTCCAAATCTCTTGTTTACTCAGCTGTCTGTACAAAGTGAATTATTCATGATTAAATGTGAATAATAAACCTATGCAAATATTTGTTGTATTCTTAATTTTGAGGAGGTTGGGGAGCAGCAGGAAGTCACCTTAAAGTGATTTAGTTAACTATCACCTTTAAAATTAAATTAAGAAAGAAAATACTTTTGATTGTTATTTTATATGCCTCCCCCCAAGAAAACGCACAAGGTTGTTTTTTTCTTAAGAGGCTTATGTCCTATTGGAAATGACATTTATTAAAGTCTTCTCTTAGTATTATGACCTTTATATAATTTCCTTAGAAATGATAGTTGAAAGCTTTTTTTTTTTTTTTTAATTTAACTGGCTTTAGAGGGCTGAAAAGCTTACAGCAGAGTTCTTTCTAAAAGGAAACCTAACTGACAGCAAGTTTCCAGGTACCTGCTGCTTACTGTAAACTCTTACCTATACATTTCAGTTATAGGTTTTTGATAAAGGGAATATTACAATAATACTGATACCTGGCAGTTTTTAGCTGTTTATCTTTTTGGTTACAGAATTGGTTTAACAGTTTCCACCAGAACTGTTAGACTAATGACTTTTAGCTAGAACTATGTTAGAGTTTATTTAGCTTATCCATTTTAAGAAGCACTTGAAATCTAAGCAATAGCAAGATATTGAAAGATGGTTTATCATCTTCCAAACTCTGTGACTTTTTTGCCTCTCTACACATTGTATCATCACCATAATCTCTTAAACAGTTCATAGCATGCAAATGATTGCTTTATATACTATAATCATAAATGAGTTTCATTAATAAAAACAACTTCCCTGTGAGCCTCATTTTGAAGGCTGGGTTGTTTCTGACTAAAGCCCAAGTTTCAGTGAAGCATAGACGAGGTTCTGATGAAGCTCGCTTTTGCTGGACAGTAACCCAAATGCCTGGAGGAGGGGCCAGAAAACTGGTCCAGGCTCTCCTGGTTCCTGGGATCAGGATCTCTCTAGAACCACTGATGATGCATGGGCTGGTCCCTCAAGGGAACCCTCCATTCCTCCTCAAAACTATCCCAGAGCCCAGGCAGAGGGATCGCAGGTACTGTGCCAGATTTAGAGCAGACTGTCATAACCCACTGCTTCTACCTCCTGGTTGTTAAAAACCCTAAGTGGAAAGACAGGTTCACCATCCACATTTTGCAACTAAAGAAATAGAGGAATAGAGAACTAAGAGACTTGTCCAGAAATAAAGGGAGAACCAAGATTAAGATTACAATCCAGACTTTGACTCTAATGAATATTCCATGTTACCCTGCCCTGCATCACTGTCCCCTATCTACCTAGAAACCAGTGAATTGGTGGTTTGCCAGTTGCCAGCACAATCCCTAGCACCACACTTAACCCACTGTTATCTTTTTCTTCTGCTAATATCATTTCTGTAGATTTGCACTTGTGAAAATGGACCATATGGTGGAATAAGAGATCAGAAAGTCATCTAATCTACTCCCCAGGCGTTAAGCAGCACTGTGTCAAAACCAACCTAGATTTCCAGAATATATCGTTCTACCACCTCCTCTGAAATTTGAATGCCATCGAATGCAACCTAAGTCTATTTTCTTTTATTCTATGTTGACTGAGGACAACTATTTTCTTATTTAAAAAAACCAAAACATTAAAATTGCATTTTAAGGTTAATTGGCCATGTTAATAAGTGGCAAACTTAGGCCTCAAATAGAAGATAATAAGTAACTTGAAATGTTTGGAAAAAGATGATCTATATTTAATAAAACTCCATCAGTGAGTGAAAAGTGGTTTATTAGCATTTTCATTGTTCTGTTTCTCATAGTCTACAGTTATATTAGCAAACTTGCATTTCACTTTATGGAAACTTGTCTCCATTATGATTTAGTTCAATGGTTTCCTTCTCATACTATTTCAGCTAGGGAGTCATTTCATTATGCTGGGAAGTTTCTGAACATGTAATGTAATTAATTCCTTTAATAGGCTCCTCTTTATGGAAGACCCATTAGTAGACATCGCTGTGAATTAACATCTTAGTCCAGGAGAAAAGCTCTTTGGAGGCAACAGTGAAACAGATAAATCTTTGTTGAGAGATGTGACCAGAGGATTTAACCACATTCCTTGTGGTTTCAGAATGACATGCGTATTATGGGACCCACAGATAGGCAGAGATACTTGTCATTCTCAGTAATGACCTGACCACACCGATTCTTTAACATACAGAGATAGTTCTAAATGTTATAATTTCTTAGAAGAAAACATCATGGGGGTTTCTGATGTCTGAAGGCAGGGGAATGAAGTGAAATTCTGCCCACTGGCTCGTGCCTATGAAGTAAGGCTACTGGCTTTCTTTTAACTGACAAGTTAAAAGTATACTTGAAGGCTTCTGGATAACTTCTTTCTATATCAACCTACTAAGGATTGGTCTTCCCTCTGAATCTTGATGAATAGCAATGAAGTCTTTCTGTGGGGGTCTGAATATTTTCTTACATTATTTTTACATATGGTCACTGGAAACAGATTGCTCTGGGTTCAAAATTCTGACTTTGCTATGTACTAACTGTGTGACCTTCAGGAGGTGATTTAACTTCTCTGTATCTTAGATATCTTATCCAAAATTGAGATAAAAGCAGTACCTGCTTCAGTTGCTGAAGAAGATTAAATGAATGAGCACATGTAGGTGCTTAGTGGAGTGTCTGGCCTGGAGTAAGTGCCATTGATGTTGACTAGTATTGTGTTTAACTCTGCTGACTGGAGGTCCCACCATGGGCATGCAGGCCTGTAACATGAAAGCTGAAAAACTCTGACAAAGCAGAGGAGTGGGTGCCTGGGTCTGGGGAGGGTGGACTGGCTGCAAAGGGATACAAGGGAACTTCTGGGGTGACAGAAATACTCTATATCTTGATCACTGTGGTGGTTACCCCAGTGTAAGCTAAAAAGCAATTCAAACAATTCTTTCCCTGATTATCTCATTTAATATGCTAGTCCAGGCTCTAATCGCCTTACATCTGTATTAATGGAGTAGTCTCCTGGTTGATTTTTCTGTCCCTGAGCTATTTCTTCTTCAAATCCTCCTTGACGTGCCCATGCTCACTCCCATTTCTGGGGCTACTTCAATAATCATACCTAGAACAGTATATGAGTCATTTGTTTAAAAGGGAGGGAAAGAAATAAATGTGCATAAGCAAGTATGTTTGCTTGTTTATGCCTAAAATAGCTCTGGAAAGACATATGAGAAAGTGGTTATGTTAGTTCCCTATGGGGAAGGGAACTCGATGGCTGAGGGATTTGGGTGGGAGGGAGGTTTTTCTTTATATATCCTTTTGTTCCTTTTGAATTTTAAATCATGTGAATGTATTACCTAATCAAAAATAAATTTAAAAAAGTAGGAAATAATAAAACCCTACTGAGTTAATCTATTCATTCAACGAATATTTTATTTATTTTTTATTTTTTTATTTTTTAGAGATGGAGTCTTGCTGTGTTACCCAGGCTGGTCTCAGACTCTTGGGCTCAAGCGATCCTCCTGCCTCAGCCTCCTGAGTAGCTGGGACAACAGACACACATCACCGCACCCAGCTCATTCAACAAATATTTACTGGTTATCTATCACTTGTCAGGCACATAGCAGGGTTAGGGTGTCCACAGCCATGATTGTGTTTCATTGGCAGATCCTTCATAAACTGCACGTCACCAGCCCTGTCTGCTTGTTTAGCTTTAAAGCTTGCTTTTAGGAGATAGAAAGTCCACTGGTTAATCACAGTGGCCATGGCTGGCAACTGATTTAGGAAAAAACAAGGTCACGGTCAACTATGCTACAAAGGACCTCCCTCCACATACTGAAAAGACGTAAAAAGCTGTAGAAGTGGCAAGGGTATCAGATGATACCTCCTAACTAATGTTTATCGAACATTAACTTTCTGTGTGCCAGATATTCTTCTAAGTGCTTTCCCTGTATTAACTCATTGAGCTCTCACAATAGCTCTGTGAGAAAGATACTACTATTGCCCCATTTCACAGATAAGGAAGTTGATGTACAGAGATAGCAAATAAAACATTAAAATTGTTACACAGTCACACAGCTAGTAAGTAGGATGACCAGGGTTTGAACCCAGATAATGTCTAACTCTAGAACCCTGCCTTTCAGAAAAAGGATTTATAAAATGTTCCTTTGCTCTAAAATCTCTGTTGAAATTCAACTATTTATAGAAGTGTCACTGAGTTTTATAGCTGGAAGAGACTATGGTATTCAGTTTGTTCGATTCTTATCCAAATGGACAACATCTTGGACAACTAGTCTTGAACACTTCTGGTGATAAGGAACTTGTTACAGCCAGAAGCAGTCACCATCTGACAGTTCTAATTGCTAACAAAAACAGTCAAATGTTGATTGCCTTCCATGTGCCAGGCTATTTGCTAGAGCATGGGGTGAAAATTCTTTTTTTTTTTTTTTTTTTTTTTGAGGCGGAGTCTCGCTCTGTCGCCCAGACTGGAGTGCAGTGGCTCAATCTCGGCTCACTGCAAGCTCCGCCTCCCGGGTTCACGCCATTCTCCTGCCTCAGCCTCCTGAGTAGCTGGGACTACAGGCGCCCGCCACCTCGCCCGGCTAGTTTTTTTGTATTTTAGTAGAGACGGGGTTTCACCATGTTAGCCAGGATGGTCTCGATCTCCTGACCTCGTGATCCGCCCGCCTCGGCCTCCCAAAGTGCTGGGATTACAGGCTTGAGCCACCGCGCCCGGCCT
>NW_016816945.1:356740-362427 GCF_001698545.2 Rhinopithecus bieti
TCTCGCTCTGTCGCCCAGACTGGAGTGCAGTGGCTCAATCTCGGCTCACTGCAAGCTCCGCCTCCCGGGTTCACGCCATTCTCCTGCCTCAGCCTCCTGAGTAGCTGGGACTACAGGCGCCCGCCACCTCGCCCGGCTAGTTTTTTTTGTATTTTTAGTAGAGACGGGGTTTCACCATGTTAGCCAGGATGGTCTCGATCTCCTGACCTCGTGATCCGCCCGCCTCGGCCTCCCAAAGTGCTGGGATTACAGGCTTGAGCCACCGCGCCCGGCCGTGAAAATTCTTTAATAGGTTGAGGCCAAATCTGCATCCCTGAGATGTCTTCCCATTGGGTCTATGTTCTATGCTTTGGAACAACACAGAATGTGTCTGTGGTTACCTGCATTTTATGACAACCTTTCATAAATTTAAAGACAGCTACAAAGTTCCCTTTAAACTTTCTTCTTCCTTGTTTATTCAGTCTGTTCTCATATCACAATTCCTAGGTGAGATTCATTTTTTTAATTAACAAGCTTCTATTTTAAAATGCAAATGTGGGAGGGAAGCATATTAAGCTTTATCTGATGCTTCTTTCCCATTGAACTCTCTTGAGGGAAAGGGAGTTTCAATTTAGGGAAAGGAGTGGGCAACGTTCTGTGAACAGAGGCAATTGGAAGCATGGTTCAAGTGCTGGCCCTAGGCTTGGACAGGATGTTGATGTAGGAGCTCTGGGTAGGCAAAAAGCAGCATAGAAATCCCAAACTCCTGAGGCCAGGTGCAGTGGCTCACACCTGTAATCCCAGCACTTTTGGTGGGCAGATAGCTTGAGCCCAGGAGTTCAAGACCAGCCCGGGCAACGTGGCAAAACTCCATCTCTACAAAAAAACACAAAAATTAGCCAAGCGTAATAGCACATGTGTGTAGTCCCAGCTATTTAGGAGGAGGCTGAGGTGGGAGGATTGCTTGAGCCTGGGAAGTTTAGGCTGCAATGAGCCGAGATTGTTCCATTGCACTCCAGCCTGGGAGATAGAATGAAACCTTGTCAAGAAGAGAAGAGAAGAGAAGAGAAGAGAAGAGAAGAGAAGAGAAGAGAAGAGAAGAGAAGAGAAGGGAAGGAGGGGAAGGGAGGGGAGGGGAGGGGAGAGGAGAGGAGAGGAGAGGTAAGAGAAGGGAAGAGAAGGGAAGGGCAAGGGAAGGGAAGGGAAGGGAAAGGGAAGGAAAGAAGGGAAGGGAAGAAGGGAAGGGAAGAAGGGAAGGGAAGAAGGAAAGGGAGGTAGGGAAGGGAGGAAGGGAAGAAGGGGGAAGAAGGGAAGAAGGGAAGGGAGGAAGGGAGGAAGGGAAGAAGGGAAGGGAAGAAGGGAAGAAGGGAAGGGAAGGGAAGGGGAAGAAAGAAGGAATCCTAAGTTCCTGGAGACAAAGTGGACATGCTAAGAGTTAAAAAGCAGCCATCATGATGAACATCTGTTGAGTAGCGACTATATGTGTGCAGGGCTTGAATCCCCTTGCTTAAATCTCACAAAATTATGAAATAGGTGTAATTATTATTCAGATTTTATAGATTGAGTGAACTGGGGGCTAGAGAGATGAAATATCTTATCTAGAAAATGAGAACTTTTGAATCTAGCAGCCTAGGCTTTTCTTTTCTACCTTGCTAAAAGGAAGATGAAAACTAACTTTGCTTGCTTACCCTAGAGCCAATTGGTAATTACCCATATGGAACCTAGATGCTCCAGACTTCATCAGCCTTCAGGAGTCCTGAAATACCCAAACAACCCCTTAAAATTCACACTTATACCAGGTTTCTAAGTGTCTGAGACCCCAGGGAATGCTCTACTAGTGCCCCATAGATGTTTCTGGCTATCTCAAGCAGTCTGCCTCTCTACTCCTGCCATGGAAAAACCCATGCACTGCTGAACACCATGGCACAGGTAAGTCCAGATTTAAATGTTTAATGAGCCTGGGCATGGTGGCTCACACCTGTAATCCCAGCACTCTGGGAAACAGAGGCGGGCAGATTGCTTGAGCCCAGGAGTTTGAGACCAGCCTGGGCAACACAGTAAAACCTCATCTCTATTAAAACCACAAAAATTATCTGGGCATGGTAGCATGTACCTGTAGTTCTAGATACTTGGGAGGCTGAGGTGGGAGGATCACTTGAACCTGGGAGGTCAAGGCTGTAGTGAGCCATGATCGCGCCACTATACTCCAGGTTGGGCGACAGAGTGAGACTGTCTCAAAATAAAATAAAATAAAAGTTTAATGAGACTTTACTACTTTACTACTAAAGGCTCTGGGGTAACATGATGGAATTATAACACAGGAAAAAGCCCTGAAGCTGAGTAAATCAGCCTATTACCAGAAACGCTGGCCAATCCCTTTCTCAACATCCTCTATTGAGCAAATCTCATGTGCAACTTCCAGCCAGGTTGCAAGGGAATAGTTTACGCCAGCCCTGCACATAGCCAGTGGTACCTGTGAGCCACCACCTACTATAAGACTGAGTTTGCTCCTCCCAGACAGCGAAACTCTAATTGCAGAGATATTGTGCACCCAAGGGGATATTATATGAGCAGATTAGCTCCTTAGTACCTCAAGTCTTGCCATTTCTAAATAGGAACTTGACTTCACCAATGGATAATCCAAGGGCCCATTAATAAAAGCTTTTTTCTTTTTAACCAAGAATGGTGTCCTCCTCCTCTATCAAAACTGGAAATTTTATATCAAGTCTCAGCCATGACCTCAGTACACAAATCACACAGTCACACTGAAAATATTACCTTTTTTTCCTTTAAACAAACTAAAAATATCTAAAGAGGATACATTTAGGCATTTTCTCACTTGTACAGAATCTAGAATCCTACATTGTAGCAGATCTTGCCTTAACTCTTACATGCACAGTGTGTTCAGTTTCATTTTATTATTTGGGACCTCTTTCTAAATGATGATGATTATAACTGAGAATTATTTCAATATAAGATTCTGTGGAAGTCCCTAAATATCCAATACTATTGAGTTTGAAACCATAAATTGACAATTTTAAGATACATTAAAGTTGGCTCTAATGGTTAGTGGAATTTTAAGAACACACACACAACTCTGAACTCATGTGAAAGCAACTTTGACACTGATGAACATTTCCAGCCTCTTCCTGGAAGAGGTGAGCTGGAGAATGAAAGAACCCAGACAGCAGAGGGACCTGAAAGAGGGGAAATGAAGGTGTGGTTTCAGTGCCTGGCTTCAAAGACTGGCGGCAATCATGAGCCTAACCCATGTCTTTCCAGCTAGACCAAATTTCTGTAAAGACAGAAAAACCCCAAACAGCCAAATTCAAATTTCCCCTGCATAACTTTTTATTTAATAATGTCCCAGTTTCCAACTATCATCATCTAATCTTTGTGATCACACTGATGAACCAAGCACAGTCAGGGTGAGGGAATGACTGGTCTAGAACAGCTCAGGCATCCCAGCATGGGGCCTGTTTTCATTCTTTTCACTAAAGTGTCAGCTCCTTGATGCACTTGTGTTTATTCATCCCATTACAATTAAGAACCAAAATGAATAGACTAGAAAAAATATTTCTTTCCCTCTAATAAATCATTCAGTAGATAGAACTGAATATACTCCAATATTGATAGCTGGTTGCATATTTGAGCTCTGCTGTGTAAAATCAGATAGTTCACGTTTTCACAGTTCTCAGATTCTCTTGATAACAGATCTCCTTCCCTGTGTGTCCAGCCAAAGGCACAGGCCCAGAAACTTCCCTGTTGTCTCACATACATACTGCCTCAGAAACACAGAGTCCACCTACTGGCAGTGAGAAAGACTGTTCAGATGGGGAAAGAGGTGTTAATAGAGATAATAAAATCACTATAGAAATTTTCTAGATAGATTCAGATTTAAGACTTTGATTTAAAGGATCTGTCAACCTTAGGCTAAGTTTACGATAATCACAAATATAGATTATGAGCTCAATTCCCCTTGAAGCAAAATAGTTCCTTTTGAAATCCAGATTAACTACTCAGTAGTGCTAATTTGCTTTGAGAGTCATTTATAGAGTTTTTGTGAAGCTCCTCTGTGTTCAAATACCTGCAGTGAAGACAAGCCCACTAATTCACAAGGTAGCCCATTTCAAAATTTTGACAACTGACAACTGTAGAGTTAAAAAGCTCCTCCTGGGCTGGGTGTGGTGGTCCATGCCTGTAATCCTAGCACTTTGGGAGGCTGAGGTGGGTGGATTACTTGAAGTCAGGAGTTCGAGACCAGCCTGGGCAACATGGCGAAACCCCATGTCTACAAAAGATACAAAAATCAGCCAGGCATAGTGGCACATGCTTGTAGTCCCAGCCAGTCCAGAGGCTGAGGTGGGAGGATCACTTGAGCCTGGGAGATCAATGTTGCAGTGAGCTGAGATCATGCCGGGGGAAAAAAAAAAGCTCCTCCTTATAAATTGATCTCCTATAGCCTTTATCAATTTGCTCTTAGACCTTCTCTCTGGAGAGACACAAACCTAATTCCTCTACTAGATAGCTAATCTCTTTATGTGATTCTCTTAAAAGAAATGACAGTGACTCAGTCTACAATTCTATCAAGGATATAATAAATCCAATACCTTTCCCCTCCTTCTTTTAGTGGTAGAGCAGGCTTTCATGAGTCCACTTAATACACTAAAAGAAGGGGAAATGCTCCTCCTCGTTGGCAGGCCCCAGTGCTACAGTCCAATTTAAGACCCTAGTTTGGTAGGCTGCCCTAGATAGTCAGGAATGGCTGAGAGTCTGGCGTCTGGAAAGGGGCAGTGCTGAACAGGCAGGCTCCCTGGGATTTTCCTACAGAGATTCACCTTAGTCTGGGTCAGAGGTCACTGGTTCTTCATTTTTTGTGTGTGTCTGTGTGTGTGTCTGTGTGTGTGTGTGTTAGAATCTGGAGAGTTTTCCACAGTGCCTGAACCTGAGAGTTTGATTTAGTAGAAATGAGGCAGGCCTAGTAATCCATATTTTAACAAGCACTCCAGTTATTGATGTTCTCACTACACTTTACATTTGGAGAAATACTGATGGTAGCAAAGAAACTTTTCCTTTCTGTGTGAAAAAAGATGAGCAAAAAAAAAAAAAAAGTCTTGTATTTTCATTTTATTTAACCATAAGTCACACACTGAACATTTAACTTATTGGTCCTATCCATTTAAATTAAATTACTAAACCTCATTTTATAAGTTACTAAATCTCATGTTATATAAATAATAGAAATAACACTTTAAGTCATTTATTGTTCAGCTCATACTAATCATCAATTAAATCTATCCAAATTCTTCTAGGACAAGGAGGGAACTAATAGCATCATTTGCAGGTTGCAGACTGATAAACTGAAGTGCTTGTTGGGAAATATTCAATATAGGTCTTAAGAAGAGAGCCAGGCTCCCTAATTGCAGCATGTTCCCTGTTTTGGAATGGCTAACAGAACAGGGCCTGGGGCCATAGTTGAGGGAGGGCACATTTTGGTCCCACAATTAGCTGATCAACCTTGTGACTGAGGTTAACACATAAATCACACCTGGATAAGCACCTCCACATGCATCCTATGCAACTCTGTGGGAATTTTTAGTACAGCTAGAAAGGGATTCCAGTATACAGGTTACAACAAGTCAAAACATTTCACAGTAGCCTAAATACCTGAAGAGTTTAATTATGCAAAAAAAAAAAAAAAAAAAAAA
>NW_016816945.1:362628-400230 GCF_001698545.2 Rhinopithecus bieti
AAAAAAAAAAAAAAAAAAAAAAAAGTCCTTCTTTCCTTTGAGAACAACAGCTTCTTTCCAAAATAACTGCTGTGGTTCTTTTACAAATATAACATAAAAGGTGCCTCATCTCTAACCCAGCTTTGAAGTAATGCTATCCAGAGGCAGCCCTACTGACCCTCTTTCCTTGTGGCAAAGTGGACTCATGTCCTACCTTGCCAGTAATTTAGCACTTACTAACCGACAAAAAAATTGAGCAAACAATTTAGAAAAAGGTTTTGGTAACAGGAATTTACTTTCTTGCTAAGACAGTTTATGCATGTTTTTACAAAATAAACTTAATTTAAAATAAATGTAGAAAGAGTATTTAGCTTTCATTTTCTGTTAGGGATGAAGACCTTCACTGGTTCACTGACCTTCCTCTTCTTCCTGGAGTACTCAGAACTTTGCTGACTGCACACAAAATTCATTCTTTGAATCTGTGAGAATCACCAGAGAGAGGCACAATTCAGCAGAGATTTTGACATCTGCACAAGACATATATAAGACAGGTAGACCAAGCATTAATCCCTCAAGCTGCATAACGGATCCAAACCTGCTTTCCTGTGGGCTGGTTTGGCCCTGCACAGAGGCCCTGCTGCCAGTATCAGAGTCTGGTATTCCAAGTTTCAGGAGCTGAGGTCCCTTGGAGACAGCCAGTTTCTGAGACAGTTTCTTGGCTCTCTCTAGTGAATTCAACACATCCAAGTCTTGAGAGAAGGCTTGTTAAGGTGTGGGGCCAACAAGAAGCAATTAAGGTTTAGGAGAGATCTGGGGCACTTACTGCTTTAGAGGCAAATGTAATTTAAGTCCCAATTTCAGGTAGCAGAGACATACTGCCTTGTCTTTTCTATCGTATGTTCAGAATAATGAATTAAGAAGAAACATAACCTTTCTACTGAGGAGTATGTTAGTGATGAAAGGGAAGTTGGTCAGTGAAACATTATAGATATGTATTTTGCCATTGAGTTTGGCTTTGGTAAAGATTTTAGAACTTATTTTTGCCTAACCGGGTGAACAATTAGATATATTATAATTTGCCAAACAATCCCTAATGCGTGAAATTCCAAGAAACACATAGAGGACATTTATATATTTTCCAGCCACTAGATGGGAGGAAAGGTTTTTCCATGTCCTATGTTTTTCACTTGTGAGAATATATAGTAGAGGTTCCAAAATTACCCCTTTTGTCCTTTGTAGGAGAGGCATGTTATTATTACTGATATGTTATTATAACAAAATAGTGGAAGTGCCAATAAAACATTTAAGTGCCATTTAGGAACAAAGATTGGGTATCAAAATGGCTAACTTAAGCACTAATTCATCGTTTAGTTTTATAAAGCAGATGAATTTCTGATCTCAGAAACCACAAATTCCTTTTGGCTTATACTAAGACAGTAGCTATGCAAACTCTGAGAAAATATATAGAGCAGCCTGTCAAATAACTCGTTTACTTACATGTAAAAATTTGAAATGGCCTGCTCTAAAGGAAAGGAAATAGCAACATAAAACTCAAAGCACAAAACCAAGTTGTTATCTAGGAGATGAATTTGTTATGGTTTGACTGTAGGAAAAAGTATCTGGGAAAAGTTAGCTAGATATGTTGCTTGGCCATGCTTTCCATTCAAACCAAGCTATCCTCACTTCTATCAAATCTGGGTACACATGAAAGAAGAGAAGATGAGTGGACAAATTCTCAACTGACCAGTTGACCTGATGGTTTAATAGTTTTGTTCTCTTTTTCTTCCATTGTTCAAATAAATCAAAGTTTAATTATGAGTTGCAGAACTGTAATTTTATTGCAGTGAGTCAAAATATCTTCAATATTTCAAGGTAATAGTGAGGCCTGGGAACTCTCAGTGGTTTATAGAAAATTAGTGGGCTGAAAAACAAGTATGTTATCAGCCAGGGGACACTTCTTAACATAGACAAATAATATATACAAACTATATAAACCAACAAATTTATCCACACAAAGGAACATTTGAGAAACATTTTTCAGGTGTATTCCAGCTGGCTGAGTTTGTGTACTTGACGCCAAAACCAACAAGTCAAGCAAAGGGCCAGTAATCAGGCAGACTAGAAAGATTATCTGGATGATCTGAACATCAGATGATCATCAAATGACTTCTAATACATTTCATATTGTATTTTAAACATACAGCTTATAAGTGTTTCTCTTTTAATTATTAAGTGTTTCTTGATGCAGATTAACAAGAGGCTACTATGATCTGTTTACCAATAGAGCCTCGGGAGTAGAGTATCCACATATGTATCTGAAAAAAAGCCCTGAAGATACGCTTTCTGGATATGATGTTGCCCTACTTTCCATCTTTGGTTTAGTAACATATTCTCCATTTGGGAAGCCAAAAAGTAGGCTTTGCCTTAAGCACAAATAGGATAGCCAGCTGATTTAGTAGCAGTATTTGGGAAGTTCTAGAAGGGATCCCTTCTTCTAAATGACTCTTTTTAATCACTTATTCCTTTATTCACTCCCTTTAAAAACGCTTGTTACTTGAATGTTCTCCCAAAGTTCTGTCTTTGGCTGTCTTTCTCCTTATTCTCCACACCCTCCCTGAGTGATCTCATCCGCTTTTAGGAATCAATTACCAATCATAAGCAAAGACCCCCACATTTTTGTTTACAGCCTAGATCTTCCTTCTGAACTTCAGATCTATGTGTGTATCCAACTGCCAACTAAAAGACTCTACGTGGGTATTCCAAAGAAAACTCAAGTGCAGTCTGTCCAAACAGGAATTCATCATCTGCTTCTCTAAGCCTGTTTCCAATCTTTGTTCTCACTCACCCAAGGTGTCCAAGTTAAAAATCAGAGAATCATCCATGAGTACTCCATCATTCTCATGCTAGCATCTAATTAATCACTAATTCCTTTTGATCCTACCACCTTAATAGCTCTCAAATCCATCCACTGTCCTCTATTCCCATTACTTCTTTAGTGCAGGCAAACATCATCTCTCCCAATCACTGGTCCCTACTCCCACTATGACTGCTTCTCCAGTCCATTCTCCAATCTGGAGCACAAGTTGTCTCATATGCAGATCTGACCACATCGCTCTTCTGCTTCATCAATCATCCATTAATAACTTCCCATGGACCTCAGAATAAAGTCTAGGTGCTTTATGGCCTTGGCCTATTTCTGCAGCTCCATCTTCCCCCACACTTAACCACTTGCAGTTCTAATGGGCCCTGCTTGCCCCACTCTGGACTTTACCTTTAATACCCACACCCATGCTTTGCTCCTCTCTTCTTCATTTGGCCCAGGGGCAGCTCCATAGTTTCTTCTGCCTGCTGGGCTTCCCTGACACCCCCACGGCTGTGTTCTTTTATTACCCCTTTTGTAGCATTTACTATGCAGTATTATCAGGCCTACTTACTAGTCTTCCCATCCAGAGTGTAAACTCCTTGAGGTTAGTGCCATTTTTTTTTTTTTTCCTTTTTGAAATGGAGTCTTACTCCGTCACTCAGGCTAGAGTATAGTGGTGCAATCTCGGCTCACTGCAACCTCCATCTCCCAGGTTCGAGCAATTTTCATGCCTCAGCCTCCCAAGCTGGGATTACAGGCACCTGCCACCATGCCCAGCTATTTTTGTATTTTTATTAGAGACAGGATTTTACCATATTGGACAGGCTAGTCTCAAACTCCTGACCTCAGGTGATCCGCATGCCTTGGCCTCCCAAAGTGCTGGGATTACAGGCATAAGCCACTGCGCCCAGCCCCAATATTTGCATCATCTTTGTATTCTCAGTTCCTGGCATCTGGTAGAGCTCTTTAATGATTGGCTGAATGAATGAACACATAAATGAAACTGATTTTAAGCCAGGCCATGAGCTGGGCACTAAAAACATATCTCTAGTAATACAAAGATCAAGGAGACATAGATGGTTTCCCAGAATTGAGCCTTGTAAAGGAGAGACATTAAGTACACAATTACAATATAATGCAATACAATGTAATGCCAAAATAGACATTTGGCAATTCATTCAGCAGTTATTTATTGAGTGTCAGCTATGTGCATAGACTCTTCTAGGTTTTTGGGACATATCAGTGAACAAAAGAGATAAAAATTCCTGCCCCATGAATTTTACAATCTGGCCACGTTACTTTCCAATGGCATCCATTGCTTTTAGGACAAAGTCCAAAAATGGCCTTTCATACCCTAGACCTAGTTCTTCACATTTTCAGGGGAAGGCAAGTGTCACAGACCCTGATGAAAGCTATGCACTCTCTCCTCAGAAAAATGTTCACACCTCCACTCACTAATCTACTTTGGCAGGCTGTTTGAGTGGCTACTAGACCCCCTGAGTACTTCTCAGTTAGAGTTATGACTCCTCAGGCCCTGGCTTTGCCTAGCCTCATACCTTGCTTCTCATACCTTGCTTCCTCTTGATTCTAAACCTTTGCACATGATGTTCCTTCTGCCTAAAATGTTCTTTACCCTCCACTGCCCTCCCTTTTTGCCTAGTTGATTCCTACTAATTCTTCAGATCTCAGATAAAAAAAAATATTTCCTCAGAGAAACTCTCTCCATCCCAAATAAGTTAGGTCTCCCAATCACAGAACTATGTGGAGTTCTAGGAGATTAGGAACATGCATGTCTTGGTTACATTTGTATCACTAACATCTAGCAAATGCCTTGACATAGTAAAAGCTCAATAAATACTTTCTGATGAATGAATTTTCAAAGAGCACTCTGCCTGCAGTATAGAAATGTATTGGAGACATCAAGCAGATACAGATGATGAGTCTGTTATAGTGGTAGACAAATGGTAACTTGCATGGCAGTGGAGATAGAGAAAAGTTAAAATTGAGAGATATATTTGGGAGGTGGAGTCAGAAGGATGGCCAATTGGATATCATGGTAAGAGAGAGATAGATGGGTCAATAATAACTTCCCTGTTTCTAGTTTGGTTAACTGCATGGATGGAGGTGCTGTTCTCTCAGGTTGAGAAGAATGGGAGTTTTGAACCTGTTGAGTTTGGAGTGCCTACGAAACCTCCACGTGGACATGTTGAATTGGTGGCTATATGTAAAAGTCTGAAGTTCAGGAAAGAGGTCTGGGTTGGAGATGTAAATTTGAAAGTCATAAGCATAAGGAGGATAATTAATGCCATGGGTGTGGGAGAGTTTGCTTATTGAAAGATCAGAGTGTGGGAAGGGAAAGAGATCAGGACACAGCCTAAGGAAATCCAACATTTAGAGATTAGCTAGAAGATGAGCCAACAAAGGAGACTGAGAAAGAGAGAGATAAAAGAAGATTAGCAGACCGTAATGTTGAGAAAGCCAGGGGAAGGGGGTTTTAAGGAGAGGGAGTGGAAAAATTGAAAGATGGTGGTCAATAGTGTCAGGTGTTGCTGAGAGGGCAAGGAAGATGAGGACTCAAATATGTCCACTTGATTTCACCACATGGGGTTTACTGAGTGCATTAGATTGGTGAGGGTGGAAGTCACCTTGAAGTCATGTGAAGAGTGAATAAAAGATTAAAGAAATTGAGACAAGTACACAAAGTTTTATAGAAGTCAAGAGGGAGTGACCAACTCAGGCTTGGGAATTTAGAGAAGGCTCCTTAGAAGAGAGACATTGAGCTGGGTATTGAAGGAAGAGCAGCAGCTCACCAGACTGGAAATGGTGGTGGGAGCAAGGGGAGGTTATTCTAGGCAGAAAGTTCAATATGTTTAAAGACAATGAAACATGAAAAGACATGGAAAATATATGAGATGGTGGGAAATGTCCCTTTATTAGATTGACTCTTAGGGTTAGGTATTATGCATTCAACATACTCCTGTTAAAAATGCAAATTCCCCTGAAATTTTTACTCAATATGATATTAGTGTAAGTGAATTTACCAAGTGGTCTCCAAGTGTCAGCCTACTAAAAGCAGAACCTCACAGGCTTTGGAAAAAGGACAGATATGTTGTGACACAGAAAGGGCAGTTCAGGGCACAGTACTTGTTTTGTGTGAGGAGGTAGACCTGCACGGGGAACCAAGGGAGAGGGCAGCCCCAGGCAGCCAGGAAATATGGTGAGTTTTGTGCCTGGGGTGAGTGTAGTGAATTTTGCTCATTTCAAAATTATTTTTCAAGTCAGATCTGGCAAAATGTTTTCTCTTGAGAAAACCAGTCCTCACCGGTATAAATCTGTAGTTAAGTTTATGTCTAGAATCTTTGGATTTGGCAGTTTCCAGATCAAAGACTTCTATGGTTCAAAGGATCTATGTCCCTAAAAGTCAGTTATACCACTGATGTTTTGATTCACTTAACATTTATATTTTTGGCACGATGAAAGGGAGATCAACAGTAATTATAAAATAAATGCCGTTAATATAAATGCAGTTTATGCTAACATTGTGATGAATAAGCAGTAAGAAAGCAAATGCTTTGAGAGAATACTTACCTTCAACACCAGTAGAGCTGTAAGCTTTCTTGATATGTTGGTACAGTAAAGGAAAGAAAGGAGTAAAACATGACAAGAATTATCCAAGTTTGTGGTAATGCCATTGACCAAGGTTACAAATAGAAGAAGTTGATGGAGTGGGAGGTGGGAACATGGTGGGGAAGATAGATAGAGAAATAATTGACTCTGTTTATAAGATTCTGAATTGGATGTGAGATATCCAAATGAAGATGTTCACCAGGCATTGACTATGTGAGCTGGATCTAAGGATGGAGGAAATCACATCAAGAGCACACTGGGAAATGTCTCATGTTTTACTGGGACTTGTGAGGGGTTTGCCCATTCAATTAATTTCTTATCTTCTGCAGTTTGTGACCAGAGTTCTGGACCATGACTATCTCTATTTAGGAGGTAAATGTGTATTCTTCTTAGGCTCATAATCAGATATTTCCATTTATCTCCAAAAGTTATTATATAAGTTCTCCCTTACCCCCTTCTCTAAGGTATCATATGACTTTAAAAGTTTTATAATTAATTCATTTATTTGACAAATGTTTTTTGAGCACCTTCTCTGTGCCAGACATTGTGTTAAACACTAAAGATACAAAGCTGATCAAGACACTTCATGTCCTCAAAGAAGGCCTGGTACGGGGAAACAAACAGGTTACAGAGGAAATGACAGAGTCATGTATAGGGTACAGCAGGGGTTCCAAAAAGATCTTATCAGTTCTTTCTGAGGAGGCCTGGCAAGGCTTCAAAGGGGATATGAAGCTTGAACTAAGTAATGCAAGATGAGCAGACATTCACCAGGCAAACAGCATTAGGAAATGGGGTTGCAAATAACATATTTTAGACAGAAGGAGCACAGGTACAGGGATATAAAGCAGGATACCTCTGGGGAATTGGGTATAGTTCATGGGGCTAACAGGAAGGGTGTGGGAGTGGTGGGCTAGGTCAGACAATGTCATTGTTTAAAGTTTGGACTTTGTAACGGGAGTTTGTAATGGAATACCCCAAAGAGTTCCAAGAGTAGGTCTGTTTTAGAAAGATCCCTATGGCAGCAGTGTGAAGGGTGGTTTGAAGAGGAGTAAGATGAGAAGCAATGAGGCTACTTCAGAAAAGGAATGATCTGAGCAAGACCAAAAGCCACAGTAAAGTTAGAGGGAGAATATTAAAAGGATAAAGGGCTCAGCAGAGACAGAATGAGTGCCTGAACCTGAGCCCTACCATGACTTGATCATTAATTGGAATAAGCACAGGTATAGTAAAGGAAAGAAAGGAGTAAAACATGACAAAAATTACCCAAGTTTCTGGTAATGCCAGTGACCAAGATGGGAAATAGAAGTTGAGGGAGTACGAGGTAGGAACATGGTATGAAGGATGGATGAAGAAACAACTGACTCTGTTTTCAAGATTCTGAGTTGGAATGAGATATCCAAATGAAGATGTCCACCAGGCATTGACTATGTGACCTGGAGCTAAGGATGAAGGAAATTGCATCAAGGGCATATATCAAAAGAAGTATTCACTTGGGACAAAAGAAAGAATATTACTTCTTCTGAGGTCCAAAGGAATGAGGTAAAGTAGATACCGATATAGGTAAACATTTAAATATGAGAGCAAAAAGTTGAATGATTTATGTTTGATGACCTTAATTATTTCTATGAAGTAGAGTTTAGGTCATCTGCCTAGAAAGGGAGTAAACTGGTGTTGGGTGGCACTTAAAACACTTAAGTGGTAAAAGTATAAAATGGTCATTTGGACAATGGGAAAAGCAGTTGATCATAGATTTGTAAAAATAATGTAGACTTTTACTTAGGATCCCGATAGCTTTAAGACATATTACCTTCAAATTAAACATTTGAATGCTTACAACAGACTATATACTAAAAAATCCCATATGTTATGTCATTTATTCCTCACAATAACTGTGTGTGATGGGAGGGGGAGTGTTTATTCCTCTTGTACAGATGTAGAAACTGAAGCTCAGAGAAGTGAAATGACTTATCCAGTTCACACATTTAGTAAGTGCAAGTTTTGAACCAGGTCTCCTGATTTCAAGTTTAGTGCTCCTTAAAATTTGTTTCTTCAACCCAAAGGGGAAAACAAGGTAAGAAATTATAGAATAGTCTATAAGAATTCTTTGTAGTATCCTTAAGCTTCTATTTGGGGTTGATCTTTCCTTGGGCACAGCCTATTGGGACTTCAAACTAAACAAAACCAAAGTCAAATTTATTGTTTTTCCTTTGTAACCAATTTTTCCTCATGACTCTACAATTTCTGTAAATCATCATTTCCCAGTCATCAAAGGTGGAAAACAGTCACCTTAGATTCATCCCGTGTTTCCTAATGCCTACACAGTGTTCTTGTAATGAGTAAATGGAATAGCACAGATAGAGCACTCGGTATAACCTCTCACATGTGCAAGTCATTCAGTGACTGACAGTTATCATAATTCCTACTGCCACAGGAATCCCCAGCTCCAGGCAAATTGGATTGTGGTACGCTGAAAAACAGGCCCTAAAAGATGTCCATGTCCTAAATTCTGGAGCCTGTGAATGTGACCTTACATGGCAAAAATATAAAAGGGGGGCATCTCTACAGATGTAATAAAGGATCTTGAAATGGAGAGTGCTTCTTAATTACCCAGGTGGACCCTAAATGTAATCATATGTATCCTTGTAAGACAGAGGCAGTGGAAGATGTGAACACAGGCAGAAGAGAAGACAATGTGACAATAGGGTCAGAGACTATTGTGACCAGGAATGCCAGCAGCTACTAGAAGCTGGATGAGGCAAAGAATAGAACTTCTCTTAGAGCACCAGAGGGAGTATGGCTCTGCTGACATCTTGATTTCAGGCCACTGATACTGCTTTTGGACTTCTGGCCTCTAGAATTGTGAGAGAATACATTTTTGTTGTTTTAAACCACCAGACTTGTAATTTATTACAGCAACCAAGGGAACTAATCCTCCAAACATACCACATTCTTTTCCCTCTTCTCTATTTCCTCTAGATTTAAGAAAACAGAAATCTTCCATTACTTTCTTTCTTTTAAATTTTGAATAATTCCTTCAAGGCCAATGTCTAACAGTACTTCATCCACAAACCCTCTCTTGCTCCTTTAATCTGACATGAACTTTCTTTCTAATGAATATCCACACTACATTTTTGTAACTGAATGTTTCTGACAACATAAATATTTGTAAACAAATTGCCTTATACCTGGGATTGGATTTTTATTTAGGAATTCATGTGTATTGATTTTATGGCCTTTTGCCTCTCTGCAATGCTTTACACAACTTCTTTCACACAGTAGGTATCAATAATTCTTTGCTACACTACCTCTACTACTTACAAAAGTGTTCAGTTACACAGTTATTCATACATTCAAAAGCCGTACTGTCTAATATGATAGCTATTAGCTACATGTGGCCATTTATATTTAAATTAATCAAAATGAAATAAAACTTAAAATTTACTTCCTCAGTTGCATTAGCCACATTTCTGGTGCTCAATAGCCACATGTGGTGAGTGGCTACCTATTTGACATCACAGATACAGAACATTTTTCTTATTATGGAAAATTCTATTGGACAGAGCTATTCTACATGACAATCTAGAATATTATACAAGTAAATAGAAATTTTCTTAGGGATTATGGTGATAATAGGAATACAGATACTAGAAATAATGTTTCTTCAAAACACGAAGGCATATTACTATAAAAATGTTGTTTCCCAAGATTAATTCATCAAATAAAAGTAATCTCAATAAAAATTCCAATAATATGTCTGTTGGAACTTGTTAGGCTGATTCTAATAGTCATCTGAAAGAGAAAATATGTGGGAAAACCTTAAAAAGAAAGAATAATGAAAAAGAAGAATAATGAGGGGAATAATAATAATAAAGAGAATAAAGAAAAGAAGGATAATGAAGAATAAAGAAAAAGAATAATAATAAATATAAAGGGAATAAAGAAAAAGAAGAATAATGAGGGGAAACAGTTACCCTTCCAGATATTAAAAGCTACTATAAAATCAAGGTAATTAAAAATTATATCACAAGAGTAGATATATGGATCAGTGAAATAGAAGAGAAAATCTAAACACAAGCCTATGCTTTGGTTTGTGAAAAAGGTGGCATTTCAATTAGCAGGGAAAGGGCAGACTATTCAGGTGGTATGAATAAAATGGGAAAAAGTTATCATACTGGGGAAAATATCCCAGCTAACTTAAGGAAACAAATGTATAAACCCAAACTACAAATCTAGTAAAACAAAATATAGAAAACATTATGTATAACTTTAGCATTGGGAAGACCCTCTTAAGTAACATATAAAATGTATAAAATGGGGGGGGGGATAGCATTAGGAGATATACCTAATGTAAATGACGAGTTAATGGGTGCAGCACACCAACATGGCACAGGTATACATATGTAACAAAGCTACACGTTGTGCACATGTACCCTAGAACTTAAAGTATAATAATAATTTTTAAAAAGTAAAAAATATATATATAAAATGATGAGACCATGGAAAGACATCTGCATTCATAGACTGAAAGACAATATGGTTAAGATGTCAATACTACCCAAAGCAATCTACAGACTCAACACAATCTTTGTCAAAATCCCAATAACATTTTTTGCAGAGATAGAAAAACCCATTCTAAAATTTATATGGGATCTCAAGGATCTCCAAATGGCCAAAACAATCTTGAATAAGAAAAACAAAGTTGGAGGTCTCACAGTTCCTGATTTCAAAGCTTACTACAAACCTACAGTAATCAAAACAGTGTGGTACTGGCATAAAGACAGGCATATAGACCAATGAAGTAGAGTAAAGAGCCCAGAAATAAACCTTCGTGTATATGGTCAAATGATTTTCAACAAATGTGCCAAGAACATTCAATGAGGAAAGATAGTCTTTTCAACAAACGCTGTTAAGAAAATGGAATATCCATATGCAAAAGAATGAAGTTGGACCTTTATCTTAGATCATTCACAAAAGTTAACTCAGAAAGGATCAAAGACCTAAACGTAAGAGCCAAAACTATAAAACCCTTAGAAGAAAACATAGGGAAAATCTTTGTAACATTGGAGTTAACAAGGATTTCTTAGATATGACACAAAAAACAAAGGCAAAAGAAAAAACAGGTAAATTGGACTTCAAAATTTAAAACTTTTGTGCATCAAAGAATGCTATTATCAAGAAGGCAACCCATGGAATGAGAGAAAATGTTTGCAAATCATATATCTGATAACGGATTAATGTCCAAAATATATAAAGCATTCCTACAACTCAACAACAACAAAACAATTTTAGTGGGTGTGGTGGGTGATTTTAGTGGGTATGATTTTAGTGGGTATGGTGGCTCACACTTGTAATTGCAGCTATTCAGGAGGCTGAGGCAGGAGGATCGCCTGAGCCCAGGAGTTTGAGACCAGCCTGGGCAACATAGTGAGACCCTGTCTCTTAAAATACAAACAAACAAAAAAACAAGCAAAATCCTGAGTTTAAGATGGGCAAAAGACTTGAAGAGACATTTCTCTAAATAAGATATGCAATTAGCCAATAAGCACATGAAAAGATGCTCAATATCACTATATCATCAGAGATGCAAATTAAAGCCACAAAGATATACCACTTCGTACTCATTATAATAGTTATTATTTAAAAAAAAAACCCAGAAAATAACAAGTTGGGGATGATGTGGAGAAACTGGAACACTTGTGCATTGCTGGTAGAAATGTTAAATGGTGCAGCTGCTATGGAAAATAGTAGGGCAATTCTTCAAAAAATTAAAAACAGAATTACCATACTATCCAGCAATTCCACTGCTGGGTACATACCCAAAAAGACTGAAAGCAGGAACCTGAACAAGTATTTGTACACCCATGTTCATAGCAGCGTTATTCACAATAGCCAAAAGGTAGAAACAACCCACCTGTCCATCAATAGATGAATGGATAAACAAAATATGGTATATACATACAATGGAAGATTATTCAGCTTTAAAAGGAAGGATATTCTGATACATGCTCAAACATGGATAAACCTTGAGGACATTATGCTAAGTGAAATAAGCCAGTCATAAAAGAGCAAATATTATATATTGCACTTGTATAAGGTATATAGAGTAGTCAAATTCATAGAGACAGAAAATAGAATGATGATTGCCAGGTGCTATGGGGAGAGGGAGATGAGGAGTTATTGTTTAATGGGTATAGAGTTTCAGTTTGGGAAGATGAAAAAACTTCTGGAAATGGATAATGGTGACAGTTGCACAACAATGTGAATACACTTAATGCCACTGAACTGTACCCTTAAAAATTGTTAAAATGGCAACTTATATATTCTGTATATTTTACCACAATAAAAAATCAACACAAAAAGAAAAAGAAAAAAAGAGACAAAAAAAAGTCAGCACATGGCCGGGCACGGTGGTTTATGCCTGTAATCCCAGAACTTTGCGAGGCGGAGGCAGGCAGATTAGTTGAGCCCAGTGGTTTGAGAACAGCTTGGGAAACATGGAGAAACCCCATCTCTACAAAAAATTTTAAAAATTAGCTGGGCGTGGTGGCACATGCCTGTAATCCCAGCTACTCAGGAGGCTGATGTGGCAGAAGATTGCTTGTACCCAGGAGGCAGAGGTTGAGGTGAGCCAAGATCATGCCACTGCACTGTGGCCTGGGCAACAGAGTGAGACCTTGTCTCAAAAAGAAACTAAAAAAGAAAAGAAAATCAGCACATGATTTATAAAAATGATGAAACCATAAAAAATAAGCATCTTTTCTTAGGTAATACAATCTTTGAACAGGACTATATTCAGATAATCAAAAACTTCAATTATCTTCTGGCCCCCTAGGTATCTATCCTAGAGAAACGCTTCCACATATGCACAAAGAGTCATGTTCAAGGACATTCCTGAAGCAATGTTCCTAAGAAAAGTAAAACTTAAATGTTCATCAATGTCAAAACTTGAAATAAATCTAGAACACTTTAATACTAAGGATTACTATGCCACAGTTAAAAAGAATGAGGCTCATTTAAGTATACTGATAGGGAAAAATCTATAAGACATATGTTGAGTGAAAAAAGTAAGCTTAAAAAAAGGACAATATTATTGCATATGTGATTTTAAGATGTCCACAAATCACCGGGCGTGGTGGCTCACACCTGTAATCCCAATACTTTGGGAGACGGAGGCGGGCAGATCACCTGAGGTCAGGACCAGCCTGGCCAACATGGTGAAACCCTGTCTCTACAAAAACACGAAAATTAGCCAGTCATGATGGTTGGTGCCTGTAATCCCAGCTACTCTAGAGTCTGAGGCAGGAGAATCGCTTGAACCCAGGAGGCAGAGGTTGCAGCGAGCTGAGATCGCGCGCCACTGCACTCCAGCCTGGGTGACAGAGCAAGATTCTGTATCAAAAAAAAAAAAAAAAAGAAGATGTCCACAAATCAAATGTTTGCATGTATATACCTATATACAGTACTGCCTAATAGAAATAGAATGCAAGACACAACTACACACCAAATAAATAATTTTAAACTTGAACCATATTTTAAAAAATAAGAAGAAACTGATGAAATTAAAATTTAATATTTAATTTAACCCAATATATTAAAAACTATCATTTTAATATGTGAATATTAAAATGATGGAGATATTTTATGTTCTTTTTTTGCAGTACGTCCTCACACTCCAGCGTATATTTTATACCTACATCTCAATTCAAACTAGCCACATTTCAAGTGCTCAATAGCCACACGTGGCTAGTGGCTGCCATATTAAACAACATATCGTGTGTGTGTGTGTGTGTGTGTGTGTATTTTGAGACAGGGTCTCGCTCTGTCATCTAGGCTGGGTTGCAGTGGTGCCATCCATGGCTTACTGCCGCCTTGACCTCCCTGTCTCAGATAATCCTCCCACCTCAGCCTCCCGAGTACCTGGGACTACAGGCACACACTACTATGCCCAGCTAATTTTTGTATTTTTGGTAGAGACAGGCTTTCACCGTATTGCCCATGCTGGTCTCAAACTGCTGGACTCAAGTTATTGGCCCACCCCAACCTCTCAAAGTGCTGGGACTACAGATGTGAGCCACCATGCCCACCCTGTGTGTGAATTTTAAATGTAAAGGAAAAGGTATGGAATATCCTCATTGGCAGTTTTTGAACTATCTATGAGAATGTATTCACATGTAAATTGTATTAAATATAATCAAACTTAAATTAAAAATATGAAGTTTCATATCAATGTGTTTATTAATTGTTTAAATTGTGTTTTCTATTACTTGACATGGTTGTAACAATCAACATGTTTATTACTTCAATCTCTTTTATCCCCTTTATTTCAAAGTGATAAAAAATGTCATCGTAAAAATCTTTTTACTTGCAATCTTGCTTTATTTGCAAAGGTAAAAAAGAACATTTTATAAAATAATGTTTATTTGGCTTTTAAAATTATAGAATATTCTAAAATATTATTAAATGCTTTTCAATAGAAAATGTCAGTTACTTTCTTACTTTCAAATGCCTGAGTAAATAACTATGAATTCTGTGGTAGTTAAAGGTGGATACATTAAATACATGAACACGCTCAAGCGCATACTTGAAGTAATTATAAAAATGAAAAAGTTGTTTCTTGGTTTGTGGCATGAATAGAGGAAATTTACAGACAATGACATGATGGGGTCATTAGATGTACTAAAGTTTGACATACGTTTGCTGATTCTTCAAAAAAGAGATGAATAGATAATAGATACAGAATTGGAAATGCAATACCCCGCTTCTCACAGACTTGCTATGTAGGTCATTCGCTTGAACATGAGCCTCTATAAGTGCTTTAGCAGGTGTTGAGAGGAACATAGCATAACTGTAAGTACAGAAATGACTATAGAGATAGGTCCCATAAAATATCAGAAAAAGACCACTTTGATATGAAAATTGTCTAAGAGGGAAGATCTCTATTGGTGCAATATCAAAACCTCAGGTCATAATTGCTTACTCTTGCTGGCAGGAAGGAGCGACCAAAGTAGACAACACTTAGGAACTCTGGCATCCCCAGTAAAGTTCCTCCATACAAGGCAGAGGCAGAGTTGCAAGATACAGTCACTAAGAAGTCACATTTTCCCTTTAAATTGACCCTAAATTCAACTGAAGAGAAATAGAAAACCCCTAAAGAGCAGTAGTTGAGTGTTTAGAGAAAGGATAAGTTTTACATGAGGGGCACACACCTAAACTTAATTTTCATATTATTTATCCAGGAAATGATGAAACATTTTCAAAATTTCTAACACAAAATGAGAATAATCATACCTCTCCTCTTCCCGATCTAGCTTTGAAAAAATATATTCAAACACTTTGCTGTGATTAACAGAATTTTCTACAGCATCAATTTAGTTCAAGTATAGTTATTTAATTGCTTCCATTTTTGTTTTATGTATCTGTTTCAACAGCTAATACATTTACATAATATGCAATTCAAAAGGTAATATAAAGAAACTCTCCCTGCTGTCCCAGAACCATTCAAGTCCCCTGCTAAAAGACAACCACTGTTACCAGTTTCTTTTACATCCTTGTAAAAACCATCTGTACTGTTGTCATTTCAAAATCAACTGCATCACTAAAAACTTAAAACTGGTATAAAATTCATGATATCACTCTCTTCAAGTTGTTTTATTAAATCTGGGCCAGGCCTGGCCACAGTAAAAGTAAATGAGGAAATGGAGGGTTGTGACCAAGTAACAGACCCATCTGCAGCGCCACTCTTGCTCTTTTATGGAGGTGAGCTTTCTTCCCATTCCTCCAGTTATTCTCCCCATGTAGAGAATACATATTTTCCTCCTGAATAAAGAAAATGAAAGAAAACCAAAGAATGGAAAGGTAAAAGAGGAGGGCCAGGCAAACAGAAGATTCAAGGCACCATGCTAAGTGCTATGGTGGTGATAAAGGCAGGGCACAGTGGCAGCAGAACAGCAAGGGTGGGCAGTAGAGTTCAAGGTAGTAAGGAACACAGATATGTAAACAACAAACTCTAACTAATATCCAACACAGGTAGGATGAAGTCAGGGCTAAATAAAGATACAAGCAGTAGGCTGTAAGAATGTGGATGGAAACGAAGAATGGAGAGCGGGACTTCATAAATTAGCCCTGGGCTGGCTGAGCATGTCTGACAAGCTTCTTTTCAGAGTGCACACATTTTCCCTGACTCATGAAAACCTAGAGCTGGGAGAATGCCAGAGCAGTGTGCTGAAGCTCAGTTAGTAAGGAAGTCTTTTGGAACCAACATGGAGAGGAAAAAACTAAAGACCTTGTATATACACAAAAAAGTAGGAAAAATAATAAAAGCCCTCCCGCAGCTCACAACTGGTCTTCAGTAGTGAATCAGGAAAAAAAAAAAAAAGAGAGCATTTTCAAAAGCTTTACTATTTACTTAAAATCAGGGCTGCCAGGTGTTGCTCAACCCCAGGGGGTGCCATTCACATTTCTGTCTATGTTTTAGGTATCCCTGGAGTTATGCAGTGCACAATCAGCACAGTCAGTCATGCATGGCAACCCTGACAGGGCAAACATTCCATTTTCAACTAACACTTTTTAAATTTACCTATCACTAAGTTTTTACTTGAAATACAGGGTATTCCTTTTGGCTAATATTTCCTATGAAAGATAAACCAAACATTTGGAATATACAAAGATGTTTTCTTAAAAACTCAAGGTTGTTAATTATAAACTGCAGCAAAGCTATGCTACAGAATATGGCTAGATTATATACCTAAAGTATGACATAATATACATATTTTCCAACCTATAAAGATTTTCCATGATGTGGTAGGACTTCTCAGTTTCACATTAAGCACTATTTACTTAGAAATGTAGGGCTATTTCGAATCTAGCCGGGCCAGAGAGCAGAGTGGAACAGTATTATGGCAGGGCATATGGTACGTTTTTATTCTGAGGGCTTTCAAAATTCGATGATTAAAAGTTGAAACTCTCTGCCTTATTTTAGAAGAGCTTTTCTAATTTTTCCCCGTTGTCTCTCATTTCACTGGCATTATCTAATTCAGCAAAGCTACAGATGTCCACCAATTTAAAAAACATGACAGTAGTTCATATAAAAGAATTTTAAATGAGATGTGAAACTGATTTTTGTGACTAAAGTTTTACCACTACAGGGTCAGACGCGGTGGCTCATGCCTGTGATCCCAGCACTTTTGGGGGCCGAGCTGGGCAGATTGCTTGAGCTCAGGAGTTTGAGATCAACCTGGGCAACATGGTGAAACCCCATCTCTACCAAAAATACAAATATTAGCCAGGAGTGGTGGCGTGCACTGTAGTTCCAGCTCCTTGGAAGCCTGGGGTAGAAGGATCGCAGGAGCCCAGAGAGTCAAAGCCGCAGTGACCTGTGGATGGCATTCTAGCTTGCGTGACAGAGCAAGCCCCTGGAAAGAAAGAAAGAAAGAGAAAGAGAGAAGGGGAGGGAGAGAGAGAGAGAGAGAGACAGGCAGGAAGGGAGGGAGGGAGGCAGGGAGGGAGGGAAAGAAGGGAGGAAGGGAGGGAGGGAAGGAAGAGAGGGAAGGAGAGAGGGAGGAAGGGCAGGAGGGGAGGGGAGGGGAGGGAGGAAGGAAGGAAGTAAAAGGAAAAGGAGAGGAAATTAAGAAAGAAAGAAAAAGAAAGAAAGAGAAAGAAAGTAAAAGAAAGAAAGAGAAAGAGCGAGCAAGCGAGCGAGCTATACCACTATAGTTCATAATTCCTGGTTTTAATAATCCTGATTAGGAAGGATCTAACCGAGTGAAATCAAGAAATATTTGTCATCCTTAGATATGGCTGTGTTTTATTCTCTTCTTTATGCTTTGTATAGTTGTTGATTATGTAGGAACCAAACTTTTAAGTTTTTTTTTTTTTTTAACTTTGTGGATATGAAGCTAACTCTTCGTGATTTTTAGAAGTTACCCACATTTTCCTCTTTTGTGGAAATATTTACACTGGGGATTTCCACTGAGAGAATTGAGGGAGCTCTTTTATTTTTATTTTTATTTTTTTTGGATATAGCAACTGAGGCCATATTTCTATTAACACCTCTTTTTTTTTCCTTTGCCCTACTCTAGGAGAGTGTTTATACACTTAAGAATTAAATCTAACAGGTTCACATAGAATATTACATATGTATTAATATATGTAAAATATGATCATGTGTTTAAAAATGTTTGGTACAATATCTGGTACATGTTAATAATTCAATACAAATTGGTTGTATTTAGTTGAACATTACTCAGTTTTGGTGAAAATGTGATTGCTATAAATGAAATGTGCTCTAAGCTGGCATGGTGAATTTTTTTTTAAAAATCTAATTTCTTTTAGGTTATGAGAAGTATAAGGGATCTCTGAGTGATAAGTGAAATTACATATTCAATACCGAAGTCTTTTACTTCAAATTTCAGCTACAAACTTCTAGTGTTCCCATAAATGCAACAGTGGAAAATAAATATGCCTGAACATGCTTGACTTACAATGAAGAAGAAAAAGAGGATCATAGAAGCTAGAGACACTGAAAACTGAAATGCATACAAGCCAAGACATCCTCTTAAATCCCACCCAAGAAGCAATGAATAGCTTGAAAAAGTATTCGTCTGACTTTTTTTATGGTATAGTGCATAGACTAAGAACCAAGGGGCTGGGTTCCATCACCAACTTGCAAGTTTCCATCACTTTAAAAAAAAAAGAAAAAAAAAAAGGAGGGGGATAATATTTGCCATGTACCAAACAGGGATGCTTTGAGGATTAGTGACATAATGTCTGTAAAGAGGCTGGAGTTCCTTGGAAAAAAGACACTACATAAATATAAAGTAGTATTAATATTTAGGCTTAGTCCACAATGTGAGACCTGGTTTCTTCGGCTCATGAGGTCATCAGCAGTTTTGTAAAATGTGCTCAAACACCCACAGAGGAGCTTTGTTAGCCTCCCTGTAAGTGGACTGTAAAGCTAATCTGACCCACCTGGTTGGAGAAGTCACAGAGGCTGTTTTCCCTTTCGTGGTCCCCAAGAGGATACAGATGGAGAGTGCTGACTCCTAAAGGAGTGAGATGTGGCCAAGAGAGCACTTCAACAGCATCTAGGGCTTCCAAGGAATGTAGTGGGAGTTTGGGTATATTTTGGCTTAGAATTAAACAAAAGTCCAATAATAACATATCTTAATTTAGAAAAAAAGCTATATTTGCCTCTCAGACAATTTAGAGTAACAGTAGGAATGAAAAAACTACTTCTTGGAATGGTTAGTTTATATCTTGAAGAGGTTTGGAGGCAAACTTGAATATTTTTGTCCTGGGAAAGTTGTAGTCTGCAGGCGTTTAGTCTGTCTGATGACAACGCCCTGACTCTTCGTCAGGGCTTTTATTGCCATGAAAAGATTATCAAGGACAATCTTGCAGAGGTTTTAGTTCTAAAGTTTCAAGGGACAATCAATTCAATGTAGACACTGCCTTGCAAAATCTTGTAGTATGACTGAATGACAGTAATGTTATTGTGACTAAATATTTGCATTTCTCAGTTTTAAAAGATATAATTAATTTTGATCCAAGGACCTCTGGCATCAGAAACTACCCTGTTCGAAATGTAAGGTTCATGAACTTATTAACCATTAGCACTCAATAGTGATTCTGAGACTGTGTCCATAATACCAAAGCATTTGAACAAAAGATGAAAAAATGTGAAGGAATCTTTCTTTTTTATCTGGTTGTTTTGTTTCTACATTCATTTAGGGTAGGTGTTCTTTCAAAAATGATTTGGCTCCTGGTCCACTGATTGCTATAGTATTTAAGGCAGATGGATACTAATAATATACACTTTTTTAGGTCAAAGGGAACAGAAATGTTATAGCCTTCTCAACTCATAGTGAAAGCTACACTAAGTAGGAAGCATTTTCTAAATAAAATATGGTCTTACTTATTCCTTTTCCCAATCCTTGAGAAACAGCTCAATCCTAAAGCCAACGTCAGGTGGGGCAGAGCAAGCAAAGCATCCATATCAGAGCCTGTGCAGGGTGAGGAGGGCAACCATGTGGAGGGCGAGCATGACTTGGGGAGTCAGTGCTGAATGGAGTAAGGAGGGCATCACAAGTGTGGGTGACCCACAGTGGGAGTGCCAGAGTTAGAGCCTGAGCAAGGTAAGGAGGGCCATCTACATGGGGAAAAGGCCCAAGGCAGAGTGTCAAAGCTCGAGCCGGGTAGGAGGCAGTCTGGGGAGTAGAGTCAACAGTCCTAGAGGTGTAATATGGATGTCTATATGTAAGGTGGCAAAGATGGAAGTTTGGTTACATTTGAGGGAACTGATCAAATAAATAAGCTAATGATAACAGCAGCCAGTTCTCTCTCTGATGGAGAAAAATTACAAATATAGAAAGTGATAAAGCTAGAATGAACTCTACAGTATTGGACTGGCATTGATGGTATAGGTGTGAAATTATGGGTTTTCATGTAGATATGTAAATATAGATGTGTGTGTGTGTGTGTGTGTGTGTGTGTGTGTACATACATATATTCTCTAGTTCTGTCCACTGACAGAAACCACATTGTGGCTATTAGAAGGAACCACTGAAAAACCAGGGATCCTTGAAGAAATGGCTGATTCCAGGACTGGAACAGGTAAAACACAAGACGTGTCTGGAACAGCTTGTGACAGGATGTAAGGAAGTACTTAATTAGAGGGGCATGTCAAAGAACACAGGAGCCAACTTGAAGAAGCTCCCACTGGCAAAATCTTAGAGAATATGAGCATCAAAATAAATAATGATAGTAACAGATAAAATAAAGACCCATGAGTCCATACTGATATAAATAAGTGAATAAATGGGAAGTTTGATGAGAAGCAGGATAACTTACATAATTTCTAACTACTTTTCTATAAACTACTTATTAATTACAATGGGGAAAATGACTTTACAGCGGAGAAGGCTGACAGACACCACCTTAATCAAGTGACCAAATAAAACATAATTGACAATGGGACAAATCAAAATCATGTGTTAGTTGAAGGAAGTAAAGATTACTCAGCACCAATTCTGTGATATTCCTTCTTTCTTTTTTTCTTTTTTTTTTTTTTTTTATGAGCAAGATCTCACTCTGTCATCCAGGCTGGAGTATAGTTGTGTGAACATAGCTCTCACTGCAACCTTAAAACTCTTGGGTTCAAGTGATCCTCTTGCCTCAGCCTCCCAAGTAACTAGGACTACAGGCGCGTGCCACCACACCCAGCTAACTTTTTAAAAAAGTTTTAAGAGATGCAGGTCTTGCTGTGTGACCCAGGCTGGTCTTGAACTCCTGGCCTCAGATGATCCTCCTGCCTCAATATCCCAAAGTGCTGAGATGACAAGCGCCCAGCCCTATGTTATTCTTTAAAAAGATGCATACCTTGAATCTAATCTTGAGGAAACATCAGACAAATGCAAATTGAAGGACATTCTAAAAAATAAGTGGCCTGTTCTATTAAAACATGCCAAAGTCATGAAAGTCAAGGACTGAGGACCTGTTCCAAGCTAAGGGAAGATAAGAAATTTCACTAAATGTAACACATGATTCTAACCTGGATCCTTTTGCCATAATGGCTATTACTGGGACAATTAGAAAAACTTGAAAGGAACCTGAGGTTAGATGACAGTAATGAATCAAAGCTGATTTCTCAGTTTTGATGGTTATATTGTGAATATATAGGAGAATGTCCTTGCCTACAGGAATTGCATAGTACAGTATACGGGGTGATAAAGCAAATGGCTCAGAAAATAAAACATGATTTGTGTGTACTTGCAGCTTTTCTGTAAGCTTGAGATTATTTCAAAATAAAATAAACTTACACAAAATGTAGATTTTAGAAAAAAGTTTTCCTGTCAATATAATACATATTTTAGTGACAAATATTGTGGAAACTGAAAACACTTATTCTTTTCTAACCTATCTAGTGACTATTCTGAAATGTGTCCATGTGTAAGTGAGGTGTCAAAAAGCTTAATTTATTGTAGAAACAGAAAGAAGGCCGGAGAAAATAGAGAAGAGGAAGTAAGGGGAAATTGAAAGAAGGTAAGGTCAGAGCCTTGGGCTAGAGCAGATCAGGTATGGCCTTAAAAGCCATAAACAGTGAAGTGACATGAATAGATTGACATCTTTAAAGATACGTTGTGTGAAATAAACTGTGCAAGCTCAAAAATGAAAGCAAGAAGACCACTGGAGAGGTACTGTTTGCTTGGGCCAGAGTGGTGACAGTGAGATAGTGAGAAGTGGCCAGATTTGAAATATATTTTGAATGGAAAACTCACTAGACTCACTGTTGGACTGGATATAGGTTATGAGGGAAAAGAACTAAGGATGGCTTTTAGGTTTGGAGCAACTAAGTAAATGATAGTATCATTTACTGAGATGGGAGAGACTGAGGAAGTGACTAATGATAGGAAAGTAATAAGAATTATGGCTTGAATAGTAAAGTGGTGGTGATAAAAGCTTGATTAAAATGGGTTAAAGAGAACAGAAAGCAGGGAATTGGACACAGGAAGCATAGACAATTCTCTTGCAAAATGCATATGAGTTGGGCCAATGGAAAGAAAGGCATTCTGGACAAGAGAAAATACACTTGTTAAGATATGGAGGAAGAAATGAACTTGGCCAGTTCTTGTGACAATGAGAAAACTGACCTAACTTAAAGAAGGGGAACATGTTGAGTAATAAGACAGATAAGGTGGAGCCAGGCTACAAGCAGCCTGAAAGCCAGGAAAAGGTGTTTAGACTTGATGTCGGAAATAGGACTCATGAGATATTTTTGATTAGGGAAGTGATATGATGAAAGTTATATTTAAAAAAGATTAGATGGCAGCGGTATCTAGGCTAGAGCAGGAGGCTGTGGGAGAGCCTGGAGGCTGTGGTAGTAATTCAAATAGGAGAGGATGAAGGTCTGGACTTGAGTTTTAGCAGTAAGAACAGGTTGGAAAGGGAAGGCTTAGGGGAATTCTGATACTTGACTAAATGAGGATAATGCAGGAGAATGATTTCAAGATTCTGAACTTAAGACACTGAGGTAAAGGTGATGCTGAGAGGGAAGGAAACTGGGTAGAGAAACTTGTTCTATGTGTGGAAAGGGGAAGGCAGTAGTGAATAAAAAGACGAGCATACTGGATTTGACATGACAGTGTTAACTCAAAGTACAAATGCCCAATAGAAGGTTAAATATATAGAACTGGAGCTCTTAGGGATGATCAGGGATCTAGATAACACATATGGAAGTCGACAGCATACATGTGATGCTTGAAACCCTGACAATGGATGAACCTTCCAAAGGAAAGCATATAGAGCTGGAAGAGCATATGGTCAAAGATCTTGGGGGATGTTTGGGGATGCCCACAATTAGAGGTGGAAGAAGGAACAAAAGCAAAAGAGGGAAGTGGATGGAAAAAGAATGAGAACAGATGGACAAAGAATGAGAAGTATATCATAGAAATAAGAAGGACTGTTTTAAAATGAGTATATCATCAATATAAAAAAGATCAAGGTTGAGTGTGATGGTTCACACTTGTAATCCCAACATTTTGAGAGGCTGAGGTGAGAAGATTGCTTGAGCCCAGGGGTTCAAGACCAGCCTGGGCAACATAGCAAGGCCTAGTCTCTATAAAATTTTTTAAACATAATTAGTCACGCGTGGTGGTACACAAATGTAGTCCCAGCTTTGTGGGAGGCTGAGTCAGGAGGATTGCTTGGGCCCAGGAGTTCAAGTCCAGCCTAAGCAATAAAGCAAGACGCTATTTCTACAAAAAATCATTAGCCAGGCATGGTGGCACACACCTGGGTCCCAGCTACTTGGGAGGCTGAGACAATAGGACTGCTTAAGCCCAGGAGTTCAAAGCTGCAGTGAGCTATGATTGTACCACTGCACTCCAGCCTGGGCAACAGAGCAAGACTGTCTCTAAAAAATAAAATAAAAATTGATCAAGAAGAATGAAAAAGGAATAGAGACTGTGAGATCTACTAATTAGGAAGTCATTGTTTATTTTGAAGAGAGTAGTTGGGGAAGTGAAGGTGGGAGAAGAAGCCAGCTTTCTGCATGGAAAAACTGGTAAGGAGGGATACAGCAAATAGAAAGCATCTTGTGAGAAATTTGGTAAGGAAAGGAAGCAAACAAGCAACTAGAAGTGTCATCAGGATTATCTGAAGGCTTTTTTTCTACCTAATGTTTAGACCAGCTTCATTCAAATTTTTCTCCTCTCCTATTTTGAGAATTTCAAAGTCTCAATTGTGAACAAAGTCAGGATAATGACACAAAGCATCCAAAACCAAGTGGAAGAATTTGATCTCTCTGTGTGTTCTTATCAATTCCTATGAAAGTATGTCATCTTTCAAACTATCTTTTATTAATACTTTTTTTTCCCTAAATTGAGACTAGTGATGTTCTGGCAATCTCTAAAAAGATATGAGTAAGAAATTTTAAAACATGCATATTTATTGTCTCCAATGGTCTTCATCCCAGCTGAGGGGTTTATTTCCAAGTGGAGGACTATGAGTTAATATTCCTTACTGAGGACACTTATACTTAAATTATTCAAATATAGTTTTGTAGTATTTTTATAGTATTAGGAGGTACTTTTCATATTGAAATTATTATTATTTTTTTTGAGACGGAGTCTCGCTCTGTTGCCCAGACTGGAGTGCAGTGGTGCAATCTTGGCTCACTGCAAGCTCTGCCTCCTGGGTTCATGCCATTCTCCTGCCTCAGCCTCCTGAGTAGCTGGGACTACAGGCACCCGCCACCATGCCTGGCTAATTTTTTGTATTTTTAGTAGAGACAGGGTTTCACCGTGTTAGCCAGGACGGTCTCGATCTCCTGACCTTGCGATCTGCCTGCCTCGGCGCCCCAAAGTGCTCGGATTACAGGCGTGAGCCACCGCACCTGGCCTTCATGTTGAAATTCTTAAGCAATACTTTACCAATTCTTAGAAATCCTGTATGAATTAAAGTAGTATTATATTTATACTTCAGATCAAAATGTTTAAAGAAAATTGCATTGCTTGTCCTATAAACTAACTCTGGACATATTTATGTTTTTATAAATATGTTTACCAACTTCTGGATAAAGATGGTAGATTGACACACACATTTATTTTGTTTCCTCCAAAAACCCCTCTAGAATGACAGGAAAAAGATTTCTATAAAAGGCAGCAATCAATCAATCAATCAATCAATAAATAAATAAATAAATAAAACAGAAAGAATAAGCGAAAAGACAGTGACAATGAAATTTTGGAAGCCAGGAAGCAGATGCAAGAGAAATAACTAAAATAGCAGACCCAAGAAACCTAAACCAGCAAATGTTGAGACTTTGAAATTCTCAAAATAGTACATTAGGACCCACCAAATGTACGTCATTCTAAATAATTTCCAGCATCAGATACTTTTGGAAGAGGGGATAGAGAGGATAGGTAGAGGAGCTAAAATAAGAAAGACCAACTGAAAGACATTTATGAAACAATTGGAATCTTCAGATTCCCTCCCCAGTTTTGTAGGGTCAAACCCTAGGATAAAATCAGAGGTTTATTCTCTATTGAGGATAACAGAAAGTCTTTGGATAATGGAATACAAAGTACAGTTGAGGCAGGGTTATGGTACTGGAATCAAGGAATTAAGTGAAAGAATGTATACTGAATGCAGAGACCCTCAGTCCTCTATCTCTATTTGGGCCCCAAAACACTGTTGGCTAGCCTACATTCTCGGGAAACTGATCAAGAGGAAAGATTTTAAAATACAGATTTTGGGACTTCTCCCAAAGGCTTGTCCAGGTCTTATATTAAAATAATGAAGGCCACAATCAGCATGCCTCATCCACAAGCTCAGAGCTTCATAGTCCTCCCACTCTTTAATGTGAGCAGACAACCAAGGACTGCCAGTCATCTGAGGACTTTTAAGGAGAGAGAGGTAGAAGAGGTGGGTGGGGGAAGAGGAGAAAACAGTAAACAAAAGAAACAAACACAGACATACAGAGAGAAAGAATCTATATAGAGATAATCAGTATCCTCTGACATAAGAGACAATTCTGTAACCATGAGCAAGAACAGGATGCCATAAAAATGACAGTTCAGAGAACAACAACAAGAGCTTGGAAATCAAAACACAATAGCACAAATAAAAAACCAATAGAAGAGCAGGACTATGTCAAGGAGTTCTCCCCAAGAACACAACAAAGGCATAAATATGTGGAAAATTGGAGGGAAATTTTTTTTTTTTTGAGACAGAGTTTTGCTCTGTGCCCCAGGCTGGAGTGCAGTGGCACGATCTCGGCTCACTGCAAGCTCCGCCCCCCCGGGTTCACACCATTCTCCTGCCTCAGCCTCCCGAGTAGCTGGGACTACAGGCGCCTGCCACTACGCCCGGCTAATTTTCTTGTATTTTTAGTAGAGACGGGGTTTCACCGTGTTAGCCAGGATGCTCTCGATTGGGAAAATTTTTTTTAAAAAATCAAATACCTGAACAGGGAATCCAGTATCTAAATATTGGGGCCCAGAAAGAAAGAACAGAGAAAACTGATGGTACATAATTTTCATCAAGGAAATAATTGAAGAACGTTTCCCAGAACTGAAGGATTACCTGAGTTACCAGATTGAAACACCTCGAGTGCCTACCACAAGAAAATGGATGAAAATAGACCTACATCAAGGGACACCACTATGAAATTTCAGAACCCCGAGGAAAAAGCTTCCAGATAGGAAAAATCAAATAATACACAAAGACTGAGAATCAGAATGGCTTGGAAATTTTCAACAGCAACACTGAAAGCTAGAAGAGAGAGGAGCAATGACTCAAAATTACCATGAAAATAATTGTCTTCTTAGATTTAATTTCCAGCGAGACTCTTAATCACATATAAGGGTAGATGGATGATATTTTTAGGGCATAAAATGTTTCAAAACCTTATCTCCCATGCAGTCCTCTCTAAGGAATTTACCAGAGGATGTGCTCCACTGAAATGAGGGAGGAACCAAGAATAGGAAACAAGAAATTTAACACAGGGGAGGGGCTAAGAATTCCCTAGAAGTTGGTAAAAGGAAATTCCAGAATGAGAGTCCAATACCAGGTCTGTTTCACCAGACCAAAACATCCAGATTTGGTCAAAGGTGAAAAGCTCCAGATAAATTTCTCAGTGAAGACAAAATTGTTGTTTCTGAATATTTGAGAGGCAATCTAGACCAGCATTGTCCATTAGAACTTTCTGTAATGATGGGAATGTTCTATATCTGTGCTGTCCAATACAGTAGCCACTAGCTAGAACACTTGAAATGTTTATTAGTATGACTGAGGAACTGAACTTATTGTTTTATTTAGTTAAAATTAATTTTAATTTAAATTCTAGTAGCCATGTGGTTAATGGCTACCATTTTGGGCACTGCAGATAATTAGCATAAAGTTTGGAATTGAATTAGGAATAAGTAAAGAGAAAACAGAGCCAATGAAAAACAATTATAAGCTGTAAGGAAAACAAAAACTTGTACAAGGAAGGAAAAGCAATCATGGCTTACTATGACTCAGCTCTGTATAAAATTATGTAGTTATAATAATAAAAGCATCAGTTATTGACATAACACAAATTATATTATAAATGAAAAGTTGTTAGATGGCTTATTTTATTTTTTCCTTCACATAGTAAAATAAAACAAATAAATATTTTCTCTGGGTCAATTATTTTGTCTAATACGTTTTTAAAGAATACATAGTACTTCATTTATTGTTCTTTCAAAATTTACTGAACCAATACTTCACTGAGGGACATGTAGGTTGTTTCCAATTTGAGACAATTATCAACAGGACTTTGCTGATTAACACTATGGATTACTGCTTTTTAAAATTCAACTGTAACAAGGCAAATTTTACATGCAATAGAATGTACAAAATGCACCTATTTTGGATGTTTTCTTTGTATTTTGATAAATGTATCTATCCTTGAAACCACCACCACAATCAAGTAATAAAACATCTTATCACCCTAAAAAGTTCCTCTATGCCTCTTTGCACTAAATCCCACCCCCACACCAGGCAAACACTTGTTTCCTCTCATTATAAACTTAGTTTGCTTCCTCCAGAATTTCATATAAATGAAATTATACGGTATTCAGTCTTTTGCAGCTAAATTTTTTTCTTTTTCTTTCCCCTTCTTTTCACAGGTGTTGATGTGTCTGAATTTTTTCTGACTTTTAAATATTCATTAACAGTTTTGCATGTGTCATCTATTTGTTCTTTTTTATGGCTAGTAACAATTCACTGTACAAAGATACCACAATTTGCTGATCCTTTGACCTACTGATGGACGCATGGGTTGATTCCAGTTTGGAACTGTTATGAATAAAGCTGCTATGAACATTAATGTACAGGCCTTTTTGTGACTGTCCATCTTTATTTCCCTTGGGTAAATACCTAGGAGTGAAAATTTCTGCATCATATAATAAGTATATGTTTATAGGAATTTGATAAAATATTTTCCAATGCACTGGTCTTGAACTACTGGACTCAAGCAATCCTCCCACCTGGGCCTCCCAAAGTGCTGGAATTACAGATGTGAGCCACCATGCCCAGCCCATTAATACACATTTTCTTGTGATATGTCTTCAAATTCTTGATATTTTTAAAAAGGGAGTTGTTTGTCTTATTATTATGTTGTAAATGTATTTTAAATATAATCTAAATACAAGTTTTTTGTCAGATGTAGGTATTAAGAATATTTTTTTCTCAGTTTTTGGCTTGCCTTTTCATTTTCTTAATAATGTCTTTGGGAGATAAGTTTTTTTATTTTGATAAAGTCCAGCTTGTCAGTATTTTTTTCTTTCATGGTTAGTACTTTTAGGGAAGTGCCTAAGAAGTTTTTCCCAAAAGTTTTATCTCATGTTTCCTTCCAGAAGTTTTATAATTTTAGCTCTTATGTGTAGGTCTTTAATCCATTTATAGTCAATCTTGTGTACAATGTGAGGTAAGGATTGAGGTTCACTTTTTTTTCATATGACTATCCAGTTGTTCCAGTACTATTAGTTTAAAAAAAACTACCTTTTACCTTGGTACCTTTATAAAAAATTATTGACTATATGTATATGGCTCTACTTCTGAACTCTCCGTTCTGTTCCATTGATCTATATGTCTATCCTTAGCTTAATATCACCTTATCTTGTTTGCTGTACTTTTATAGTCTTGAAATCTGATAAAGTTCTCTTTGTTCTTTTTCAAAAATTTTATGACCTTTATAGTTTCATTCAATTTCCACTTAAATTTTAGAATCAACTTGTCAATTTCTACAAAAAAAAAAAAAAAGGCTGTAAAGTTTTGACTGTGATTGCATTGAATGTATAGATCAATTTGGGGAAAATTAGCATCTTACTTGAGTCTTCCAATCCATGAATATGGTACATATCTGCATTTATTTAGGCCTTCATTAATTTCTCTCAGCAACATTTTGTAATTTTCATTGTATACATCTCATATGTCTTTTTAATTTAGCCCTAAATATTTCATAAATTTTTATAGTATTATAAATGGTATTTAGAAATTTCATTTCCAGTTTTCATTGATAATAGAAATACAATAAATTTCTATGTATTAATCTGTGACCTTGCTAAATTCATGTATTATATATTAGTTCTGGTGGTGTCTTTCTTGCAGATTTCTTAGGATTTTCTATTATAAAATCATGTCATTCTCAAAAAAGTTTAACTTTTACTTCTTCCTTTCCAATCTATATATTATTTCTTATTCCTACCTTAATTAGCTGGTAGGACCCCTAGTATAATGTTGACTATAAATGGCAAGAGTCTTATTCCCTGTCTTAGGTGCAAAGTGTTTAATCTTTTGCCATTAAGTATAATAATGTCACCTTTAGGTTATTTGTAAATGTCTTTTATAAAATTGAGGAAGTTCCTTTACACTCCTTGTTTTCTTGAAGTTTTCATTTTTTCTTTTCTTTTCTTTTTTTTTGAGACAGAGTCTTGCTCTGTCACCAGGCTGGAGTGCAGTGGCATGATCTTGGCTCACTGCAACCTCTGCCTCCTGGGTTTAAGTGATTCCCCTGCCTCAGCCTCCCAAGCAGCTGGGACTACAGGCACGCGCCTCCAGGCACAGCTAATTTTTTTTTTTTTTCTCTATTTTAGTAGAGACGGGGTTTCACCATGTTGATCAGGATAGTCTCAATCTCCTGACCTCGTGATCTGCCTGTCTTGGCCTCCCAAAGTGTTGGGATTACAGTCGTGAGCCCCTGTGCCTGGCCAAAGTTTTCATTTTTTTCAAGTCACAAATGGATGTTGAAGTTTGTTGAATACTTTTTCTGCATCTGTAGAGATGATCATGTGGTTCTTCTCCTTCATTCTGTAACATGGGGAATTACATGGGTTAATTTTCAAATTTTAAACCAACCATGCATTCCTGGGATAAACCACATTAGTCATGACACATTATCCTTTCCATATATTGCTGGATTCAATTTTCTACTATTTCGTTAAGGACATTTGCAGCTATAGTCATGAGAGATATTGTGGTTCATAGTTTTGTTTTCTTGGAATGTCTTCAGTTTTAGTATCAGGATAATTCTGGCCTCATAAAATGAGTTGTGAAGACTTCTCCTCTATATTCTTAAAGACTTTGTTCAAAATTAGTATTATTTCTTCCTTATTTGATATAATTCATCAGTTTATAACATTTACAGACATTATCATTTAAAACCCCACCAAATTTCTGGAATTTCAATTACACATAGCTTAGACTGTTTGATGTTGTCCTGTAAGTCACTGAGGCCCTATTCTTTTCATTTTGTTTTTTCATTATGTTTTAATTTGAATAACTTCTATATTCTACTTCAAGTTCACTGATTTTTTTTTTTATAACTTCTAATCTGCTGTTAAACCTATCCAATGATATTTTAAAATTTCAGATATGGTATTTTTCAGCTCTAGGGTCTATTTAGACCTTTTCAAAACTCCTTCCATTTTCTCATTATATTTACATATTCCTTTAAATATTTGAGCATATTTATACTAGCTTTTCCCCTTTTATTTTATTGAGGTATAATTTACTGCAGTAAAATTGTTCTTTTTAGTGTACAGTTCTGTGAATTTTGACAAATGTATACACAATAAAACTATAAACCAGTTTCATCAGCCCCAAAACTCTTCCATGTCCCTTTGTAGTTAAACCTCCCTCTCAGCCCTGGCAGCTACTGATTTTTTTCTGTCCCTATAGTTTTGCCTTTGCCAGAATATTGTGTAAGAGATCAATTTCCCACATGTCAGTGTGAGGAGCTCCACAGAACAGCTCTCCAGCAAAACTGCTAAAACTGTTTTAAAATTGAAGTCTCTGTTATACCTAAAGGCATACAGTAATTGAAGAAGCCTCTGTTCAAGAATATCTTCTAAAATTTGCCAAGAACAACAAAAGTTGGTGGTATTTGAACCAAAACCATTCCCTCCACCCTCCCAGCTCAGTTACATTCCACTCCATTCCATTATAGATTGGGATAGCCAAGAACACAAGCCTCCCTCTCTCCCAAGCTCCCACTCTGAGGGCTATCTTCATGGGAGGGAAAGAACATTAGTATTTTTCTTCTTGCCTCCAACTATTGCTAAATTCTATGTGAGTATGGCCATGAGGTGGGGGCTCATGGTGAGATGGAAGTTCTGCCTAGGGTACAGTACCACTGAGAATGCTGAGGTCTCAATCACCCTTGCTCTGCCTTGTAAGGCAGTGGTTCTATGCTGGGAGAGGGAAGCTGAGAAGATCTGAGTCTACTGTCCCCCCTCCACTTGGCATTCAGCTCCTAAAGCTGAGTGTCACTCAGAGACAAGCACACCATTGTCTCCATACCTAGCTCCAGAGCTGTGGCTCAGATATTTTTCCAAGGAAAAAAATCAGTAGTGCATAAAATAGATAGCTCCTAATCTCTTTCCAAAGACAGTGACTTTATTGCAACAGAGCATGGAGAAGTTCAAGGATAAGGACATGCTCAAATACAATGGAGGTTGTATCAAAAGGCAATTGGAAGGAGATTGGTAGATTCATTAGAGATATTTACTAAACTGTAGGCTGGCTAGTTTTCAGGAGAGAATCAGGAAATAGATAATTGAGAGAAGTCCTCCTGTGGTCAGAACAAATTACAAACACTGGAACCTCAGTAACTATCCCTTTAAAGAAGTCCAAATTTGATTGGATTAAACTGTAGAGTAATATACGCCTGGGAAACTGATGAAAATAATGGAGCAATCACCAGCAATTAGTTGTGTTTAGTAACTGGGCAGGGAAAGAATTGGCTGAAGAAAGCCCAGATGAAACCACTGTATTAGGCTGTTCTTGTGTTTGTACAAAGAAATATCTGAGGCTGGGTAATTTATAAGAAAAGAGGTTTAATTGGCTCATGGTTCTGTAGGCTGTACAGAAAGCATAGCACTGGCATCAGCTTCTGGTGAGGGTCTCAGAAAGTTTACAATCATGGCAGAAGGCGAAGGGGGAGCAGGAGTGTCTCACATGGCAAGAGTGGGAGCAAGAGAGAGCACAGAGGTGCCACACACTTTTAAACAACCAGATCTTGCAAGAACTCACCATTACAAGGACAGCACAAAACCATGAGGGATCCGCCCCTATGACCCAAACACTTCCCACCAGGCCCCACCTCCAGTTACCTTTCAACATGAGGACTGGGCAGGACAAATATCCAAGGCATATCAACCATCATTATCCCAGGGTGACTATGGTACATACCTAAGGATGCACTTCTGAGTAGCAAAAAGATCCACAAATAGACATATCATAGTAAAAATGCTGAAAACCAAAGACAAGGAGAAAATCTTGAAAACAACGAGAGAAAAATGACTCATTACTAACAAGGGAACCTCAATAAGGCAAACAGCTGACCTCTCAGCAGGAACAATGGAGGCCAGTTAGGTATTGAGACAACATACTCAAAGTGCTCAAAGAAAAAAAAAACTGTCAGCCAAGAATTCTTTATTCAGCAAAGTTATCTTTAAAAAATAAAGGTAAGACAAAACACTCCCAGATAAACAAAACTGAGAGAATTTTGCTAGCAGATTCATCTTACAGGAAATACTAAAGAAAATTATTCAGGCTGAAAATTATCACAACACATACAATAATTCAAACTGACATGAGAAAATAAAGAGCATCAGTAAAGGTGCTCTTATAATGCAATTATAAAAGGCAATGTGAATGCACGTTTTTCTCCTTTCTTCTCTTAAATGAACTAAATTTTATATAATAAGTTGTGTAAAATAACATGCATATGGTATATGCTTGACCTAAAACGTAAACAAATGTAGTATATTTGCCAATAACAGCACAAAGAAGGTGAGTAGGAGAAAAGCTGTTTGGGCAAGGAAATAGCTACAGATGATAAAGTACCAATTAAACAATAATTGTTGATCTTGTATCATTAATAGATGTAATACACATAAAAATAATACCAAAAAGGGAGAAAAGAGACTACATAAGGGTAACATTGCCATGTCTCACTGGAATTAAGCTAGTATAAACCTGAAACTGATTCTGATAAGTTAGGATGTGCATGATAAACCCTAGTGCAACTACTACAGAAATTCAAAAAAAGTGAAAAAAAATTAAATTAAAATGCTTCATTCACTCAGTGCAAGGAAAACAAGTCAAAGAGGAATAGAGGTACAATAAAAAGACATAAGACACATAGAAATAAAAAGTAAAATGACTGTCATAAACCAAATATATCAATAGTAACATTAAACATGAATGGATTAAACAAACCAATCAAAAGGCAGAGGTTGTAACTGGAGCTAATGAGGGGCATCTGGGGATAATAAAAGGTTCAACCTGTCAAGAAAACAAAATAAATATAAATATATGCACCTAATGTTAGAACACAAAAAATATGAAGAAAAACTGATCAAGGAAGAAACAGACAATTCAGCAATAACAGCTTCAGACTTCAATACCTGAACTTCAGTAATGAATAGGAAAATTAGGCAGAATATCTGAACAACAGTCTAAACTAACTAGACCTAACAGATATATATAGAACACTATACCCAGTAACAGCAGAATATACAGTCTTCTCAAGTGCACATGGAACGTTCTCCAGCATAAACCAAATATTTACATTTTTTTGAGTCAAGGAGACAGGGTCTCACTCTGCTGCTCAAGCTGGAGAGAAGTGGAGTGATCACAACTCACTGTAACCTTTACCTCCCAGGCTCAAGCAATTCTCCCAGCTCAGCCTCTCTAGTAGATAGGACCACGGGCGCCATGCCATCACATCTGGCTGGTTTTTGTTTGTTGGTTGGTTGGTTGTTTTTGTTGTTGTTGTTGTTTTGTAGAGACTGGGTCTCACTATGTTGCTCAGGCTAGTCTCTCAAACTCCTCATGTCAAGCCATTCTCCTGCCTCAGCCTCTCAAAGTGCTAGGATCACAGGTAAGAGCTATTGCACCCAGCCTGTAAATCATATGTTAAGGCACAAAACAAACCTCAACAAATGTAAAAGGATAGAAATAATAAAAAGTATGTTCGGCTGGGTGCAATGGCTCACGCTTGTAATCTCAGCACTTTGGAAGGCCAAGGCGGGCAGATCACAAGGTCAGGAGTTCGAGACCAGCCTGGCCAATATGGTGAAACCCCGTCTCTATTAAAAATACAAAAAAATTAGCCTGGCATGGTGGCACATGTCTGTAATCCCAGCTACTTGGGAGGCTGAGGCAGGAGAATTGCTTGAACTCAGGAGGCGGAGGTTGCAGTGAGCTGAGATCGCACCAAGGCACTCCAGCCTGAGTTACAGAGCAAGACTCCATTTCAAAAAAAAAGGTATGTTCTCTGACCTCACTGGAATGAAACTAGAAACTAATGAGAAACTCAAATGTATGTGGAAGGGGGTGAGGGATAAAAGACTACAAATTGAGTGCAGTGTATACTGCTCAGGTGATGGGTGCACCAAAATCTCACAAATCATAACTAAAGAACTTACTCATGTAACTAAACACCACCTGTTCCCTGGTAACCTATGGAAATAAAAAAATTAAATTAAAAAAAGTATGTGGAAATTAAACAACATACTCCTAATAACCAATGGATCAAAGAATAAATCAAAAGGGAAATCAGACATGACTCATGCCTGTAATCCCAGCACTTTGGGCGGCTGAGGCAGGTGGGTCACTTGAAGTCAGGAGTTTGAGACCAGCCTGGCCAACATGGTGAAACCCTGTCTTTACCTAAAAATACAAAAATTAGCCGGGCATGTTGGTGCATGCCTGTAATCCCAGCTACTCAGGAGGCTGAGGCAGGAGAATCGCTTGAACCCAGGAGGCAGAGGTTGCAGTGAGCCAAGGTCATTCTACTGCACTCCAGCCTGGGTGACAGAGAGAGAGATACCATGTCAAAAAAATAAAGGGGAAATCAGAAAATACTTCAAGATAAATGAAAATGAAGATACAACATAACAAAACATAACACTGCTAAAGCATTGCTTAGAGGAAAATTTACAACTGTAAATGCCTACATTAAGAAAGGAGATCTCAAATAACCTAACTTTCCACCTTAAGACACTGGAAAAAGTGCAAACTAAACCTAAAGCAAGCACAGGAAGGAAATAATAAAGATTAGTGTAGACATTTATGAAATGGAGAATTAAAAAATAGTGAAAATCAGTGAATCCAAAGGCTGATTCTTTGAAAGATCAACAAAACTGACAAACCTTTAGCCAGCTTGACCAAGTAAATAAAAGATTAAAATTACTAGAATCGGAAATAAAAGACCAGACATTACTGCTGACCTTACAGAAATAAAAAGCATTATAAAGGAATACTATGAACAATAATATGGCAATAAATTAGATAACTTAGATGAAATGGAAATTGCCTAAATTACACAAAATACCAAAACTGATTCAAGAAGAAATTGAAAATATGAATATATCTATAACAAGTGAAGACCTTGAATTAACAATTTTAAAACTATCCACAAAAGAAAACCCAGTCACAGATAGCGTCACCACTAAACTCTACCAAACATTTAAAGAATTAATACCAACTCTTCGCAAACTCTTCCAAAAAGTAGAAGATAAGCAAAAACTTTTCATATCATTTCTCTCATGCACTTTTTTTTTTTTTTTTTTTTTTTTCCTACAGAGTCTCACTTTGTTGCCCAGGCTGGAGTGCACTGGTGCTATCTCAGCTCACTGCAACCTCTGCTTCCCAGGGTCAAGCAATTCTTGTGCCTCAGCCTCCCGAGTAGTTGGGATTACAGGTGTGCACCACCGTGCAGGGCTAATTCAACTCATTTTTGTGAAGCCAGTGTTACCCTGATACCAAAACCAAAGGCAACACAAGAAAACTACAGATCAATATCTCTCATGCACTAGACACAAAAATCCTCAACAAAATACTAGCAAAACATCTAGCAATATAAATACACACACACACACACACACACACAGAGAGATACATGCACACACAGTGATAAAGAGGGGTCTATCTCAGGAATGTAAGCTTGGGTTAATATCTGAAAATCAGCTAATGTAATACATTATATCAAAAGAATACAAAGCAAAAATCACATAATCATTTCAAGAGATGCAGGAAAAGCATTTGACAAAATCCAACACCCTTCCATGATTAAAAAAACGCTCAGCAGACTAAGAAGGGAACTTCTTCAACATAACAAAGGGCACCTAAAACAAAAACCCATACCTAATGGTGAAAAATTAGATGCTTCTCTAAGATTAGGAACAAGACAAGGCTATCTCTTCACTTCTATTCAACATTGTAATGGAGGTTCTAGCCAGGGCAATTAGATAAGAAAAGGAAATAAAAGGCATCCAGATTAGAAAGGAAGAACTGAAACTATATCTATTTGCAGATGACATGCTTTTGTATATAGAAAATCCTCAGGAATCCTCTAAAAAAACTAGGATACAGAAAATAATCAGGAATCTTCTAAAAAAAACTATTAGAACTATTCAAAGAGTTCAGCAAGCATATCAGTCAGGGTTCTCTAGAGAAACAGAACTAGTAGGATGAAAAAATATATATACATATATATATATGTAAAGAGAGAGAGAGAGAGAGAGGTTATTTTTATATATAGTAGAGAGAGAGACAGGATATATATAGAGAGAATGCAGTTATATATATATATATATATA
>NW_016816945.1:400394-409599 GCF_001698545.2 Rhinopithecus bieti
TATATATATGTAAAGAGAGAGAGAGAGAGAGAGGTTATTTTTATATATAGTAGAGAGAGAGACAGGATATATATAGAGAGAATGCAGTTATATATATATATATATATATAATAAAATAGATAAAAACACATTCATTATAAAGAATTGGCTCATACAATTATGGAGACTGGCAAGTCTAAAATCTACAGTGTGAACCAACAGGCATGAGACCCTGGAAAGTTGATGATGCAGTTCCAGTCTGAAGGCCAACAGGCTAGGGACCCAGGAGAGTTAATGGTGCAGATGAAGTCTGAAGGCAATCTGCTGGAGTATTCCCTCCTGCTCAGACAGGTTAGTCTTTTTGTTCTATTCAGGCCTTCAACAGATTCAATGAGATCCACCCACATCATGGAGTGTTGGTTTTACTTTATTGAAAGCAATCTGCTTTACTTAAAGTTTACTGATTTAAATGTTAATTTCATCCAATAGCACCCTCCAAGTTGACACATAAAATTAACTACCCTACCAAGGTTGTAGAATACAAAATCAGCATACAAAATTCAACAGTGTTTCTATATACCTGCAATGAATAATAAAAAGATGAAAATTTATTCCTTAGTATTTTATTCGTTTCATGCTATTGTGCAGTTCACATACTATTGTGAATAGTATGAAAAGAATGCTTATGAATAAATTTAACAAAATAAATACAAAATTTATAATCTAAAAACCACAAAACATTGCTGAAAGAAATTTAAAAAATCCAAATACATGAAAATGGAATGGAAGACAATATTTATAAATTGTATGTCTAGTAAGGAATTTACCCAGAATATATAAAGAACCCTTACACCTCAGTAATAAAAGGACAAACGACAATTTTTAAAATGGGCAAAGGAGGCTGGATGCAGAGGCTCATGCCTGTAATTCTTGCATTTTAGGGGGCCATCGTGAGAGGAATGCTTGGCTCTAGGAGTTTGAGACCAGTCTAGGAAACATGGCAAGACCCCATCTCCACAAAAACATTTTAAAAATTAACCAGGCATGGCGGTACACACCTATGGTCCCAGCCTCTCTGTTGCCTATTAGGTAACATAGCAAGACTGTCTCAAAAAAAAAAAAAAAAAAAAAAAAAAAAAAAAAAAAATGGGCAAAAGATCTGAATAAACATTTCTCCAAGGAATATATAAATTGATAAGAAGCACATGAAAAGATGCTTGACATCATTAGTCATTAGAGAAATGCAAATAAAAACCACAATGAGGTACCACTTACTTTGCACCCACTAGGATGGCTAGAATAAAAAAGTGAGACAACACCAAGTGCTGGTAAGGATGTGGAGAAATTGGAACCCTCATACACCAATGTTGGGAATGTAAAATGGTACAGCCACTTTGGAAGAATTTTGGAGTTCTCCAAATGATTAAACACATATGACCCAGCAATTCCACTCTTAGGTATATACCCAAGAAAATTAAAAAAAGACACTCAAAAAGAACTTATATACAAGTGTTTATAGCAGCATTATTCACAATAGCCAAAAGGTTGAAAGAACCCAAATGCCCATCACTAATATATGGAGAGACAAAATGTGGTGTATCCATACAATGGAGTATTATTAAGCCATAAAAAGGGATGAAGTAATGACACATGCCATACATGGATGAACTTTGAAAACACGATGCTGCCCTTTTGGCTGAAAAGTACCATGGTAGTTGGCAAGAACAAGCACTTTATGAAAGGTGGCAAAAGCAAGCCAAGAAGAAAGTGGTTGATCCATTTTCTTTCTTTCCTTCTTTCCCTCCTTCTTTTCTTTCTTTCATTATTTATTTATTTCTCTTCCTTTTTCCTATTTTCTGTATCTTCCTTTCCTTCCTTCCTTCCTTCCTTCCTTCCTTCCTTCCTTCCTTCCTTCCTTCCTTCCTTCCGTTTTAGAAACAAGGTCTTGCTCTGTAGCCCAGGTTGGAGTGCAGTGGTGTGGTCAACAGCTCACTGCAGCCTCGACCTCCTGGGCTCAAACAGCTTGATCCATTTTCTAAGAAAGATTGGCATGATGTGAAAGCACCTGTTATGTTCAACATAATAACTATGGGAAAGACACTTGTCACCAGGACTCAAGGAATCAAAATTGCATCTGATGGCCTCAAGGACCATGTGTTTGAAATGAGTTTGTCTGATGTACAGAATGATGAAGTTGCATTTAGAAAATTCAAGCTGATCCTGAAGATGTTCAGGGCAAAAATGCCTGACTAATGTCCACGGCATGGATCTTACCTGTGACAAAATGTGTTCCACGGTTAAAAAATAGCAGACCATGATTTAAGTTCCCACTGATGTCAAGACTACCGATGATTATTTACTTTGTCTGTTTTGTGTTGATTTTACTAAAAAATGCAACAATTATATATGGAAGACTTCACACAATTAACACTACCAGGTCTGCCAAATCCAGAAGATTATGGAAATCATGACCCGAGAGGTGCAGACAAATGACTTGAAAGAAGTGGTCAATAAATTGATTCCAGACAGCACTGGAAAAGATATAGAAAAGGCTTGACTATTTATCCTCTCCATGATGTCTTCATTAGGAAAGTAAAAATGAAGAAGCCCAAGTTTGAATCAGGAAAACTCATGTAGCTTCATGATGAAGGTAGTAGTTTTGAAAAAGCTACTAAGGATGGAAAGGTGCTAAAGTTGAATGAGCTGATAGATATGAACCATCAGTCCAAGAATCTGTTTAACATTCAGACTTTTAATAGTGTCAAATTAAAAGCCCTATTTGTGGGGTGGGGGAAGAAATCACAATGTAAAGTGAAGAGGTCAGTCACAAAATTCATCATATTATGACTTTATTTATATGAAATATCCCATAATAGGCAAATCTGGAGACAGAAAATAGATTAATGGTTATTTAGGACTGGGGGAGAGGAGAAATAAGACAGGGAGGTGAAAGCCAAAAAATATGGGTTTTCTTCAGGTGATGAAAATCTTCTAAAATTTTGACTGCAGTGATGGTTGCAAATCTCTGTGGCTATACTAAATATCATTGAATTATACATTTTAAATGGGTGAATTGCATGGTATATAAATTACATTTCAATAAAGCTATTAAAAACAGAAAAATGTACAAATAGAATCATACAGTATGTAGTCTTTTGATTCTGGCTTCTTTCACTTACTAGAATGCATTTGCAACTCATCCATGTTGTTGCATGTTTCAGTAGTTTGTTTCTTTTTGTCTTAAGTTTATCCATTCTCTAATTAAGAAATACCTAATTGTTTCCATACGTTGAAGATTATGAATAGAGTTGCTATAAACATTTGCATACATTTTTGTGTGTAAACATAGGCTGTCATTGCACTTGGTATAACAGCTGTTTCAAAGTCCTTATCTACTAATTTTATCATTGCTGAAATTTCTGGGCTTGCCTGTACTGACTGGGTCCTGCAGGTTATGGATCAGTTTTCCTGCTGCTTTACATATCAAGAAACTTTTATTAGATTCTGAACAATAAGAATGTTACATTGTTGAATGTTTGAATTTTGTTATCTTTCTTAAACTGTTTTGGCAGGCAGATAAGCTTGATCCTTTTGAGGCATGTTTTTAAACTTCATTAGATTAAATCTGGAGGCTTTTATTAAAAGTTTGGTTTAGCTCTACTGCTAACATGTAACCTTTCTGGAGGCTCTATTGAATGTTTTGAGTGTTCAAGAAGGGCTCTCCATTTGACTGGTCATTATGTGAACATCTCCCAGCCCTGTGAGAGTTCTGGGAATTGTTCAGTTGCCAGTTTTCTTTGTCCAGCCTTGTGGAGTTTTGACCCACACCTGAAAAGCTGAATGTTAAATCAAAGACTCAAGGAACCCCTATGTTGATTTCTGGATCTCCTTCTCTGTATAGCTCCCTGCCCTCTGATATTCTGTCTCCAACTGCCTCAGATTCCTCATACTCCAATCTCTTTCTTCAACCCAGCAAGACTGCCGTGCTCTGCTTGGGTTCTCTCTCCCTGAACCAGTGGTCTGGAAAGTGCTTCCTAGCAGAAAGCCAGGGCAATTTTAAGACTTGTCTCACTTTTCTTCTGTCCAGGATCCTATTCCTGCGTGCCTGTTGTCTAATGTCCAAAAACAGTTGCTTCATATATTTTGCCCAGTTTTCTAGTTGTTTACAGCAAGAGGGTAACTCTTACATTACTCTTTCATGAGTGAAAGTGGAATTTGGTCATTCTAATATAGGGTTTTTACCTCTCTTCTGAGATTTTACACACTCTCCCCTACATGGGCGAATATATGATTTAATAGATTGAGTATGAGTTTTGGAGCCAGAGAGACCTAGATTGAAATAATGATTTTGATGCTCTCTAGTTGGGCAACCCTGGACATGCTACTTAATGTCTTTGAACTTCTGTTTCTTCAGCTATAAAATATCATGCAAAGTTGTCGTTGGGATTAATTGGGTTCACATGTATACACAGCCTTTTGTGGGCACTTAATAAATGGTGGCTATTATTATTAATTAATAAATAGCCATTTGTTTGTTTCTCTTCTTCTAATCAATTTTGAATCAGGGATTTGGCCTATTCATCTTTGTGTACACTACCCTCCTATGATGACTCAAGCATAGTAGGCCTCAATATAAATTTATTGACTGAATAAATGCTGATAACTTATTGTTGATTAGAATATAGTAGAACATACTTTTTTTTTTTTTTTTTTGGTGATAGAGCCTTGCTCTGTCGCCCAGGCTGGAGTGGAATGGTGCGACCTCAACTCACTGCAACCTTCGCCTTCTGGGTTCAAGCGATTCTCCTGCCTCAGCCTACCGAGTAGTTGGGATTACAAGCATCCACCACAATGCCTGGCTAATTTTTTGTATTTTTGGTGTAGACAGGGTTTCACCATGTTGGCCAGGCTTGTCTTGAACTCCTGACCTCAGGTGATTACCCGCCTTGGCCTCCCAGAGTGCTGGGATTACAGGTGTGAGCCACTGCGCCCGGCCCCAGTAGAACATTCTTTTAAACCTTCTTCACAATGAGCTTCATGTAGCCTTGTTTAAATGTCAAAATGATACCCTTAGTGATAAAGTTTGTTTGTTCCAACTTTGGTTATCAAAGCAGAAAGAGCCCTCCATTGTGCAGAAAAAGCACACCTAGGTAGTGACTCATAAAGTATACAGTCATCCCTCTGTATCCATGAGGAACTGGTTTTGGAGCACACACACTCTACACCCACAGACAGGAAATCTATGGATGCTCAAGTCCCTTGTATAAAATGGCACAGTATTGGCATATAATATGCACATCCTATGTACATATTCCCATATATATTAAATCATCTCTAGATTATTTATAATATTCAATACAACATAAATGCTACATAAATAGTTACACTGTATTGTTTAGGGAATCATGGGGGACAAGAAAAAAAAGTCTGTACATGTTCAGTACAGACCCAACCATTTTTTTTTAACAGTTTAAACCCACAGTTGGCTGAATCCACTAATGCAAAACCCACAGATACAAAGGGCCAATTGCAAACCACCATGGCATGTGTATACCTATGTAACAAACCTGCATGTTCTGCACATGTATCCCAGAACTTAAAGTATAATAATAGATAAATATTATACACACACACACACACACACACACACACACATATACACGCAAAGGGCCAACTGTGTTTCTAACTTTTCTTTACCATTGTCAGAAGGACTGGTCCTCTAAAGTCTTAGCTCTCAATTTTGAGATCCTAATATAAATGCTAAAAGAATTATTCCTCTTATGATGCTTAGATTTGTTACAAGCATAATCTCATGTGTGTACCAACAGACAATGTAGCATCAAATAGAAAACTTTAACACACATAATGGTATCAGAAAAATCAGCCAACTGAATATAGTTATAGGAAATTGGGTAACATTATCATTACACTTTTTTCCAATGTACAGTTGAATAAAATTTCAATAAAGTCACTTTGAAAAAAATCTGAGCTTAAATGAAACCTAATATTTCATTGATTTTGCTGTAATAATAGCATTGTATTATTACAGGCATCTCTTTTTTTTTTTTTTTTTTGAGACGGAGCCTCGCTCGATCGCCCAGGCTGGAGTGCAGTGGCGCAATATCGGCTCACTGCAAGCTCTGCCTCCCGGGTTCTCGCCATTCTCTTGCCTCAGCCTCCCAAGTAGCTGGGACTACAGGCGCCCACCACCACACCCGGCTAATTTTTTGTATTTTCGGTAGAGACAGGGCTTCACCGTGTTAGCCAGGATGGTCTCGATCTCCTGACCTCATGATCCACCGGCCTCAGCCTCCCAAAGTGCTGGGATTACAGGCATGAGCCACTGCGCCCGGCCCAGGCATCTCTTTTTTAACCAAACAGAATATTCTGCCTTACTCTTTTTTAAACAAAATTTATTTATTTTAATGCTAGGACTTAGTAATTGTAACATCCAAAGCATTTCTACCTAAGATTACTCACTATGCTTGACTCTTTTTCTGCTATAATACATATCAGTATACTTTTTTAATATAAGTGAAACATATACAGATAATCGGTGTGGCTCTTCCACTCACAAAAGGAAGGAAGTAATTCTCTAATATGTTATAGAATGATTCAGACAAAAGAAGAAATGACTTATATGACTGATGGGAAAGTCAACCAACTTTCATTCCTCTTTGCACAGTTAATAGAGGATAGCAATTACATTCTGGACTGCAAAACAGAACAATTAATTGAAAGGAATTTTCTATTTGACAAAAGGAAACTTAATGAAAAGGACTACAGTCTCACGATGAAGAAAGAATGATGTGTGTGTGTGTGGTTTTTTTGTTTTGTTTTGTTTTGTTTTGTTTTGTTCGAGATGGAGTCTCCCTCAGTCTCCCAGGCTGGTGTGCAGTAGCGTGATCTTGGCTCACTGCAACCTCTGCCTCCCGGATTCAAGTGATTTTTGTGCTGGCTAATTTTTGTATTTTTAGTAGAGACAGGGTTTCACCATGTTGGCCAGGCTCGTCTTGAACTCCTGACCTCAGGTGATCCTCCCGCCTTGGCCTCCCAAAGTGCTGGGATTACAGGCATGAGCCATTGCACCTGGCCTGACATGTGTGTTTTTTAAGGCTGAATATTTTCTGTAAATAATGTGCTTCTTCCAGTGCTTTCAATAATCAATCCTACTTCCAAGAATCTGAGATATTATTGCCAACACTATGTTGTATCAAAGAAGGCATATATGCTTCAGGAGATGTGATGCTATGAAAATCATCAGACTATACCTCAAAAAATGCAAAATTTCAGTTCAGAGTTTAGTGGAAAACAATAGGTTTTGAATGAAAAGGTCTTGTTTTAATCTATCTGGAATACAAAGCAATTCTAAGGAATTCAGAAAACTATCTTTCTAGTCCACACTTAAATGCCGCCATTTACCTTGGAAACAATGTACTTTACATTCTAATTTCTTAAAATAAATCATTTACTTTTACTTAAGTGTGCTGGCACAAAAGAGTGAGAAATGAGCTTCATGGAGGGAAAGAACACATGAGGTAAATGACATATTGTTATAATTTGTGGATCCTTTTGTGGAATTCATAAAAAAGAAAAAAGCTATCTTAAAACATTATTTTTAAATTGAAATAAGTTGCAGAAATCTAGGCAAAATGCAAATCATTTTTATTACACTTAGAAAATAGTGTAATAGAGTGTGTATGTTTGGGATATGCTTAAAAAGCAAACCATTCATTGTAACTAAATCAAATGATAAACTATCAAATAAACTTTAAATATACTAGAGCCTTTTATAAGAAAACAGTATTCTCTGCCTTTAGCTCATCCTCAAAAAAAAACATCATTTATGTGAATTATTTATGCTTCAGTGAAATTAATATGTCACAGATGGAAAAAAATACCATTCTGGATCAAGATTTCTAGTTACAAAAGAAAGGTCTAGAAAAAAGCCTGCAAAGAGTGTCTAGCAACTGTATTTGGAGGTATAAAGACACATAAGTACTTCAAAAAATTAGAAAATTATAGTAGACCCCTGCCTAAAAATATGGTTAAAATATTAATTCTCAAAGAACTATAATGACTTAATAAACTAAATTTAATCTTCAAAATAGATTTGGGCCAACATTAGCCCTCCATCTTTTTATCACTGTCTGTGTAAGTAATTACTAGAGTTTTTTAAGGAGACTGGGTTAACTATCTCTACTAGAAAGAAGTACTTTTCCTTCAGCATTTAAACAGCATAAGTTTAAGTAAGATTCTACAACAAATTACAGAACATATGTTGATTAGCACCATACAGGTCAGTTCTTTGAAGAAACCTGTCTAAGGGTCTTTAGGGGAAGTTGTCTTCAGTGTGTATGTCTACGGCTATCTGTCCAGTTGACTATGACAGGGAAAAATAACCAACTTCCCAGAGTTATGTGAAGTGCCTTTGTGTTTGTGTAGCCTTACTAGCTACAGCTTAGGCCTAAAACACCCCTATTAGGAAGGCAGACCTGGCCAGGCATGGTGGCTTTTGCCTGTAATCCCAGCACTTTGGAAGGCGGAAGCAGAGGTAGGTGGGTTGCTTGACCTCAGGAGTTGGAGACCAGCCTGGGCAACATGGTGAAACCCTGTCTCTATAAAACATATAAAAATTAGCTAGACATGGTGGCACGCACGCGTAGTCCCAGTTACTTGGGTGGCTGAGGTGGAAGAGTGGCTCAATCCCAGGAGGCAGAGATTGCAGTGAGCCGAGATCACGCCACTGCACTCCAGCCTGGGTGACAGAGTATGACCCTGTCTTATAAAAAAAAAGAAAAAAGAATGGAGACCTGAAAAAAAAAGAAAAAAGAAAAAAGAATGGAGACCTGTCCTGAAAATGTTGTGGGGAGCAGATTAAATGATAAGGACACAGTTAGGACAGGGTTTTTCAGACAGGCTTACTGAACTCTGTATTGTCCTGGGATTCCTTGGACAATTCCATGTTCTATTTTTCAAGTAGAGTTAGGTTTTTAGAGTTCTTATAATTTAAGAATTCTTAAGTTTCAAGCATGTGTGCTTTTATCAATTCTGAATCCATTGCCAAATTATAATCTCACTTTCACATTATTCCTTGGATCTTAACAATCACACCAGAAAGTGAATAGTACAATTATTGAATAATTTCAACTATTAGTAGAAACTCTGTTATATTTGCCTTTCTGTGACTGGAATAAGGAATAACCTGAAAAAGAAAATTGTATTA
>NW_016816945.1:409864-440388 GCF_001698545.2 Rhinopithecus bieti
AAAAAAAAAAAAAAAAAAAAAGAAAATTGTATTAAAATCTTTCTATTTTCAACAGTCTCACAACAATATAATTGTGTTAAATCCTGTCTTTACTATAGATCATTGGTAGAAAAGCAGTGTAAGCTGTTGGATCAAAATTTTATAAATTTTCTATTTTAATTTTAAATAAAACTTAAATTATAAATTATTTTTAAAGTTTTAAAAAATCTTTGAGTTAGAGACTACCAAGAGTAAAGAAATTTCAGCAAAGCCCTGTAGGATACAGGAAAGGCGTGGAACATTCAGTATTATAATTCTAAGTCACAGAGACAGAATTTCTGATGCTACCATACTGGACTTTCCAACTTGCCTGGAATGTCCTCTGCCATGATCACTGCCAATCAAAATATGATTCATCCACAAAATCACCAAATCAAGCTAGGCATGGTGATACATGCCTATAATCTCAGGTACGTGGAAGGCTGAAGTGGGAGGATTGCTTGAGCCCAGGAGTTCAAGACCAGCCTGGACAACATAGTGAGACTGCATCTCAAAAAAAAAAAAAAAAATCACCAACTTAATGAAACTTTCCCACACAGTGCCAATTTATCCTTTTTTCTGTAACCTTAGTACTTTGGAGTTCAACGGCCTGGGTTTGAATTCTGCCCCTGTTACATATTCACTATGTATGGAATCTTGGGCTAATTTCTCTGGCTCAGTTTCCTCATTTGTAAAATGAAGATAACAGTAGTATCTACCTTATAAAATAGCTAGGAAGATTGAAAGTGATAATATATGTAAAGCTCTGAGAGTGCTCAAAATTGTTAATATTATTTCTATCATTCATACACTCTCTAGTATTATCTTTTTATGAGATTGTGTAGAGGTTATCTCTTCAGCCACAATTCTAAAGGGCACAGGCTATATCTTATATGTCTTTGTTTTCCTCACAGTGCTTAGCAGGGCATTATTCTCTCTCTCTCCTTTTTTTTTTTTTTTTTTTTTTTTTTTTTTTTTGAGATGGAGTCTCGCTCTGTCGCTCATTGTAAGCTCCGCCTCCCGGGTTTTCGCCATTCTCCTGCCTCAGCCTCCTGAGTAGCTGGGACTACAGGCACCCCCCACCACGCCCAGCTAATTTTTTTATATTTTTAGTAGAGACGGGGTTTCACCGTGTTAGCCAGGATGGTCTTGATCTCCTGACCTTGTGATCTGCCTGCCTCAGCCTCCCAAAGTGCTGGGGTTACAAGCATGAGCCACCGCGCCCGGCCAGGACATTATTCTCTTAATAGGAATTCAAAAAATATCCCAGAGAATCTTAGCATGAAAGATATCTCAGAAGTCAATCTAGTTCAACCTTCCCTCTAAATCATGATTTTACTTTTGCAACACCCTAGAGATAATCATCTATTCTATCTTGAATACACCTATATATCTGCACTTGAGCACAGCTGATGACACTGGAGTTCACCCCTACACAAGGCAACCAGGTTTGTTAAGTAGTTATCATTGTTAGAAAATTCACTCTGAGGAGGTGGAGAAGTTGGCAGCTTCTGGAAAATGATTTGGTACTACTCATTTGAGAGCCATACAAATGTTCAAGCTCTGTAAATTTCACTCCTGATACTATATTCATAGAAAAAATTTTTAAATGCTTTCATGTATACAAAGGTATTTATTACAACACTTTATAATAGCAAAATCAGGAATTAACCTAAATGTTTCCAAGTAGGGAAATGGTAGAGTGCCTAAATAAAACAAGAAGTCATTAAAATTAAAAACACAAAGATTAAGGTGGAACATATTTATAAAATCAATAATAAGTATGAAAGTAAAATAAATTCACAGACACCATGATTAAAACCACATACAAATATATAAATCAATGAAAAAATACTGGAGAGGATGGGACATATAAAAATAACAGTATTGATAGGATGGTGAGACAGTGGAAGATTTCCACTGCTTTTTAAATTACTTTAATGTTATAATAATATTGCTTTAAAATTTTTAAAGAGAAAATTCTTCCTTCTATTGAGCCAAAATCAACATAATTTTCATCTACTGGTTCTGATTCTGCCCTTCGTAACTACACAAAATAAATCAACTTAAAATATTTGAAATATTTGAGTGCCTCACTCTCTGGCACCCTGGAAGACAGACTGGAGAGGCAATGATGACATCAAGGAGACCCAGTTAGAAGACTCAACTATCACCAAGAAAGCAATGATGACATCCTGCATCAGCACAGTGGTAACAGTGCTAGATTTGGGAAATACTTCAAAGGCAAAACACATGGAAATGGTGTACCAAAAGAATGTAGGAAGTGAGGAGAAAATAAGAGTTGAACATGTTCCTGGTTGGGTTGCTTAGAAAAGTGATGGTGCAATACCAAGATAAGGAACCTAGGATGAGGAAGTGTGTGTTTGTTCAGAAGTTAAAATTCCATTTGAAGATGTTGAATCTAAGGTACCTGTAGGATATTCATGTCTATACATTTATGGAAGTACAATTTGGCATCAGAAAGACAAACCAAACCAGAGAAATAGAAAAAGACAAAGATGAGCTGGGCGTGATGGCCCACGCCTATAATCCCAGCACTTCAGGAGGCTAAGACCAGCAGATGGCTTGAGCTCAGGAATTTGAGACCAGCCTGGGCAACATGATGAAATCCTATCTCTAAAACAAATACAAAAATGAGGCTGGGCATGGTGGCTCACGCCTGTAATCCCAGCACTTTGGGAGGCCGAGGTGGGCAGATCATGAAGTCAGGAATTCGAGACCAGCTGACCAACATTGTGAAACCCCAACTCTACTAAAAATATAAAAATTAGCTGGGTGTGATGGCACATGCCTATAATCCCAGCTACTCAGGAGGCTGAGGCAGGATAATCACTTGAACCAGGGAAGCGGAGGCTGCAGTGAGCCGAGATCGGGCCACTGCACTCCAGCCTGGGTGACAGAGTAAGACTCTGTATCAAAAAAAAAAAAAAAAAATTAGCCAGGTGTGGTGGCACGCATTTATAGTCATAGCTACTTGTGAGGCTGAGGTGGGAGGATCACTTGTAAATGAAATGGAAAACAAACAAAGCAATAGAAGTGATCAGCACAACCAAAAGATGGCTTTTTGAAAAGACTAATAAAAAATACTAATTTTTGGTAAACATAATAAAGGAAAATAAATGAGACACAAATGAACAGCACTAGATATGAAAAAAGGGAAATAACTACAGAAATAGAAGATATTTTAAAAATTATGAGAACTCCACTAATAATTTTATACCAAAATATATGAATACCTGAAGGTATAGGAGAGAAAGGGCAGGTATTCATATTTTTTGGTATGAAGTTATTCATGGAGGTTTTTATAACTCTAAAATTTCTCTTCTGTTTCTGTAGTTATTTCCCTTTTTTAGAGAAAACATAGAGTACATCTCTGTAAATTTTGAAGTAGGTAAAAATGTCTCAAACAGTACCGAAAACTTCTGAATATAGCTGAAAAGATTGATAAATCAGAATACATTAAAATTAAGAACTTCTGTTCATAAAACACCTCATTAAGAAAACAACTCACAAGGTTGAAGAAGATATTCACAATACATGTATCCAAAAAACATATGCAGAATATATATGCAGAGCTCCTACAAATCAGTAAGAATGAAAGACAATCCAAGAGGAAAAAAGGCAGGGGAGGGGCAAACAATTTGAACAGATCCTTCACAAAAGAAAATATTCAACATGGCCAATAAACATATAAAAAGGTGCTCCTCTTCATTAGTCATCAGGGAAATGCAAATGAAAACCAAAATGACATACCACTGCACACCCACCAGAATGGATAAAATCTTAACAATGGAAAATGTCAAGGGTTAGTGAGGATATAAAGCAACCACAACTCTCATACATTGCTGGTGGGAGTGTAAATTGGCACAAATACTTTGGAAACTATTTTGCACTATCTGTTAAAACTAAATATACACATACCCTTTGACCCAGCAATTCTACTCCTAGTAATTCTATTTCCACCAGAAATGTGTAGTTATTTCCCTAAAAAAACATGTTCCAGAATATTCCAAGCATTTCTATCCATCATAGACAAAAATTAGAAATTATCCAAATTAACATTATAATGAATAAATTGCCATTAACAATAGAATGAATAAATTGTCAGGATGGTCTACAACAACATGTAAAAATATGGGTAAATCTCACAACATAATGTTAACTGAAAAAATGGTCCATACTCGGCCCTGTGCGGTGGCTCTCATCTGTAATCCCAGCACTTTGGGAGGCCGAGGCAGGCTGATCGAGAGGTCAGGAGATCAAGACCATCCTGGCTAACATGTGAAACCCCATCTCTACCAAAAATACAAAAAATTAGCTGGGTGTGGTGGCAGGTGCCTGTAGTCCCAGCTGCTGAGGCAGGAGAATGGCATGAACCCGGGAGGCGGAACTTGCAGTGAGCAGAACAGAAATCTCACCACTGTACTCCAGCCTGGGAAACAGTGCAAGACTCCGTCTCAAAAAAAAAAAAAAAAAAAAAAAACTCTATGATTCCATGTCTATAAAATAAAGAGGAGAAACTAATCTATGCAAACAGAAGTCAGGATAGCAGTATTCTTGTTGAGTAGAATAGCAACTGTAAAGTAAGACTGGGGGTTTCTCGGGGTCTGGAAGAATTCTATTTATTGATCTGAGTGCTGATTTCACATATTTATTCAGTAGGGCCGCGACAAAGACAAAGCAAGCAAGGTGTCCAGGGGGCAAAATTTCAGGAGGTCCTTACTCTTGGCACCTGAGATCTTCCTTAAAATATGCTCCCAGGCACCCTGCTTGTGTTACTCTCATCCCAGCTCTAGTGTTCAGTTTGTGAATATTTATTGAGCTGTATCACTGATACATATGTTTTACTGTATGTTTATTATTCTTGAATTTAAAAATGTTAAGAGGATCTGGTCTATTTCACTCCATAAATAAAAATAAACTTTAAGTGGATTATAAACCTAAATGTAAAAGAAAATGTTAAAACTTTTAGAATAAAATACGAGAATATTATTAGTGACCTCAGGTAGAGGATTTCTTAAGGATATCCAAAAGCACATATTAAAGGATAGACTATATTAAAGTTAAAAACTTATATTTCTCAAAAGACCTCTTAAAGAAAGTGAAAAGATGAGCCGGGCACAGTGGCTCATACCTGTAATCCCAGCACTTTGGAAGGCCTAGGCGGGTGGATCATCTGAGGTCAGGAGCTCGAGACCAGCCTGACCAACATGGAGAAACCCTGCCTCTACTAAAAATACGAAATTAGCTGGGCATGGTGGCACATGCCTGCAATCCCAGCTACTCAGGAGGCTGAGGCAGGAGAATCGCTTGAACCCAGGAGGCAGAAGGTTACCGTGAGCTGAGATCGTGCCATTGCACTCAGGCCTGGGCAACAAGAGCGAAACTCTGTCTCAACCAAAAAAAAAAAGAAAAGAAAAAAAGTGAAAAGATGAGCCACAAACATGAAAAAAATATTGCAACATAAATGAGTGAAAAGGAATTATTACTAAGCACATATTTTTTAAACCATTGAGGAAAAGATAAACAACCTGATAGACAAATGCATGAAAGACATGAACAGCTGTTTAATATGAGCAAAATAGGATGGCCAAAGGAAAGAGGCACAAACACACAAATAATCAGGGAAATTCAAATTAACATCATGAGGCATTACCATTTCATATCTAGCAGACTGGCAGGAAACATAAACTCTGACAATAAGTGTTGGCAAGAATGTAGGGCACTCTCCTCCACGGGGGTAGCAAGTAAGTTGGTACGACCACTTTGGAAAACAGTTTTGCATTACCTAATAAAGTTGAAAATACACAAGCCTAGAACTGTTTCATATATTCCCAAGAGACATTCTTTGACAGGTGTACCAAGAGGTATGTACATTAATGTTTATAACAATTAAAAAGAATGTCTATCAAGAGTAGAATACTCTACAGCAGTGAAAATGAAAGAACAACAACACAATGGCTAAATCTCCACGTTGAGGTTCAAGCAAAAGAAGAAAATTATAGGAGAATATTCAGAGTATGATTACTTTGATATAAAAATTTAAAGTGAGTAGATGTACTCATTTTAAAATGTACTTATCCATGGCAAAACTATAAAGAAGAGTAAGGGAAAGGTTATCATGAAGGTCAGGAGAGTGGTTACCTTCAGGGGGCATGCAATGAGGAAGGGATACGTGGTGACTTCTAAGGGAGTAGCAATGTTCTACATCTTAGCCTAAATGGAAGACATATGGATGTTCTTATTATTCTTTAAACTGTACATATTATTTTATGTACTCTATTATATGTATGATATATCTCAAAATAAAATTTTAAAAGAAATAAAGGTTCTACATATGTATACACATGTATGAATGTGTGTGTGTGTGAGTGTGTGTTCCATGTATTCCATGAAGGAAAACTAAAAGGAATCCTTAGTGGGAAAGTGACAGTAACCACTTCACTAGACTTACTAAATTCTCTCATATGTTTGGTTGGCTGAGAGAGGAACTTCAATCAACTGAGTTTACCACAAAGTCCATATAATACATATAGTTTCAACTAAATGTATGCTTGAAAAGGATTATCACATTCCTTATTTAATCTATCAGTTGAACTATGCATTCTTAGGCTGTCCTGCTTTCATTTGATAAAAAAAGAAACTAATTCTCAATTAAAAGATAAAAATCTAACCAGGTGCTGTATAATCCTAGCACTTTGAGAGGCCAAGGCAGGAGGATCACTGGAGCCCAGGAGTTCAAGATCAGCCTGGACAGCATAGGGAGGCCCTGTCTCTACAAAAACTAAAAAATTAGCTGGGTGTGGGGGCACACACCTATGGTCTCAGTTACTCTGGAGGCTGAGGTGAAAGGGTCACTTGGGACCAGAAGGTCAAGGCTGCAGTGAGCTGTGATCGACTACTGCACTCCAGCACTCAAGCCTGGACAACAAGCGAGACTCTTTCCCTAAATAAATAAATAAATAAATACTTAGCTGAGGCCGAGTGTGGTGGCTCATACCTGTAATCCCAGCACTTTGGGAGGTCAAAGTAGGATTGCTTGAGCCCAGGAGTTTGAGACCAGCCCTGGTAACATAGTGAGACCCTTGTCTCTATAAAAAATTAAAAAATAAAAAATTAGCCAGGTGTGGTGTCATGTGCTTATAGTCCCAGCTACTTAAGAGGCTGACGTAGGAGGATTCCTTGATAAATCGAGGCACCAGTGAGCCATGGTTGCGCCACTGTACTTCAGCCTGCGCAACAGAGCGAGACCCTGTCTCAAAAACAACAACAACAAAAAAAAACTAACTGAAACATTATTTTCTTAACCTTCATTTTTTTAACCCTTTCTATGTTAGCTACGTCTTCCTTGAGTGAAATTGGAAGAGGAAATTTGCACCAAAATCCAAAGTCATTTTTATGTCTAACATCGAGAAAGCACTAAAAATGAAAAAAACAATCTGTTGCTTGTTTGGTTGTATTATTTACATTAATTGAATTAAAACTAGAACTAGAACCTCTTTTCAATGTATTAAACATAATACAGAGTTAAAGAACTAGAAGAAACCTTCAGAAGTTACCTAGTACAGTAATCTATCTTTAAGTAAGACTCAAATTATGTTAAGCAAACGAGTTATCATTCCAATCTTAAAATACTTCCTGAAAAGATCTTATAGCATCCCTTCCTACTGAAAATTTTTTGTCTAACTCAGAACCCTTTTAATACAATGTTGTTATGCAGTTAACATTATTATCCAGACAACAGCCAGTTAAGGGTGTGGAGTTACCTAGAGCATAATGGGACCCTAGCAAGAATCTAACTCCAAGTCTCTATTGGTGGAAATGGGAAGATAAAGGGCTCAGAGAACTGACTGTTTGGCTCCCCTGGATCCAACCCCACCTGACTTTCCCCAGTGAGTTAGCCCCAAAGCTTGTCTTCCTCCACTTAATCAGAAGTTGACTATTACTTGTTTTCACTCTGACTTGGGTTTATCCATAAAATTTATCTTCCCCAACTCCTACCTTCCAATTATCCCAGTATCAAGAACTGATTTATACTTCCAATGAGTATGAATAAATACCTAGAATATTTTCAATCCTAAAATATGTCATTTATAAATCAAGGAAAGAAAACCTCAAATTTTCTAAATTTATGATATCTTTAATAAAATAAATATATTAGAAAATCTTTTTCCTCCTAGTTATGGACAATCATCTAATAAAGTATATTTCCTTTTAGAAGATTAAACTTTTTTAGATTAAAACTCTTTGATGTCGGAGACTGGTTTTGTTTCAGTTTTATAGCTGGCACACTGTATTCTACCCAGGGTAGAAACTGAAAAATATCAGTTATGTTTAACTGATGCAATAGAAAATCACTAAAGCTTTGCCTTACATGGTCATTGCATTCTTCTTCCTCATCACAGTCTAGACCCTGATGGGCGAGCTCAGTAGTGCTGTTCTCCCGAAACAGATTGTTCTCCAAATCAGTCACTTTGGTAGCCTCTGTCATGACTTTTACTTTCATGCTATGAAAGCCAGTGGAGACGAATCCCACTTGCACACTGATAGGCTCCTTGTCAAATAGCAGGAAGTGTGAATTTACATCTTCTTTAAAACCGAGGGGTTGGTAATCATGTGGGGTCACTGCAAAATGAAAAGGGCAAAAAGCCATGAAAACTGAGTTTCAATAGAACAAGTCAGATTAATCTTTCATGAGTAGCAACAGACTTCTCTTTCAGATGCTTGCACAATCTTTCTACTTACATAAAATATTAGCTCAGCACTTAAGAAGGAATTTGTCTAAAGTTCTCTACCTACCTGCATTATAGTAGTGGAGTTTCATAGTAAGTACAACATTATTAGGAAGTGGCTCAAGGTCCTGAATCAGTATATACAATTTACGGATCAGTAGAACACTGGCTTTCTTAATATCTTCATTGTTTGTTCCACTTTCAAAGCTTGTACTGCTGCTGTGACTACACAGAAAAAAAGCATACTTTTCGATCATATACAATATTGGCAATCTATCCCAAAAGGAACAAAACTTTTGACTATGTGATTAAATAAATATAAATTAAACATTAAGACATTTTGAGACTATTTTAGAATGTAAATTAGGGCAGTGGTGGTACTTTTTGCAATGTACATACAAAGACTTTCTTAAGTAGCAAATTCCCTAAAAGCATTTAAAATATCATCTTTTTAAAAATTTGATTTGCAAGAAATCATATACCACAATAGTAAGAACAACAAATTTGGAATTAGGTGACCTGACATCTAATATCAGCTCTGCTGATAACTAGCTGAATGACCTTGGTTAAGTCATTTAGACACACTCTAGGTCAGTTAGCTCATTTGTGAGATAAGCGTAAAGACAAACAAAATCAATCACCAGCTCTGGGCCTTTCTACCATCTGATTATCTCACAAAAGTAGCCCTTCCTCACTCTTGCATTGATTACTACAGTGGCTATTTTTCCTGCTTTCCTTCTTGTCCACACTACAAAATATTCTCCATATCACTGCTGAAATAATATTACTAATAGGAAAATCTGTTCATGTCATCTTCTTACTTAGAATTCTTCTATTATATCTATCACCTTTCAATTAAATTCAAAGACAGTGTGTATACAATTCCTTTCACAGTCCATCACATCCTCACCTCTATCCTCATCTGCAGCTATTGCCCAGTTTCCTCTCACTCACAGTATTTGCATATGCTGTTCACTTTGCTTGTACTGTTCATTTTTCCACTTCTCTTCCTGACTGTCCTAAATTTATCCTCTAATACCTAGCTCACATGCAGACTCTTCAAGGAAGCCTTCTCTGATAATATCCTCATCTCATCCTCAGGATAACTGTCCTTCTCTAGACTGTGAGTGGCTATATCTTTCATCTCCACAGTACAGAGTTTGGTGCCCAGCTATTCAATCAACATTTGTTGAATTAATGAATGAATGAACAATTTGGACTAAATTACCTTCCAATTCTAACCTTTATTTATCTCCAAAGTTTCCTTCCACAATTACGTCTCACATTTGAGTAGTTTCCAGAAAGGACCATGACTACAATATATTTACACAATGCTGTGCACATAGTTAGCTCTTAATATGAAAAATAACCCTAAGTAATTGAACTGTTGGATTTTCCCCTAACTGATCTTTGGAGACAGTGTGAATTCATGTGAACATTTATTAAGTGAATACATTAGCTCCTTTTCCAATTTTGAACAACTTAAAATTTTGCCAACCAAGATTTAACCAATTCAAATGTAGGTGACCAAAATGAAGGGCTATAGGCACGTAGCTCATGGGAGTCTCCAGGACACATCAGTAAAATCATATTCAGGACTCCCATTTGAATAAATGCCTATATTTCTTCTCTAGGAAATTAATAATATGCATCATCTTCTCTCCTCCTTAGCATGTGAAAGATTTGGCCATTTTTGTTTTACTGCTTATCTCTTGGCATATGTGCCTTCAGAACAAGAGTTTAATCTGGCCATCAGTGTATATTTTGAGTTTGGAGAGTAAAGGTGACTTTTATGTGAGAAAATGTGTATGAAAAGTGCTGCTGTATAAGCTGTAAGGTATTATAAAAATGTTAGCTAACAAAAGGTAATATTTTAATTTTCATTTTTGGAACTGATATTCTCTTCACATTCTAGTGCTGTCTGTAGGTTTTACAAATGGAAGGATAATCAAGGGAGTGAGTCTTGGAGAAAAGTCCTCAAGTTCATGGTAAATGATGAGCCAGAGCTAATAGTAGGGAAAATTGAAAATTAGGTCATGTCTCTCATCAGTCATTCCTTTCAGGGGCATCCACCCCCCTTACTTGGATTCCTCTACTATCCAGAGTTTTTCACCATCATCTGTACCTTCCACTACTGTGCCATCTTATCAGCAATACTTAGCTCTCCATCCCTCCTGGAAAGTCTGAATCCAAAAGCTACTGGGAGAAAAATTAATGTTGCTCTTCAATGTCCTTGTGTTTGCTATTTAACCCATTAGGATACCTAAAACTTGGAATTTTCGACTTATTAGGAAACTGCAGTGTGTTCTAATCTTTTCATACAAGGACACATAAAAAATGATATTTATATGACACACTAGGGGAAGCAAATGAGAATATTTGTACATACAGGCAAATAGTCCAAGGGTATTATCTACCCTAGGCACAGTCTAGCTATATCGAGTGTGGAAAGGATCGTTATCTAGGCATAGCAGTTGAGAAACTTTGAATTAATGGCTAGACAGAGCCTTATGGAGTTATTCAATCAACATCATGTAGGCAACCTTATTAATATAATTTCTACCGTTGTGCTGCCTGCCATTTTCTCTATTCCCACCAGCTTAATCCATGGATTTCAGGAATGTAAACAATTGTTGCAGCTCCTTTTTATAATAGTGGTTTTCTGTAGGGTTTCTGGGAAAATTTAAAAAGAAGTATAAGGCCTTTGTCTGGCCTCAAGAAGCTTACATTTACCTCAATCCTATTTATTTCTCACGTTTATTAAGCAGTTAGATTCTACCTGTCAAAATCCATAGTGGCTCCTTCTTTCGTGTATTTGAATTTGAACTGGTACATCTCAGTCACTTTCTACAAAAACCAAAGGAAATAAAGAAAAAAAAGAATTTAGAAAAGAAATCCAGAATCTTACCTGATCATAAGCAAGGAACATTTTCACTATGTACCTACTATACTTCCTATATAGCTGTTTGTTTCACAGTATCACAATATTCAAGAGTAACATTTCCAAATATAAAGACAACCTAGTTTTCTCCTCCATGCTAAAATAAATTAGATGAAAGATACTATTATTACCATTTTAAAGCTGGAAAAACAAAATCACAGAGTCAAATATCTAACCCAACTAGGTAAATGACAGTGGAACCAGCTGAGAAACCATTCATTCATGTAACAAATGTTTATTGAATGTCTACTTTGTGCCAGGCACTGGAGTCACAGTGGTGAACAAAACAGAAAGGGTCCCTGTTTTTCTGGAATATACATACAATCCAGTAGGGGAAATAGTCAGTAAAAAAGTAAACAAATGAAATAAGCTAACTCCAATAGTGTAAGTGCTATGAACATGAAGCAGATGCTGTGATAGAGGTTCATGAAGGGGACAAGTGCTGCTTTGGTTTGGAAGGGCCAAGGAAGCCCTTGCTGAAGAGGTGAGGTTTGAGTTGAGCCTCAAGGGTCAGTTATGTGCAGATCTTGGGGGTGGGGTGCCTCAGGCAGAGGGAACAGCAATGCAAAGTCTCTGAAGTGGGAAGGGACGCCTCTTCTAGGGTCAGAGAGGAGGCCCAGTGGCTGGAAACCAGTGAGCAAGGGGGAGAACCCAGGAAATGAGGTTATAAAGGAGACTATGGGGCCTTGTTGGCTATGGTAAGGGGTTTGGATTTCATTCTAAGCCAGAAGTCTACAGAAGAGTTTTAAGCAGGTGAGTTATTTGCAGTTTTTAAAACATCATCTTGGATCCTTTAAAAGTGCAGAGGGGAAGAAATAAAAACCATGAGAGCAATTAAGAGGCTACTGCAGTAATTCAGGGAAGACTACAACGGCAATAGGAAAACTAGAAAAAATTAGAAAAGGAGCCCTGATCTCTGACATCAAGTCTTGTTTTTTCAGTCCTGCACTAAAAACTAGATGCTACTACTATCTGCTCTCCTCACTGTTAAGAAAACTAGAAATAAAGAGGGACAAATTTCCTCATAAGAGACAGATTCCGTTTAAAATAAAATGAATGTCTGGCTGGGCATGGTGGCTCACGCCTATAATCCCAGCATTTTGGGAGACCGAGGCAGGCAGATCACTTGAGGTCAGGAGTTCAAGACCAGCCTGGCCAATGTGGAGAAACTCTGTCTCTACCAAAAAATACAAAAATTAGCCGAGTGTGGTGGTGCACACCTGTAATCCCAGCTACTTGGGAGGCTGAGGCAGGAGAATCGCTTGAACCCAGGAAGTGGAGGTTGCAGTGAGCCGAGATTGTTCCTCTGCACTCCAGCCTGGGTGACAGAGCAAGACTCCATCTCAAAAAATGAATAGAATAGAATAGAATAGAATAGAATAGAATAGAATAGAATAGAAAGAATAAAATAAACTGAAATATAAAATAAATAAATAAATAAAATTTAAAATAAATAAAATAAAATAAACATCCAGTAGTTGAAGCAAATGTTTCCTACAGATATGTCATACAGTATGTCTACAGAGCTGGAGAGGTACTAATGACAAGTAAAGGGTATAAGCTTAAAACAAAACACAAAAAATGTCCTTTATTCATCTGGTTCAGTATTTGATCCTTGACAATGTGAGAATGAGGATGTCAGACTGATCAGAAAAAGTTTCAGTGTTTCTGTTACTTTAAGCCTCCCAGCTTTGCTCATCTTAAACCTTAACATGAAACTTAATTACAGGTTATCAGGTCTTGGGAAAATTGGCTCATGATGCTTAAACTCTGAGGAGATTGATTTGTAATGGAGTTAATTTTAAAAGATAAAAGTATTTTCCTAATAAGACAGTCTACTTGAGAAATCAAATCAAGTTCAGAAAACTGCTTTGTAAATACAATAGGAGAGACAGATAAGATTAGAGGAGCCTATAGCAACAGGTTCACTCCAGATAGGCGAGATGAAGAGAGTCCTCTCTTAGCCAACGCTGGATGTCATTGCTCTGCCAAGCAAACAATGCCCATTCTTCCTGCCTGCCCATGTTTCTCAATCAACTCTAGCTTTTTAATGCTCTGAGTGATCTTTTGTTTTTTTAAATTGTAACAAGAGTAGGTTGTTTTGGTAGTTGATAATTTTATTTACACTTTATTATTTGATCCCCGAAGCAACTAGTAAAAGTTATATTTATAATTGTTTTACAGAAGATGCCAATCCTTAATTAACTTCAGTCTGACTCTGGCTTATCTAGGAAGGCATATTTACAGCAGGCACTATTCTTAACACCTCATATAACACTTTTCAGACTAATGTGTTGCCTAATAAAGATGAACCATTGAACTGCTCATCAGTGGTTTCTATGAATCATACTAAATATAGTCACATAAGCCAAAGGAGCAGCAACACATGCAGCCTTTCCTTCTGCCTCCACATTGCAATCCATTGGCAAGACTTTTCAGGTCTATCTCTAAAGCAAATCGCAAGTCCATCTGACACTCATTGTCTGTTCTGTAGCCAAAAGGAGTTTTTGAAAATACAAATCAGACCATGTCACTCCTTTGCTTAAAATCCCGTTAGCTTCTCACCACCCTTAAAATAAAATCCAAAAGTTATGTTGATTTGCAAGGCCCTACTCATCTGTCCCTTGTCTCCCTCTCTGACCTTACCTCTGGTCACTTTCCCTTGCACTCAGCTAAGCTCTAGGCTCATAGTACGTTTTCTGTGCTCGAACTCCCAAGATTCCTTCCTGCCTTAGGGCTTTTGCACAGCTATACTCTGGAACATGCGGTCTCCAGTTAATGATAATAATAATATTCAGGCACTGCCCTAAACATTTTACATCAGTTCATTCTTGTGTAGCCAACACTCTGAAGTAGATATTATTCTCATTATTGATGAAGCTAGTAAGTGGTAGAACTGCGATTTGACTCCAGTACCTGTGATGTTAACTATGGTGTTATTTGGCCTGTCACATGTCATTGCCCCTCACAGGGTTGCGTAGGCTGACTTCTTCTGGTTATTCATCTCAGCTCAAACAGTAGCCTCTCAAGGATGCCTCCTAGGAACTGCCCAATTTAACACAGCCATCCAATCCCTCCTTCTTCATTCTCCACTTCAGCACTCTCTAGTACATTACCTTTTTAAAAGATTTTCTTCATAGCACTATGTCTATCTGAAATTGTTTTACTAATTTTTGTTTATTTATTTATTATTTATCCTACCTCATAAGAATGTAGGCTTCCAGAGAGCAGGGATCTTGCCTATCCCATTCACTCCTGTGTTTTTATACCTTGAACAGTGCTAGGCACATAAAAGGAACCCAATTAATATTTGCTGAATGAATAAATATTTGGCCAGAGTAGAGTTCATGCTTACTTAGGATTTCATCCTATAAAGAAATTTTCCAAAATAAAGTATATTGTGGCTAGAAACAGGGGCCACTTACAGTTAAGCTCATGAAGCAGTCTATTAAAAGTGAGTGTTGGCCAAGTGCAGTGGCTCACACCTGTAATCCCAGCATTTTGGGAGGCTGAGGAAAGGGAATCCTTTGAGACCAGCTGGGGAAACATAACCCCATATTTCCAAAAATTTTAAAAAATAACTGGGCATCGTGGTGAACAACTGCAGTCCCAGCTACTTGGGAAGCTGAGGTAGGAGCATCGCTTGGGCCTAGAAGGTCAAGGCTGCCATGAGCCAAGATCACACCACTGCACTCTAGCCTGGGTGACGCAGGGAGAGCCTGTCTCTTAAAAAAATGAAAAATAAAGAGTGTTGATCACCTCTAATGCTAAAGAGGCACAAAGGAATAGACAGTGAAACCATAAGATTTATGCCTTCACAATATTCATATATAATAATTCCATATGGTCTTGCATGCATTAAGCTGCATAAATCTTTCTTATTTACATTTTGTCTTACATGCTTTACTCATACTTGCTACTCATTTTGTAGTGTGTGCCTATAGAAAAGCTACGTTATCACTCTTCTCTATTTTAGTACTTAGTTTACTTAGATGCTTACTTTTGTTGGTCATCTTCCTCATGAGATAGAGCAACCAGAACAAAACTTCAAGCACAGAAGTACCGTAACTTCGTGGAATGCTGAAAACTCGGTCTTCTGAACTAGGGACACACACTTGTTTGATTTAAGCCAGAGGTTCTCAATTGTTGTACCATGACATACTCTTCACAAGAGTGCTGCAAATTTTAATCCACCTGTCCAGTGTATTTTTGCTTCAGGCATATAAACATTGTTATTGTTTGTGCAATTTTGTTTAGGAAAGGATATACTTCCAGGCATACAACTGAAGAAACATGGCACAATATGAGATAAATGCCAAAGAAGATGTTTATGTTAGAATGTTGTTTTGTGAGTACATAAGAGAATGAGATCAGGGAGGTAAGTAGTTTTATCAGTGACTTGATGCTAAATAGCAATCATAAAATAATGTAACTTGTGGATGCTCTTTGTGCCCTATGAACATTGCTATATCACAGTAGTAGTTACATTGTAATTATTACTGATTTGTTTGGGCTCTTTTGAGTGTTTTAGTATCATCCAATAGGCTACTGAATTTTTTAGTAATAAAAAGTATACCATGAACACACGGGTTAGGAATCACTACCTACCCATAAGGGGAACACTCTGTAAACATTCAAAATATTTTTTTCCTGGGTCATAAATGATAGCTGAAAACTTACCACATAACAAGCTTTTGTTTCCTAATTTCATTATTATATATGCTCGCATTTCTTCCCACTCTGTAATACTTTTTTTGTAATTAAACTCAATTTGCTTAGCATTTCACTACCCCCCCCAAAAAAACACTGGTTTTAAACTAGGAAGTTTTCACGCATAAGAAAACATGATAAATACTACACTAAGAAAATGACCAATTTAGTAACTATCAGAAGGTTTTATTTTGGAAAACTTCCCTTCAAACTTACAGTGTGGTGGGGAAGCATTTTGAAATGAAACAAGAGACAAAGAAATAAAAGATAGAACTAGTTTGGGCATTGAGGAATTTCTACCTACTGTATGTAACAGTTTTCTTACCCCTTGCTTAAACAGCTACATGTCATCTTGCAAAGAAAGAGTATTAAGAGCTAAAAATGCATAATTTAGTCTAGAATAGCACCAGTTAGGCCAAATATGTAGCCTTAGAGAACGAAAATTGGTAAGTAAAGAAAAAGGAAAGAAAGCTAGGAGAAAGACAAAGAGAGTAAAATGAGAAGAGAACACAAGTTTTCTCCCTCCATTTCTGTGCCACAGCCACATTCTAAGTGGTACAAGTAACTATTATGTGTCCAAGACTATGAGACAAGACGCTTGTCCTCAAGAATTCACAATCTGGGCCGGGCATGATGGCTCATGCCTGTAATCCCAGCACTTTGGGAGGCTGAGGAAGGCAGATCACTTGAGGTCAGGAGTTCGAGACCAGCCTGGCCAACATGGTGAAACCCCATCTCTACTAAAAATATAAAAATTAAAATTATAAAAAATATAAAAATTAGCCGGGCATAGTGGTGCATGCCAGTAGTCCCAGCTACTCAAGAGGCTGAGGCAGGAGAATTGCTAGAACCTGGGAGGCACAGGTCACAGTGAACCGAGATTGCACCACTGCTCTCCAGCCTGTGTGACAGAGTGAGACTCTAAAAAAAAAAAAAGAAGAAGAAGAAGAAAAAGAAGAAGAAGAAGAATTCACAATCTGGTTGAGGAGATTAAGTAATCAATATGAATCAACTGAGAGTGTTAAATTGTGGGGTTCTGCTGGAAAAAAAAATTTAAAGAAAGAAGTTAGCATAGACCAAATAGCCAAAGAGGCTTACATATAAGATTTGAACATAGTTGGTCTTGAAGATGAGTCGGATACCCTAAACAGAGGGAAGAAATCTAAAGAGAGAAGTAAAGAGGTAAAACTCCGAAAATCTGTGAAAACATGAAAAGGGGGAGAATTTAATTGGCATAAAAGAAAATTAGAGTTTTGCCATATCTCATTTATTTTCCCAAAAGGCCATAAACAGAAAGGATTCATAATCAGTTTAAATAAATAATAAAATGTGGTTTTACATGACTCAGAAAAAAAAGGCCATAAAATTAAATTTTAAAATTTTAAGAAAAAAATGTGGTTTTATACATTTATACATTAAGAGAGTCTTAATGCCAACAGGTTAGGGAATAGGTTCAGTTCTTCTCAATGCCTTTTTTCCCCAATACCCTTAGATAGTTTTGAAAATCTCATAATAAGAGATTGGTCAAGTTTAGAGTAAAATATACTGAAAGAGCCCACTATGAGTTCCTCTGCTCATATGGTAGTCTAGCAACATAATATATAGCCTCAACTCAGAAAAACATCTTAAAATATTATATACATATATTACCCACCTATACGTTTGTGTGTTCTTACCTCAGATCCCATGGGATTTGTGTAAAGCTGTATAAGGGAAAATAAACAGCATTCAATTTCTGGAATTTACTAGATTACTCCTCATGAAATACATTTTTTATATAGAGTTCAATTGTGCTCTATTAGTTGAGTACAGGCATATATTTTAAGCTAGAGATAGGATATGCTTATTTTGTGAACGTAGAGTCTTTAGAATATTCTGTGAACACTGAATAAAAGGAAATTAATAATGAAGCATTCATAATTACCATGACTGAGCTACAAATAAATTCTAAATAATCCATTATGGTTTAAAATTTGTTCAATAAATCATAGACCTAAGACTCTCAATGGTATCTTCTCATTTTCTATTCTTAACTATGTATACCATGTTAAACTCAGAGGTATACAAAATTTCAAGAGTCTACCAAAGTTCAAAAACAAAAAATTTGGAGTCTGTAAAGTAACTAAAAAAATAAAATCCTGAGAGCCAATAAATGAAGCAGATAGTACAGCCTATATATTTTCCCAGGTGTTATACCAAAGAAATATACAGTTCATAATCTTTTATTAAAACTTCTGATAGATCCTGTTTTTAATTCCAAGACAGATAAAAGAAAAGTCAGGGAGGAAGGGGAGAGTACTGTTTTAATGTTTCACTTGCCAAAAGACAATGAAATAGAGACAGAGGCTTGGTCTTTAAATGAGTGTGTACTTACTGTCAGTACTGCCATACGTAGCTTCAAGAGAAAGAAAAATATTATTATTATATACTTGCACCTATGTTATCATTCTTTTCAATAGACTAATTAAAATATTATTTCAGAGATTTTTGAAAGATTGGGGTAGGAAAAAAATACCCAGAAGACCAGAACAAAAAGGATACAGTCATCACTCAGTATTTGAGAAGGAATTTTTTAGTTCTAGGACTCCCTATGAATACCAAAATCCATGTGTACTCAAGTACCTCAGGGAGTATATGAAAAGTCAGCCCTCCGTATCTGGGTTTCACATCTGCAGATACTGTACTTATTTTTTTATTTTTATTTTATTTTTTGTTTTTGAGACAGAGTCTCACTCTGTCGCCCAGGTTAGAGTGTTGTGGCATGATCTCAGCTCACTGCAACATCTGCCTCCCAGGTTCAAGGGATTCCCTTCCTGAATAGCTGGGATTATAGGTGCCCACTACAATGCCCAGCTAATTTTTGTATTTTCTTTTTTTCTTTTTCTTTCTTTTTTTTTTTTTTTTTGAGACAGAGTCTTGCTCTGTCGCCCAGGCTGGAGTACAGTGGTGTGATCTCAGCTCACTGCAAGCTCCACCTCCTGGGTTCACACCATTCACCTGCCTCAGCCTCCCAAGTAGCTGGGACTACAGGCGACCACCACCACATCTGGCTAATTTTTTGTATTTTTAGTAGAGACAGGGTTTCACCGTGTCAGCCAGGATGCTCTCGATCTCCTGACCTCGTGATCTGCCCGCCTCGGCCTCCCAAAGTGCTGGGATTACAGGCATGAGCCACCACAGCCCGCCTAAGTTTTGTATTTTCAGTAGAGACGGGGTTTTGCCATGTTGGCCAGGCTGGTCGTGAACTCCCAACCTCAAGTGATCCTCCCACCTTGGTCTCCCAAAGTGCTGGAATTACAGGTATGAGCCACTGCGCCCAGCCTGTGTTTTCTTTTTCTTTCTTTCTTTTCTTTCTTTCTTTTTTTTTTTTTTTTGACTCACCAGGCTGGGTACAGTAGCACGATCTTGGCTTACTGCAACATCCACCTCCTGGGCTCAAGCAATTCTCCTGCCTTAGCCTCCTGAGTAGCTAGGATTACACACGTGCGCCACCACGCCCAGCTAATTTTTGTATTTTTAGTAGACACAGGGTTTCACCAAGTTGGCCAGGATGATCTCGATCTTCTGACCTTGTGATCCACCCGCCTCAGCCTCCCAAAGTGCTGAGATTACAGGCGTGAACCACTGCCCTGGCCCCGTCCTGTATTTTCAATCCACCTTTGGTTGCAGCTGTGGAAGTCACAGATACAGAGGGCCAACTGTATTTATTGAAAATAATCCATGTATAAGTGAACCCGTGAAGCTCAAACCCATGTGGTTCAAAGGTCAACTGTACTTTTTTTTTCTGGGAGGGTCACAATTAACTTTATGCTAAAATTATATGAAGCCAGGTGCGGTGTCTCACACCTATAATCCTAGCACTTTGGGAGGCCAAGGTGGGTAGACTGCCTGAGCTCGGGAGTTTGGGACCAGCCTGGGAAACATGGTGAAACCCTGTCTCTACTAAAATACAAAAAATCAGCCAGGCGTGGCTGCTTGTGCCTGTAATCGCAGCTACTTGGGAGGCTGAAACAGGAGAATAGCTTGAATTTGGGAGGCAGAGGTTGCAGTGAGCTGAGATCACGCCATTGCACTCCAGCCTGGGCGATAGAGATTCTATCTAAAAAAAAAAAAAAAAAAAGTATATGTTCACAATTTGATAGCATATAAAGAGGAATTTCCCAGATATCTGAAAACTGATTCTTTCCTATAATTTTTTTCTTTTTTTCTCTCCATTTCCGAAAGACTAGCATTTTTAAATTGATACATAATAGTTGTACATATTTTGGGGGTACATGTGATATTTTGATACCTGTATATAAAGCGTAATGAGTTAAACTGTATTTTAAATCATTTCTAGATTACTTATAATACCTAATACCATGTAAATGCTATATAAACACTTGTCACACTGTATTTTTATTTGTATTATTTTTTATTGTTGTACTGTTATTTTTTCTAAATATTTTCCAGTCGGTTGAATCTGTGGATGTAGAATGCTCTGATACATGGAGGGCCAACTGTACTAACTATTCACTCATTCAAGTGAGAGTCCATCACATACACAGGGCTCTGCTAGAGAGGAGAGGGACACAAAAAAGATAACTATCCCTCCTCTCAAAAAGTTATATTCTAGTTCTGGAGGCAAAAGGTATACAAAATAATTCAGTATTACTAAATAAATGTGCAACAAGTACCTCAAAAAGTGTCCCATTTGAAACTAATCTACTAAAGTAAAAATGTCTTATATGTCTATAAAGTCCTTGTCCTCTCTACATATACACTACTATGTACAGATTATCTCTTCTTGAAAGAGTAATATATAGAGATAGAAATATAATCAAGCCAATGATAATTGTTTTTAAAAACTAGAATACAAATCAGAAAATTTCAGGCTAGGCACAGTGGTTCTTGCCTGTAATCCCAGCACTTTGGGAGCTCTCAAGGAGGGCGAATCACTTGAACTCAGGAGTTCAAAGTCAACCTGGAAAACATGGTAAGATGCCATCTTTACAAAAAGTAAGATAATTAGCTAGGCACGGTAGTGCACACTTGTGGTCCTAGCTATTTGGGAGGCTGAGACAGGCAGATTGTTTGAGGCCTGGAAGTTGAGGCTGCAGTGAGCCATGATTGTGCCAATGTACTCCAGCCTAGGCAACAGAGTGAAACCTTATAAGAAAGAAAGAGAGGGCCGGGCACAGTGGCTCATGCCTGTAATCCCAGCACTTTGAGAGGCTGAGGAAGGCGAGTCACGAGGTCAGGAGTTCAAGACCAGCATGGCCGACATGGTGAAACCCCATCTCTACTAAAAACACAAAAAATTAGCCAGGCGTAGTGGCAGGCGCCTGTAGTCCCAGCTACTCAGGAGGCCGAGGCAGGAGAATAGCTTGAACCCAGAAGGCGGAGGTTGCAGTGAGCCAAGACCATGCTGCTGCACTCCAGCCTGTGCAGCAGAGAGAGACTCCAAAGAAAAAGAAGAAAGGAAAGAAGGAAGGAAGGAGAAAAGAAAAGAAAAAGAAAGAAAAGAGAGAGGAAGAAAAGGAAGGAAGGAAGGAAAGAAGGAGGGAAGGAGGGAAAGAGAGAAAGAAAAGAAAGAAAAAATTTCAGAACCACAATTTCATATCAAAGGACTAAAACTTTACTGCCACTTTGTGGCCATTTTGATTACTGCATATAAACTCATACATTAATTAATTGAGTTCATTTATTTACGCATTCATTCAAAAATAGACATGGCTGCTATCTCAGGGAACATTCAGACTACCAGGGGAGAACAACAGTAAACAACAAAAAAATAGCAAAGATAGCTATATCATTATCATCGTGTTCATTGCTATGAAGCAGCAGCATGGGGTGCTATGAGAACATAAAAACCATCTAGGCTGGGGAGGAGGGTGTCAGGGAAGGCCTCCCTAGGGAAGTAAATATTTAAGCTGAGACTTGAAAGATAAATTTGAGTTAGCCAGGCAAGGTGTATGGGGCAGGGGAGAGAAGTTTCTAGGCAAGAGGAACAAGATATGCAAAGGTAAAAGGAGCTTGGCATGTTCTAGATTGCTTGTGTGGTTTGAACATGGGAACAACAGTGATACCTTGGAAGGCAGACAGGGATCACATAGGCCTTGCAGACCATGTGAAAGACTCTGAACTTTATTTTAAAAGCTGTGGAAAATGTTTAAACAAAAGAACAACACGATCAGACTTGGGTTTCTGAAAGTATGCAGTGTGGACAGTGGATCGGAACGGTGAGGAACTGAGAATGGGAATAAGGAAACAAGCTAGGTAACTATATACAATATAGTCTCTTTTTTTTACAATAATTATCTACAACACTGATATGTGTTTATTTTAAAGAATTCAAGCAGGCCGGGCGCGGCGGCTCAAGCCTGTAATCCCTGCACTTTGGGAGGCCAAGACGGGCGGATCACGAGGTCAGGAGATTGAGACCATCCTGGCTAACACGGTGAAAACCCGTCTCTACTAAAAAAATACAAAAAACTAGCCGGGCGTGGTGGCGGGCGCCTGTAGTCCCAGCCATTCGGGAGGCTGAGGCAGGAGAATGGCGTAAACCCGGGAGGCGGAGCTTGCAGTGAGCTGAGATCCGGCCACTGCACTCCAGCCTGGGCGACAGAGCGAGACTCCGTCTCAAAAAAAAAAAAAAAAAAAAAAAAAGAATTCAAGCACAACATAAAGTACAAAATAAGTATAAAAATCACCCAAAATTGAAACCCCATCTCTACTTAAAAATACAAAAATTAGCCAGGCGTGGTGGCACACACCTATAGTTCCAGCTACTCGGGAGGCTGAGGCAGAAGAATCACTTGAACTCGGGAGGCGGAGGTTGCAGTGAGCCAAGATTGCGCCACTGCACTCCAGCCTGGGCAACAGAGGGAGACTCCATCTCAAAAAAAAGAAAAAAAAAGTCACCCAAAATTTCACAACTAGAAATAATCATGCTCTTACAGGGGAACATCTTTCAAGATCTCTAGAAACTCAAATTTGATTTTACTCAAACTATTTTCATTTATTTATATACTTATTTATTTGAGATGAAGTTTCACTCTGTCGCCAGGCTGGAGTGCAGTGGCATGGTCTCAGCTCATTGCAACCTCTGCCTCCTAGGTTCAAGCAATTCTCCTGCCTCAGCCTCTCAAGTAGCTGGGATTATAGGCACAAGCCACCATACCCAGCTAATTTTTTGTATTTATAGCAGAAATACAAGGTGTCACCATGTTGCCCAGGCTGGTCTCAAACTCCTGGGTTCAAGAGATTCACCCGCCTCAGCCTCCCAAAGTGCTGGGATTACACTGTGCCCGGCCTCAAACAACTTTTAAAACATCGTACCAGCTACAAGGTCACCTGAGGAAAGTTATAAAAGATTAACAACTGAAAAACAATATAAATACTATTTACTTAAGAGACTAAGTCATCTATCTAAAATTTTGTCTTTTGATCTCCCCAAAACAAGTTATTTTGACTGAGTCAGTCATACAGGTAGTCATTTAGTAAAATAAATGTATCAAACTAGCTAGATACCCTTTGTACATTATACTGCTATTTGAGTACATGTAATACTTATAATATTTTATTTAAGAAGTGACTCTTACTATTATATTATGACTTCCCTGAGAGTGGAATCACATTTTACTCTCATTATTATCTCATCCAATGCCTAGGCACAATGTCTGGCACAGATTAAATAGCCGATGTATAAAGAATGAATGTTTAACACATACATAGTGTTTGTTATGTGCCAGGCATTGTTCTAAACATTTTAGATCAGCGGTTTTCAAATTGTGGTCCCTAGACCAGCAGTCAAGAGCATCACTTGTAATTTGTCTGAAATGCAAATTCTTACATCAGAATATTGAGGTGAGGCTTGACAACCTGTGTTTTAACAAGTCCTCCAGGTGATTCTGATGCAAGCTAAAGTTTGAGAACCACTGCTTTAGATTATTAACTCATTATCAAATAACCTTAACAAGTGGATTCTATTATTATCCCCATCTTATATGCAAAGAAACTAAGGTACCAAAAGGTAGGTTACTTGACAAAGGCCACACGGGTATTAAGTGACAAAACTGGGATTCTTCAGACCATCTGACTCCAAAACTTGAACTTCTAACTATATTGTACTGCCCATCAATGAGGAACAGTCAGGAAATGTCACTAAATGAATGGATGAAGGGGGAATGAATGAGCACTGTTCAGTATAACAGTGATGGCCTTCTCCCCCTCTCAATCTGTCCAAATATTTAGGGCCTTCAAAGCTCAAAAGCTATTTTCTCTCAAAAGATTTCTCTCATGTTCCTCACAGGGTATAGTGCCTGCTTTCCCATACTTCCCATTGCATATGATCATTATCTTTCTTTAGGCATTCATGACTTTCTAATGAGCATTATAGGGGTGATGAAAATATCTCTGATATTTTTACATTAAAATATCAAATTGACATAAAAAATCAATATATAGGCTGGGTGCAGTGGCTCATGCCTGTAATCCCAGCACGTTGGGAGGCTGAGTTGGGCAGATCACTTGAGGTCAGGAGTTCGAGAGCAGCCTGGCCAACATGGTGAAACACCGTCTCTACTAAAAATACAAAAATTAGCCAAGTGTGGTGGTGCATGTCTGTAATCTCAGTTACTTAGGAGGCTGAGGCAGGAGCATTGCTTGAACCTGGGAGGTGGAGGTTGCAGTGAGCCAAGATCGCGCCACTGCACTCCAGCCTGGGCGACAGAGAGAGACTCTGTCACACACTCACAAAAATAAATAAATAAATATGTAAAGCCCAATATGACATAGATGCTGGCCAGTCAGAAAGGATGCCAATTTAGCTCTAGAGCTGGGCTCCTGGAAGCAACCCTTGGACTAGATATTAACCTTTTGGTTACTGGATTTTGGAGTGTTCTGGAGATATCCCAAAAGAGACACTAGTAAAGTGATGTGGAGGATATTGATAGGGAGCCACATGAGGTCTCAGAAAAGCAGCAATTTACCATTCAATACAAAAATATTTCAATATTTTAAGAGCAGATACAGCTGAGTCAGTATGTAACAGCTGATCATCAGCCCTGCATATGAATATCACTTATCTTCTGCCAAGGTCTATAAGCTCTTTCCCACTTCTGTTTTATCTTTGTATCCCTAGGTCCCTCTGGTCAGTGTTGAATAAATCATAAGTAACAAATGTGCAGTGGAAATAGAAATATATGAATGTGCTAAATAATCTAGTGTAAGGCTTCCTGACCTCAAGATTTCTTAAAGGAACAGGAATTGAGGAGTAAAAAGAAGACATAGATGGAGAAAATGGGGAAAAGCAGTGGTGGAAATTTCAAATATTTATAGGCCTTGGCTGCCACTGGAGAGCAGCAGCCATGGCTCTGCTCTACCTTACAGCCATGGGACTCAACAAGGGCCACAAGGTGGCCAAGAATGTGAGCAAGCCCAGGCCTAGCTGTCACCACAGGTGCCTGACCGAACACACCAAGTTCATGCGGGATATGATCCGACAGGTGTGTGGCTTCACCCTGTATGGGCAGCATCCCATGAAGTAGCTCAAGGTCTCCAAGGACAAATGGGCCTTCAAGTTCATGAAGAAAAAGGTGGGAACACACATCTGCACCAAGAGGAAGTAGGAGGAGCTGAGCAATGTCCTGGCCGCCATGAGGAAAGCCGCTGCCAAGGACTGAGCCCCCTGCCTTGCCCTGCCCTCTGCTCATAATAAAAGCTTCACAGGAAAGAAAAAAAGAAAGAAAAAAGAAATTTCATTTATATACATCTTGTCTCTTCAACTAGAACTAGAGCCTCCATTCTGTACGCCCTTCATAGCTGTCTTGGGCGGCATGAAAGATCAGATGCACTTAAAATTTAAGCTATATATTTTTTTAAATCTGAGGTACAATACTAGTACAATACTACCTATTGTAAAGGAATAGATTATACTTATGAACTAAATATAGTTACCAAAATAACTAAGACAGAATAAAAACCAATTATTCAAGTCCATTTTTTTCCTTTCATATCTGCAAATTGAATCACCACTATTCTAAATATGTTCCATGCACTAAATGCCACATTCTTGTCTCTCCTGTCCCACATCCTGTGGATCTCTTCCAGTGACTTCAGAGGAAACTCTGTGGTCAAAAAGATATGAGTATGTAAAAGAGAAAAATGAGTTTTCTTTCTAATTGATGCAAAGGAGACATCAACAGGACAATAAAGACATAAGATAACAAGAAATTAGTTTATGAATGCAAACGTAGACACTTATACTGTTAAACACAACGAAATAAAAGTCTAATTTCTTTTTATAAAGAATAAAAGACAAGCCTTTGATTCCAGTGTAAGTTTAAAAACATTCTTACGTATCTCTTTTCCAAAGCATCAAAACAACCTTGAATCCTGTCAAGAAATAAATATTTGATGTCAATTGGACCACATGCAAAGCCAAAATAATTCCAAGTACAGAATTCATTTGCACTTTTTGCTTTGATGTACATTAAGTTGATAACCATTTTACCTTTCCTATTTAATCATTTTTTTAAACTTCCAGCAACTTTTAATATGTTGATAGAACTTTGTAAGTAGTAATGAGCAATTTTGTGGTAGTGAACCAAATTTTTTGGATCCCATGTTTAGTACACTGACACGCATGTGATGAATTATCAGTTTTTTAAATTTCTGTGGGTACATAGTAGGTGTATATATTTAGTATTTTATCACAGTTTTATTTTATACAAGTCAATTTTCTTTCAAAACAAAGCTAAATCAGTGTCTTAAAATTATTAATATTGATAATTAAAAATATTGAATAATTCTTACAAATTCCTAGAAAATTATTTTTTAAAAAGAAAGAGGGAAAGCAGGCCGGGACAATGGCTCACACCTGTAGTCCCAGCACTTTGGGAGGCCAAGGTGGGCAGATCATGAGGTCAAGAGATCGAGACCATCCTGGCCAACATGGTGAAACCCCGTCTCTACTAAAAATACAAAAATTAGCTGGGCATGGTGGCGTGCACCTGTAGTCCCAGCTACTCGGGAGGCTAAGGCAGGAGAATCGCTTGAACCTGGGAGGCAGAGGTTGCAGTGAGCCAAAATCGCGCCACTGCACTCCAGCCGGGCGACACAGGGAGACTTCGTCCTTCGTGCTCAAAAAAAAAAAAAAAAAAAAAAAGAAAGAAAGAAAGAGGGGCCGGGCACGCCCGGTGGGCTCAAGCCTGTATCCCCAGCAGCTTTGGGAGGCCGAGATGGGCGGATCACGAGGGTCAGGAGATCCGAGACCATCCTGGCTAACACTGTGAACCTCGTCTCTACCTAAAAATACAAAACTAGCCGGACGAGGTGGGCGGGCGGCCTGTAGTCCCAGCTACTCGGGAGCTGAGAGTGCCAGGAGAATGGCGTAAATCCAGGAGGTGGAGCTTGCAAGTGAGTCTGAGATCCGGCCACTGTGGCACTCGCAGGCCTGGGTGACAGAGCGAGACTCCGCGCCTCAAAAAAAAAAAAAAAAAAAAAAAAGAAGAAAACAGAAAGAAGAATAGAAAAGACAAAAGCGAAAGAGGGAAAGTAGGAAAGAAGAAATGTTTTTTTAAAAAAATGGTCTTGGCCGGGCGCGGTGGCTCACGCCTGTAATCCCAGCACGTTGGGAGGCCGAGACGGGCGGATAACGAGGTCAGGAAAACGAGACCATCCTGGCTAACACGGTGAAACCCCGTCTCTACTAAAAATACAAAAAAAAAAAAAAAAAAAAAAACTAGCCGGGTGTAGTGGCGGGCGCCTGTAGTCCCAGCTACTCAGGAGGCTGAGGCAGGAGAATGGCGTGAACCCGGAAGGCGGAGCTTGCAGTGAGCAGAGATCACGCCACTGCACTCCAGCCTGGGCGACTGAGCAAGACTCCATCTCAAAAAAAAAAAAAAGAAAAAGAAAAAAAAATCTTACTAAATAAAGTATTATGGGTAATTTCAGCCATGATAAAAATAATGTTGTTCAACTTTTACAGAATTTCTATTACTTACCATCTGATAATATGCAGTGACCCAGGACATTTTTTATCTTCTCGGAGGATTTTTAAACTGAGGTCTACAAAAACAGAAACACAGTCTATTTTTGTCTACTAAATGACTGCTGTACTGAAATTGTCCATGCTAAATAGGGTATTTCCTTTAACTATTTTATTTATGTAATTTATTTAGTATTATAGCTTATAAAAACATTTTGGATCTCTAAACATCTACTTTAAAAATAAATCCTATGTTAAGAAGTAGCTTAGTCTCAATTTTGATTACAGTTAGGAGCTTCCCCCTTCCAAAATGTAGCACAACTGAGTTGGCTCCAAAATCAATTTGTGTCCCTTCTTTGCCTCTGTAGAATTCTAAGTAATTATGAGGTAGTGTTGAGACCATCTGCATTGACCAACTTAAAATATACACCTCAATCTCAGTCATTTCTCTGTTATTTCTCTCCCTCTCAATGAAAAGAAAGGAAAGAAAAATTTCACATGGATTATTCTCAAATACTTACTTTATTTGAAATCTAACTACCTTTTTATACTTAGGAAGAATAGGAATATCATATTAAGAGTCTGGGTTTAGGCCGGGCGCGGTGGCTCACACCTGTAATCCCAGCACTTTGGGGGGCTGAGGCAGGAGAATTACTTGAGCCCAGGATGTCGAAACCAGCCAGGGCAACCTAGTGAACCCTCACCTCTAAAAAAAAAAATTAAAAAATTATCTGGGCATAGTGGCACATGCCTATAGTCCCAACTACTCAGGAAGCTGAGGCAGGAGGATCACTTGAGCCTGGAAGGTCGAAGCTGTAATCCTATAATGATCATGCCGCCACACTCCAGCCCGGACAATGAAATGAGACTCCATCTCTAAATAAATAAATAAATAAATAAATAAATAAATAAATAAATAGAATTTTGGTTTAAAGTAGTCCAAGATCAATCACTGATTTATGTGTGATTTTGCATAAGTAACTTCACCTTTTCATATTGTTTTCCTGTCCTAAAATTGATGTTACCTGTATCTCTCCTGAGGGATACAAAAATTATCCTGTGTTGATATAACATTCAGAAATTACAAGAGAGTGACACAGGAGTACTAAGCATTTTTATGATGTATATTACTTTAAAAACAAACATTGAAAGGGAGACATATCACTTCCACAATAACTGTCACAAAAAATAAAGCTATAGGGAATGGTATCATTGCCATTGCCTGGGGTAGTAACTGGCACACAGTATATGCTTATTACCAACAATATGTCTTTCTCAATTCTATGTTCTAGACACGAGGGGAAACTGTAAATATATGTTAGATATAAACACATTCACTATTACAAGTTTGTATCTCATAGACCAAAAGATGTCATAATACAAATGAGGTTGTTGTGATTGCAAATACCATGTTTATGTGCTTATAGCACACATGCATTTTATTGATGCTCTTACATTGCTTAATATTTTTTTCTTTTTTGTGACAGAGTCTCATTGTATCACCCAGGCTGGAATTCAGTGGTGCAATCACAGCTCACTGTAGCCTTAAGCCCCTAGGCTCAGATGATCCTCCCACCTCAGCCTTCAGAGTAGCTGGAACTACAGGTACCCACCACCATGGCCAGCTAAATTTTTGTATTTTTTGTAGAGACAGGGTTTCACCGTGTTGTTCAGGCTGGTCTTGGACTCCTAGGCTCGAGCAATCTGCCCACCTTGCCTTTCAAAGTGTTATGATTACACTTTGGATTACAAGCATGAGCCACCGTGCCCAACCAAGAGAATTAGACTAAAATGAGGCCAAGGTATATCATTAAATACAGATGTAAGAAATTTTAAATTAGATTTTGAAAAATAACATCTTACAAGGCAACTTGTAGCTCTCTATATTTATTTTCAAAATGATAGTTTCTATTTTAGTGACAAGTCAACAAGATTCACAATCCAGCTTTTTTAAAACTTTTTTTTAATACTTTAAGTTCTGGAATATATGCGCAGAACGTGAAGTTTTGTTCATGAGCCATGGTGGTTTGCTGCACCCATCAACCTGTCAACTAGGTTTTTAGCCCTGCATGCATTAGGTATTTGTCCTAATGCTCTCCCTCCCCTTTCCCCCCACCCCTTGACAGGCCCC
>NW_016816945.1:443499-451456 GCF_001698545.2 Rhinopithecus bieti
CTTGCTCTGTCGCCCAGGCTGGAGTGCAGTGGCCGGATCTCAGCTCACTGCAAGCTCCGCCTCCCGGGTTTACGCCATTCTCCTGCCTCAGCCTCCTGAGTAGCTGGGACTACAGGCGCCCGCCACCTCGCCCGGCTAGTTTTTTGTATTTTTAGTAGAGACGGGGTTTCACCATGTTAGCCAGGATGGTCTCGAACTCCTGACCTCGTGATCCACCCGTCTCGGCCTCCCAAAGTGCTGGGATTACAGGCTTGAGCCACCACGCCCGGCCTCCATATGAAATTTAAAGTAGTTTTTTTCTAATTCTGTGAAGAAAGTCAATGGTAGCTTGATGGGAATAACATTGAATCTATAATTACTTTGGGCAGTATGGCCATTTTCACGATAAACAATCCAGCTTCTTAAACAAATAAGATTTTGAAAAATTGTTGAGTCCTAGGTACTCGGGTTTTTTACTTTTTGGTTTTTTGTTTGTTTGTTTGTTTTGAGATGAAGTTTTGCTCTTGTCACCCAGGCTGGAGTGAAATGGCATAATCTTGGCTCACTGCAATGTCTGTCTCCTGGGTTCAAGTGATTCACCTGCCTCAGCCTCCCAAGTAGCTGGGATTACAGGTGCCCACTACAATGCCCAGCTAATTTTTGTATGCTTAGTAGAGACAGTGTTTCACCATGTTGGCCAGGCTGGTCTCGAACTCCTGACCTCAGGTGATCCACCCACCTCGGCCTCCCAAAATGTTGGGATTACAGGCATGAGCCACCATGCCTGGCCGGTACTTGTTTTTATAATAAGAGAAGAAAAGGGGCCAGAAACAGCTTGTAATATAAGGAAATGAGATGATAAGTTTAAGAGCACTGAAACAAAAGGAATGAAAGTAGAAGACCTGGCAATTGAGAAAAAAGCCAGAACTGATTAGAATAATAATTATCTTAAAATCCATGTGAATCAACAAGTGAGTATGGCTTTTTTTTTCCCCCAGCATTTTTACATATGTTAACAGAGAGAAAAGGTTTTCACTTGGTTCCTTTGAACTTCCTCAATGCCAAAGTGTACTAAAGAATAAATTCAATTGAGACACAAAATAGTGCAAATCTACAGCATTCAAATAGATTTTGATCTAGCTGTTGCTTTTATACTAGACTTGTCCAAACAGATTTCTTTTTTCTTCCATCTGTCACCTGGCATCTAGCCAGGAACTAGTAATTCCTATAAGTAAAATCACTACACACAGTAAAATTAAAATGGAAAAATGGATTAGCAAATTGGTCTCGAAGAACAGGCCCTTAAGTTGGAATTAGCACACTTTGTGAGAATTTGTGTATTCCTGCTAAATAGAGAAAGGGGCTACAACAGCCAAAGAGACTAGTTAGTTTAACTTTACCATCCAAATGGCGTTCTCCATAAGAGCTCTCTGGAAACAGGCCCCTTAGGTATGTTATACATGAGATGGAAGTAGCAAAAAGTTTCTTCACCATTTTCAGGGACTCATGCTCATTAGTGATTTGGGATGGGAAAACTGTTTCCTGGAAAAACAATGGAGGTGAAAAAAGATTAGTATTCTTTAATATATTCAGTTCAACACATCATTACCATAGATATAATGAAAAGATTTCTCAGAACTTCAAATTTGATACATTTGAAGGTAATCAAAAAGAAACAGTGCTTTGAATATTACATTAAATTAGATCTTCATAGGCAAGGCAGAGCAGAAAGGCAGAAACAATTACCCAAGTAATTCAAGACTAAAACAATTTATTTCATAATGATCCATGAAACTGGAGTTTTACTATGATTATGTAATCTCCTTCTCTTTCATACACTCCTCGGACCCTACTGCAATCTGGATTTTACTCCTTTCCTTTCTACACTATTCTCTCCAAAGTCACCAAGTACAGTCCTATGGTTGACCTCTTCTCATCCCTCATAATATGTAACTTCTTTATATTATCTGACACTGTTACCCACATACTCTCTTTTCCTCTCCAAGGTGCCATAACACTATTTTGGTTTTTCTCCTATTCCTACGTATCTGTCTCAGTATCTTTTATTTTTTTCCAGTTGTTCTGCTCTTTAAATGTTGGTTATCCCCCAGGATTCTGTCTTCAGGCTTTTTCTCTTTTACAGCTGTCTTCTTGAATAATTTCATCTAGTTTCATAGCTTCAGCTACAGCCTATACAGAAAGGATTTAGGGTTCCTATTTCTGTTATGAGTCCCAGTTCTATATTTTTATTTCCTGAACATCTGCACCTAAACTACTTTGTAGATCACTTAAACTCAGTTTATCTCTGCCACCCCTGGCTAAAACCTGATCCCAAGTCTCATTCTCAGACTAGTGAATCAGCACTACTCCAGTCATCCAGGTTAGAAGCAGCTTCATCTTTGTCTTCTCTCTTCTTCATACCCTACTAAATTCTATTAATTCTCTCTAAAAGAGTTCTCAAATCTATTTTCTCCTTTCCCTTCTCACTGCCACTGGCTTGACTAAGGACATACTCAATTATCTCCTTGATTACTGCAGTAGCCCCTGATTTCATTGCTAACAATTCTTTTATTCAACCTGTCTTCCATATTGTCATCAGAATTAATTTTCAAGGATACAAATCTTATCAGTGTTCGTCCAGGATAGAGTTCAAGTACCTTAGAGTGGGATTTGAGAACTGTCAAAATCTTATTCTTGTTTAGCTCTCCTGCTTCATCTCGTACCCCTTCCTCCCTACCCACACTCCCTTATTCTCTCCCATGCACCCCACTGTCTAGCCATGTGGAATTGCGGCTATTCATCTACTATTCTATTGCCATGTATTTCCACACTTTTGTGCTTTGCTTAAGCCAGAGCTCTGAGGAATACAAACCTTCTGTAAGATGTCACATAGTGTTCTATAAAAAGTATCAATACTAGGAATAGCTTCCTGCTAAATTTTATGTATGTGTATATATACAACATAGTAAACAAACTTAAATCATTGTTCTTAAATGATTAGATAGTCTTCCTTAAGAAATAGTGTGCCATAAAAGGAGTGTGATAAGAGAGCAACTGGTATATGAATTTGTGACTTTTGCTTCAGTATGTAAGGAGCATCTACCAAGAGTCATCTTGCATATAGAATATTTGCTGATGGATAGGTTGTGCCAGTATCTCAAATTATCATTTCAACATATGTTTGACATACTATGTGTACTGTATACACAATGTTTATTGTGTTTACGTATTAAAATAAAATAAAATTTGATCTGTTTTCTTTTCTTTTCTTTTCTTTTTTTTTTTTTGAGACGGAGTCTCGCTCTGTCGCCCAGGCTGAGTGCAGTGGCCGGATCTCAGCTCACTGCAAGCTCCGCCTCCCGGGTTTACGCCATTCTCCTGCCTCAGCCTCCCGAGTAGCTGGGACTACAGGCGCCTGCCACCACGCCCGGCTAGTTTTTTGTCTTTTTTTTTTTTTAGTAGAGACGGGGTTTCACCGTGTTAGCCAGGATGGTCTGGATCTCCTGCCCTCGTGTTCCGCCCGTCTCGGCCTCCCAAAGTGCTGGGATTACAGGTTTTAGCCGCCGCCCCTGGCCTCTTTTTCTTTTTTTTGAGACGGAGTGAGACGAGTTCGCTCTGTCGGCATGTCGGCTGGAGTGCAGTGCCCGATCTCGGCTCGACTGCAAGCTCGCCCTCCGGGTTACGCCATTCTCCTGCCTTCAGCCTCCCCAGTAGCTGGACTAACAGGTCACCGCTACCACGCCGGGGCTAACATTTTTTGTAATTTTAGTAGAGGATGGGGGTTTCACCGGTGTCAGCAGATGGTACCGATCCTCCTGACCTATCGTGATCCCCCGTCTCCGCCTCCCACAAGTGCGGGTTAAGGACGTGGAGCCACCGGCGCCAGCCGAATCTGTTTTTCATAATTATTCTGTAGGCTGCTTTTGCTGCTTTTCTATTAAGCCAAGCCAAAGATATTCTCAATGAAATTCCAGTCGGTGTGTTAATACATTATAATTCTAAAGTATTTTCTAAATATTAACAAATTAGACTATATTAAACTTTAGAACTTCTGTTCATTAATATACTACTAAGAGCATAGGTCTTACAAAGGACTCATATCCAGAATGTATAAAGAACTCCTAAAATTCTTTAAGAAAGACAAATAGAAAAGTGTCTATTTGTATGAAAATAGACAATAAAAGAGCATATCCAAATGACCAATAAACAAATGAAAAAGTGTTTAAATTTTATCAGGCAAGTGAGCATTAAAATCACAAGGAGGCCAGGGGTGGTGGCTCACACGTGTAATCCCAGCACTTTGGGAGGCTGAGGTGGGCGGATCACTTGAGGTCGGGAGTTCAAGACCAGCCTGGCCAACATGGTGAAACCCCTGTCTCTACTAAAAATACAAAAATTAGCCAGGTGTGGTGGAGGGTGCCTATTATCCTAGCTACTCGGGAGGCTGAGGCAGTAGAAACACTTGAACCCAGGAGGTGGAGATCACAGTGAGCCAAGGTTGTACCACTCCAGCCTGGGCAACAGAGTAAGACTGTCAAACAAACAAACAAAAAAATCACAATGAGAGAATACTACACACCCACCAAAATGGCTAAAAGTTTTTAAAAGGATGTAGAATAATAAAAACTCCTAAACACTGGTTGTGGGAGTGTAAATGGGTACAACCTCTTTGGAAAGTTGCTTGGCAGTATATAATAAAGCTAAATAATTACATATCCTATGACCCATATTTTACTCATAGGTATACATCCAACACATATGCTTATATGTTCACTATAGGACATGTATTAGAGTATTCAGAAAAGCATTATTTGTAATAGACCCACGCTGGAAACCACCCAAATGCTCATCAACAGTAAAATGAATAAAACTGTGGTATATGCCCCCGATGGAATACTATATAGCAATGAGAATGAATGATCTGTAACTATACCAAGTAATACAGATGACTCTCACTCATAATGCTGAGCAAAAGAAACCAGATACAAATGAGTATTAGTGTATGATTTCATTTATATAAAGTACAAAAGCAGGTGAAACTAATTTATGCTGTTAGATGTCAAGATGGTGGTTTCTCTTGGTGGGGAGAGGTAATAATAACTAGAAGACAGCATGAGAGGGAGTGCTGGTAGTGTTCTGTTTTCTGATCTGGCTTCTGGCTTACAACAATGTGTTAAGTTTGTAAAAATTCATTTAGTTGTACACTTATACATTATATGAATATATTCAGTAAAAATGTTAAGTGTTTGCTGGTCATATAAGTTTGGAAAATGTTGTCTTATGCAGTTCTTTTGGCCAGGCATGCTCTTTTTCCCATTTCCAAAGTATGAAAAATCTTAATCCAAATATGTATTTAATCTTATTACATTATAGGTACTGTTTTAGGTTCTGAGATGTAGTAGTGAGCAAAACATGTAACAATCCTCTCCCTCATGTGGCTTACATTCTGTATCACTCTTAATTCATACTATAAGGATAATACTTATTACCAGTTAATATAATATTTGAAGGCAGAGTGCAGATAAATTCTGACTTTTCCCAACATAGCCAGGGGGCATGGCTAACTCCACATGTCCCTAGGCTTTACCTAGACTCTAATGGCTTCAAAGCAGGTAAGCTGAACAATTTTTAAAAGTCAAAGAAGCAGTTTGTGACATTAAAGCATTTAGCAAACCTAATATCTGACCCAGACCAAATGTCTAAATTTTGAATATGTTTTTATTTTACCAATAATCTATTTTCCAAAGATTATTAAAGTCATGTAAACTAAAAGGCACTAAAGTTTTAATTCTTCTGACAAAATATTTGATTTAAGTGCTTATTTTTCTTTAAGCCAATTAATTAGCACTCTTTTATTGTAAACACCATACACACAACACATATAAATACACAGACAGAAGAAGATCCAGTAGTTGTAAGATTTTTCATTTGCCAGTTTTTAAGTTTCTTAACTGGATTACTGGCTTCAGGGTGGAGCCCTTGGAAGAATAGGCTCAGGAAAGCATGTAGTTTCTAGGGCCTAATAAACAGGCACAGCTGGAAGGTATAAACAGATTCCCAAAATTAAGGGTCTCATTTTTATACTGGATCCTGGATCCCCAGAAAAAGAGAGAAATGGCATAGGAAAAGACAGTACAACGCTTTTACCATGCATTTCACTGCAAGGCAGCCCAAAGTCAATCAGCCAATTTTATAATCAGCCCATCTTATTTCTTATTCTGAGCCAAGGCATATGCTAGGTTTTCCTCAGGGAATTCTCTCTTCTCTATGTGAATTATCTTCATCATTCAAGGTCTGTCCACCTTCAGCCTTACCTCTTTCATGAGGAATATACAGACCATTCCAGTCCACATGAAATTTCTAAATTCCTACAATTTGCATTGTCTTACTCTTTTTCACATATATATAAATCATATATTGCTTTGTATATTGTCTTAACTCCTAACCAGATTATAAACTTTTGGGAGATGGAGATCATATTTTTGTATTTTATCAGTGAATAACACAGTATTATGAATATTATATTACATAATATTGAGGCTCAATGAATAAAGAAATGATGCATTAATGAATGTCATGGGACAAACCAAACTACATGCCTGGCCCTGGGATGTTCCCCTAGACTTCTAGCATCCAAGTTTATCTCAGTGCTCTCCCTTTCTGTTCTTATAATTACACCATGGAGTGCAACACAAGTTTCCTAACGTTTTAGGAGGTGAGTATCTCACCAAGAACCATTCTCTTTAAACACCTTTTTGTTTCTGATTTCTTTTACTCTAGAAGATCTAAATATATTGTATAAACATGAAACAAGCACCCAGTAAGTAACTTTGTAGAAATTTATTTTAATTTTCTGGTCCTTGGTCTTTTAGGCAGTTAAAATGTTCACATACTCTCCCAGAATATTATGTGCTAATTAACTGATAAAACTGCTGCTTACAAACACACATACAAAAGATTAAAATTATAATTCTGAACTAACTCACTAAATGGTCATTGATTTTCTTTTAATTCTTAACAAATACCTTAGATGCCTTGTGTATTGTGATGGAGCGAGAAAGCTGAGCAGTGGCCATTGTAGAAATGTATCAGGATTATTCCAACAAGTCCAATCTATTAAAAAAGTAATTAATTCATTAGAGACCTTGGCAAATATAATGCTTCCTCTCTTACTCTACCCAAAATGAAATTGAAAAGTCTAAAAGCAAACCAAAATTAAAATCAAGGACAGTTAAGTATAAACTGTTTCCCAGATTGTTCAGTTTAGAGAGAAATTTACCAAGCTACATTTTGAAGAAGCAAAGGAAGAATGGATGCTAAGATAATTCTATCAGGCCCTATCTAAACTATAAAATGAATTTGAGTTGAAAAAAGTACTTATTGTTAATTTTCCAAAGGAGAACTATATAATTAAAATTTGATCACACTCACTGGGAAATAAGTTTAATAAACATTTTTATCTATAATTTTGGCATAAGGTCTCTGGATAAATTTTTCCATCCACTCAATGAAAATTATAAGATTATTTATTTGTTCACAAATATATTTGGAGGAGAAAATACATTGTAAATCACCTAGAGACTCAATATATATTATTAATCCTTGTCATTCTCTCATAGTGTAACAATGCTGTCTATATAGCAAAGGCTCAAAAACATTTCCTGAATTAACTTCGGTTGTAATTTATTTGCAACTTCAACTCAAAAGTTAATGTTTATACTTCATACCCATTAACACAGTTTTTCATCCAACTAGCTGAAAAAGAAATCAAGAGAGAAATCTCATTTACAATACCTACCAAAAAATTAGGAATACATTTAAGAAAGTGAAAGATTGCTACAATGAAACTACAAAATGCTGATGAAAGAAATCAAACAGAACACAAAAAGAAGAAAGAAAGAAAGAAAGAAAGAAAGAAAGAAAGAAAGAAAGAAAGAAAGAAAGAAAGAAAGAAAGAAAGAAAGAAAGAAGGAAGGAA
>NW_016816945.1:451965-458145 GCF_001698545.2 Rhinopithecus bieti
CAACCCCCCCCCCCCGGGTTCCCGCCATTCTCCTGCCTCAGCCTCCCGAGTAGCTGGGACTACAGGCGCCCGCCACCTCGCCCGGCTAGTTTTTGTTGTTGTTGTTTTGTTTTTTTTTTTTTTTTTTTTTGTAGAGATGGGGTTTCACCGTGTTAGCCAGGATGGTCTCGATCTCCTGACCTTGTGATCCGCCCGCCTCGGCCTCCCAAAGTGCTGGGATTACAGGCATGAGCCGCCGTGCCCGGCCAAGAAGACATTCTTTTGTTCTGTAGCACTGTAGAGTGATCACAGTTAACAATGATTTATTATATATTTAAAATAGCTCAACATAAAGAATTATAAGTGTTTGAACTGATGGATATGCTTTGACTTGACCATTACATATTATACACATGTATCAAAATATCACTCTGTACCCCATAAATATGTACAATTACTGTGTGTCAATTTAAAATTTTATAAATGATTATTCAAAAATGGAAAGTAGTAAGTTGCAAAGGATGTGGAGAAATTAAAACCCTTATGCATTGCTGGTGGGAATGAAAATGGTGCAGCCATTGTGGAAAACATCATGGCATTCCTCAAAAAGTGAAACAGAATTACCATATTATCCAGCATTTCCATCTCTAGGTATATATTCAAAAGAATTGAAACCAGGGACTCAAACAGATACTTGTACACCAATGCTCATAGCCACATAATTCACATTAGCCAAAAGATGGAAACAATTCAAATGTCTATTAAAAGATGAATGAATAAACAAAATGTGGTATTTACAATGGAATATCACTCAATTGTTTTGTTTGCTTGTTTGTTTGCTTTGTTTTGTTTTTAAGACGGGGTCTCCTTCTGTCACCCAGGGTAGAGTGCAATAGTGGATCTCAGCTCACTGCAACCTCCGGCTCCCAGGCTCAAGTGATTCTCCCACCTCAGCCTCTTGAGTAGCTAGGACCACAAGCACTTGCCACCACACCTGGCTAATTTTTGTAATTTTTGTAGAGATGGAGTTTTGTCATGTTGCCCAGGCTGGTCTTGAATTCCTAGACTCAGGCATTCCACCCACCTCATCCTCCCAGTGTGCTGGGATTACAGGCATGAGCCACCACACCTGACCTCTATTCAATCTTAAAAAGGAATGAAGTTCTGATACATGCTACAATGTGAATAAATCTTGAAAACATTATGCTAAGTGAAAAGCCAGACATAAAAGGACAAATATTATATGATCCCACTTATATGAGGTACCCAGAGTAGGCAAATTCATAGAGACAGAAAGTAGAATAGAGGTTACCAGGTGCTGGTGGGGTAGAAGGAGTTTAATAGGTATAGAGTTTCTGTTCAGGATGATGAAAAGGTTTTAGAAATGGATAGTGATAATGGTTGCACAACATTGTATATGTGCTTAGTGTCACTGAGTTGTACACTTAGAAAAGCTGAGGTGTTGAGTTTTATATTACAGTTTACCACAATAAAAATGTTAATATTTAAAATACATCTAGTTTTTACCCTTATTGTTTTGTTAATACAAAAAAGAAGCAGCCGGGTATGGTGGCTCATGCCTGATGCCTGTAATCCCAGAATAGTGGAAGGCCAAGGCAGGTGGATCACGAGGTCAGGAGATCGAGACCATCCTGGCCAACATGGTGAAACCCCGTCTCTACTAAAAACACAAAAATTATCCAGCCATGGTGGCGGGCGCCTGTGGTCCCAGCTACTCAGGAGGCTGAGGCAGGAAAATGTCACGAACCTGGGAGGTGCAGCTTGCAGTGAGCCAAGATCGTGCCACTGCACTCCAGCCTGGGTGACAGAGCAAGAGTCTGTCTCGAAAAAAAAAAAAAAAAAAGCAAATTTTCCCTTTTCTTTACAAAGGCTTAATTTAATTTCAATTGGGGCTTCTTTTCAAGGTTTTATGAAGTTCTGACCAAAATACTTGTAAAATAACTTCTTTCAAGATATTCCATTCTGAATCACCAAGGATAGCCTGTGACCAGTTTTTGTGTATCCATTAATGCAAGACTCGAAGATTTTCCCAAGATGGCAGAATTATTTGCAAACACTGCCACAAGGTGATGATAGAGATTATAAGTAGGTGGTAATATTTAATTTCTCTCAAACTACTTCTTCAGAGGGGCACTAGGGGACACTCTTTTACAATATTTTATATACGAGACTGAAAACCACCTAACAGTCCTTTAATCCTTAAAGATTCCAAGCTATCTTTTCTTGATTTCAGAGTATAACCTTCATATCTGACTCAACACATCAGTTGTCCCCCTTAAATTTCAAAAAATAAAATGGGAAACAAAGTAGCTCTAACAGTTTAAGATCTAGTCCCAGCCCATTAAACTATGACACACTACCCACTACTGGGGTACTTATTAGTCTTAGAGACAATAAATAAGAGAAATCGTGATTTTAAAATAGTTTTCTATATTAGTGGGGTTTTTTAACTTTCTCTGTGATCATAGCCATTCTGATGTCATTTCTAGGGAATCAAGCTCTGAAAATAGCATCAGCCAATTAGAACACAATGCATTACTACATCCATATTTTTGCAATGTATGGATGGCCTAGATTAAATTAATATTACCATTGAAAACTCTGAGGCATTCAGGACACTTGCTTTTGAGAAAGGATTCAAGCTAGTTAATATTAGCATTTGGTAAATTCCTTAGGAATTAACATTTATAAAAGTAAAATTTAATTTTATACATATATACCTATTTATATTTTTATATATATTATACATATATACATATATTTATATGTAGAGAGAGAGAGAGAGAAATAACCAGCAGTATAATCTAGTAGAAAGAGCCTTTAGAGTTAAGGAACCTAAGTTCAAATTCTGACTCAGCTACCTAGCAGCTGGCATGGCCAGACACAGTGGGAGATGACTGGATCATCTGGGCAGTTTCTCATGAATGGTTTAGCACTATACCCTCAGTGCAGTTCTTGCAATAGTAAGTGAGTGAGTTATTGCAAGATCTGGTTGTTTAAAGGTGTGTAGAACCTTTTCGTTTCTCCCCTCTCTCTCTCCGGCTTTAGCCATGTAAGATGTGCCTGCTTCTCCTTTGTCTTCTGCCATAATTGTAAGCTTCCTGAGGGCTCCCCAAAAGTCAGGCAGATGCTTCCATGCTTTCTGTACAGCCAGTGGAACTGTGAGCCAGTGTATCCCCAGCCCAGGTCTCTCTCAGAAGTTGCTGATTTGTTCCTCTAACTGATCATAAGACTGTTCCACCTTGATGTTCTCAACACATCCAAATGTGAATTATTTTCCCCAAAAACTTACTTCTGTTCCCTTGCTCAGTGAATGACATCATCACATACCTAGTTGCTCAAGCACAAAATCTGTGACTCAACCTTAATCCCTTCCTCGTTCCTATGTTCAATCACCTTAATATTTCTCAAATGTAGGCCGGGCGCAGTGGCTCATGCCTGTAATCCCAGCACTTTGGGAGGCCGAGGCGGGCAGATTACCTGAGGTTGGGAGTTCAAGACCAGCCTGACAAACATGGAGAAACCCCATCTCTACTAAAAATACAAAATTAGCCGGGCATGGTGGCACATGCCTGTAATCCCAGCTACTTGGGAGGCTGAGGCAGGAGAATCGCTTGAACCCAGTAGGCGGAGGTTGCAGTGAGCCAAGATCATGCCATTGCACTATAGCCTGGGCAACAAGAGTGAAACCCTGTCACTCAAAAAATAATATATATATATATACATATATATATATATATATTTATACACACACACACACACATACATATATATATATATATCTGAAATGTGTCCAACTCCTGACTTTAGCCATGTTGTTGTCATCTCTACTTTGTATCAACCAGTCTCATCTTTTGCCTGTATTGCTGCAACCACCAATTTCCTCTCACTGGTATTCTCCTTCTCCAGTCTGTTCTGTATATTGCAGCCAGAGTTTTTAAATTACAAATTCGACTACACATTTTCCCAGACTGAAATACTTCAATGGCTCCCCACTACTCTCAGGATAAAATCTAAAACTCTTACCATGGCTTTAAGATTTGACTCATGCCTCCCTAGCCTCAGCTCTAACTATTTTCTCTTATACTTTTATGCACCAGCCATTCTTTCTTTAATTACCCCAAAGGACTACATTCCTTCCAACTCTCAGGATTTTGTAATATTCCCTCTGCCTGAAACATCCTCCTCCATTCCCAGTTCCTACTCATCTCCTAGATATGGTGTATTAGTCCATTCTTGCATTGCTATAAAGAACTACCTAAGACTGGGTAATTTATAAAGAAAAGGGGTTTAATTGACTTGCAGTTATGCAGGCTATACAGGAGGCATAGCTGGGGAGGCCTCAGCAAACTTACAATCATCGCAGAAGGGGAAGGAGAAGGAGGCATGTTTTACATGGCCAGAGGAGGAAGAGAGGGAAAGGGGAGGTACTACACACTTTTAAACAACCAGATCTCATGAGAACTCGTGATTACGAGAACAGCAAGTGGGAAATCTGCCCCCATGATCCAGTCAACTCCCTCCAGGGCCCTCCTCCAACACTGGGGATTACAATTTGATATGAGATTTGGGTGGAGACACAAATCCAAACCATATCATATGGCTTAGTAAAATTTCCTTAAGGAATGACTTCCTAATTCCCACTACCACTACTATGAAGTCTGGATTGTGTGCCCTTCGCAATATATATTGTACCATAGTTGTCTTTAAGTATCCCCTGACCTACTGTGAGCTAACACGAGAGCAAAATTGTGTATAGCTATTGTGTCTGTCTAGCTCATTCTTTATATTTTAAAGCTTTATTTATTTATTTATTGAAAAGGACTCTCACTGTGTCACCCAGGTGAAGTGCAGTGGTATAATCCCAGCTCACTGCAACCTCTGCTTCCTGGGTTCAAGCCCTTCTCCTGCCTCAGCCTCCTGAGTAGCTGGGATTACAGGTATATGCCACCATGTCCAGCTAATTTTTGTATTTTTAGTAGAGATGGGGTTTCGCCATGTTGGCCAGGCTGGTCTGGAACTCCTGACCTCAAGCAATCCACCCACTTTGGCCTCCCAAAGTGCTGGGATTACAAGCGTGAGCCACTGCATCTAGCCTTTAAAGTTTTTTAAATAGGTATAATTCAGTGGATTTTAGTATATTCACAAAATTGTGCAACCATCTGTTTAATATAGTATAAATCATCAATTTAGTATATTCACAAAATAGTGCAAACACGACCTAATTCCAGAACATTTTCATCACCCCTAAAAGAAATCCCATGCCCATTAGCAGTCACTCCTATTCTCTCCTTTCCCCAGCCGCTGGAAACCACTAACCTTTCATCTTTATGAAATTGCCTATTCTGAACATTACATAGAAATGAAACCATACAATATGTGACCTTTTGTGTCTTGTTTAGCTCATTCTTGAACTCTCAGCATCATCACAGTACTAGAATTAAGTAGGTATTCAATAAATATTTGCTGAGGCTGGGCACAGTGGCTCACACCTGTAATCCCAGCATTTTGGGAGGCCAAGTGGGGTGGATCACTTGAGGTCAGGAGTTCAAGACCAGCCTGGTCAACATGGTGAAATCCTGTCTCTACTCAAAAAATAAATAAATAAAATAAGTAAAACAGTAAAAAAAAATTAAAAACCTAACTTAACTAAATATTTGCTGAATCAACAGAGAAGAACTATAGGAACAAGGAATAATCAAGTCTAGAAAAACACCACAAAATTTTAAAGGTAGAAGAAACTTTAAACATCATTGCCATGGTTTGAATGTGTAACCCAAAGTTCATATTTTGGAAACTTAATCCTCAATGTAAGTGTTGAGAGTTGAGACCTTTAAGAGGTGATTAGGTGCCTTCATGAATGGATTAATATTGTTACTCCAGGAGCAGGTTCATTATCAAGAAAATAGGTGTGTTATAAAAGCAAGTTTGGGCCGGGTGCGGTGGCTCAAGCCTGTAATCCCAGCACTTTGGGAGGCCAAGATGGGCAGATCACAAGGTCAGGAGATCGAGACCATCCTGGCTAATACGGTGAAACCCCGTCTCTACTAAAAATTACAAAAAACTAGCTGGGCGAGGTGGCGGGCGCCTGTAGTCCCAGCTACTCGGGAGGCTGAGGCAGGAGAATGGCAAAAGCCCAGGAGGCAGAGCTTGCAGTGAGCTGAGATCCGGCCACTGCAC
>NW_016816945.1:460068-461888 GCF_001698545.2 Rhinopithecus bieti
CCAGCCTGGGCGACAGAGCGAGACTCCGTCTCAAAAAAAAAAAAAAAAAGAAATGTCATTCTCTTATATATTTGTCTGCAAATTAGATCCACACATATTTGAAACTTCATAGCACATCAATACCATTCCCTCTTTTGTTTTTGAGACAAGGTCTTACTCTGTTTACCCAGGCAGGAATGAAGTGGTGCAATCTTGGCTCACTGCAACCTCAACCTCCTGGGTTCAAGCGATCCTCCCACCTCAGCCTCCTAAGTAGCTGGTACTAGAGGCAATGCGCCACCACACTCAGCAAATTTTCTTTATTTTTGGTAGAGACGAGGTCTCACTATGTTGCCCAGGCTGGTTTTGAACTTCTGGGCTCAAGCAATACTCCTTGGTTAGCCTCCCAAAGTGTTGGGATTATAAGGATTAAAAGTGTGAGCCACTGCAACTGACCCTCACTCTTATATTTGATATGTCTACTTTGTGACAAGGATTATGGTCTTCTTGAGAAAGAGGCAATATTTCTGTGCTCTTTTGGGTAAAGATTCACTCTAGGCTTACCTCTTGACCTATATCTCAATTGCTCTATTTTTGTTGTTGTTGCTTATTCATTTTCTTTTCTTTTGAGACAGAGTAAAGTGCAGTGGCATGATCTGTCACCTAGGCTGGAGTACAGTGGCATAATCACAGCTCATTGCAACCTCAAACTTCTGGGTTCAAGTGATCCTCCTACCTCAGCCTCCCAAGTAGCAGAGACTATAGGCATGCACCACCACGCCCTGCTAATTTTTTGCAGTTTTTTATTTTTGTAGAGTTGGGTGGGGGAGGGGGGGTTCTCACTATGTTGCCCAGACTGGCCTCGAACTCTTGGCCTCTCAAAGTTTTGGGATTATATATGTGAGACACCATACCACGCCTTCAATTGCCCTATTTTATACGGTGGCACAATTACTTCCTATTTTACCCCTACTGTGTGTGAGTCCAAGATTCACATAAAGATTAGCCAGCTGCTGTTTAGTTTACTAAGGCCTAAACCACTTTTTTAACCATTCCAGGTGAAGCAAAAACCAAAGTTTTATTACATTTTCCCAAATATAATTATAGCTGATTTATGAAGGCTCTCTACCCATCTTTCTCAATCTTCCAAAACTATTTTTTACAAAAAAATCCCTTTTCTATCAGGTGAACAATATCCAATAGCTGGATTCTGAAATGCAACTACATGACCTTCCTTACACATGCATGATATTAAGAATGACTTTACTCAAAAGAAGTGTATGTTAACATAAATGGGTTCAATAGATTCATAAAGCTGGAAGGGAGCACAGACATCTTCCAACCCCTTCGATTTAAAGAAGATCCAATTCTGTGGAGGAAGAATCTTTTTTTCAACAAATGGTGCTGAAACAAAAGGACATCCAGGGGGTGGGGGGAAGAAGAGAGAATGAAAAGAAGCTTAACCTGAATCTCACACTGTATACAAATATTAATGCAAAATGGATGGATTTAAACCTAAACATAAAGCTATAAAGAAAAGGGGCTGGGCACAGGGGCTCACACCTGCAATCCCAGCACTTTGGGAGACAAAGCGGGTGGATCACAAGGTCAAGAGATCGAGACCATCCTGAACAACATGGTGAAACCCTGTCTCTACTAAAAATACAAAAAAAAAAAAAAAAAAATTTAGCTGGCCGTGGTGGCACATGCCTATAATCCCAGCTAGGAGGGAGGCTGAAGCAGGGGAATCGCTTGAACCCGGGAGGTGGAGGTTGCAGTGAGCTGAGATTGTGTCACTGCACTCCAGCCTGGCGACAGAGCAGGACTCCGTCTCAAAAAAA
>NW_016816945.1:462381-491111 GCF_001698545.2 Rhinopithecus bieti
AAGAAAGAAAAGAAAAAAGAAAAGGAAAGTGAGGCTATGCAAGGGAACTTGGTTTGCCAAAGTTCGCCCAGTTACTTAGACCTTCTGACAGAGCTTGTTTCAATAAATTATTCACCATTTTAACAAATTCCATTTGGCCCTGGTAATTCCCCTACTTGTGCTCAGAGTAAATGGTTTCCACTGTATTAATTGAGTATTTGTTCATGGTTTGACTTTTTAATATATTTTTCATGCTATTTCAATTATTCATTCATTCAACATCTTACGAGGTGACTACAATGTGCCAGGCAACGTGCAGGATTACAAGATGTAATATACTTTTCCTACCTCAACAGATTGATGGTCCAATGGAGGAGCAATTAGATGATGATCCTGCTGAGATTAAAAACCCCTTTCGGGGCCAGAACCACCCCTCATTTCTACCAACTGAGTACGCGATGTACTGCACAGCCTGTCCAGTGCTCTGCGCACTCGGACACATTTCGGCGATTGGCTAATCCTGAGGTTCAAGACAGTCTCTCCCTCTGAACTGTTTAGGGAACTAAAGTCCACAGGGATTAATTGGCAAATCCTCACTAAAACGAAAGGGGAGCTGAGGTCAAGCGGGGCGGGGTGGCTCGTCCCCACCTCTCTCACCTCTTGGCCTGTACCAGGCATCGATCCTGGCAGAAAACCTCAATGGCTGAGGAGAATCTGATCCAGGTAAGATAAACCCCAAAAGCTCCACCCCACACGGCCCCTCCAATGCCGGGCACAGACGTCGTCTGCCCTACCAGCCTCGTCATGGCTCATTATGGCTGCTGCTTGCTCAGCAAGTTTGATTTCATGTCCAGAAAAATCTGAATTTCAAAGCTACCTGGGTGCTCTCTCTCCAGTTCTAGGGGAAATCGCCTCCCTTTTGTCTTCCTCCTCAGCCCCCTGCCCTCCCGATTCTCTTCACAGTACTGTAGGCCCTCACGAAAAATGATATTTTCAAATCCAACTTAAAGCCTTAAGTAACAAGAAAAGAAAAAAATATATATTTGTTTGACATAAAGACAGAACTAACAACGTCTGAGTGCCCTCTCTGGGCGGAGACCTCGCGTCTCAACAGCCCTCACCTCAGCTCGTCGACGCCTCCCTCCCACCGAGAGTCAACGATCTTTTCCGGCCCAAACCCGCTCCTCGGCTCATGAATAGTCAACGAGGCCTTTCTGGGCGGGACCAGAAACTTCCTCATGAATAATTCATGACCGTTCCACGGCGGCCGGGTCGATCGGCCTCGCTAGACTTCATGAATATGCAAAGCAGGGGCGAGCGGCAGTTAGCCAGGCCCTGGCCCGTCCGGCCCCTCAGCAGCCGCCTCTCAGCCGGGGGCCGCACACTGACCCGATGCGGCCTTGGGTCGGGCGCCGCCCGCCTAGGCCACCTGTACAATGACAGCCTGCACCGGGGCTTCCTGAGGAGGCGCCCGCCCGCCGAGGTTAGGACCCGAGGGACCGTGGGGCTCGGGCGGGCCAGGACGCCACGCCGGCGGGTCCCAGAGAGGCCTGAGGCGGGCGCGGGGCGGCGTAGGGGAAGGGAGCGAAAGCCTGGGGGGCCCAGGGACCCAAGTTAGAAGAAGGCCCGAGGGGTGCGGCGCGGTGGCTTCACCTGGGATCCCAGCACTTTGGGAGGCCGAGGCGGGCGGATCACTTGAGGTCAGGAGTTCGAAACCAGCCTAGCCAACATGGTGAAACCCCGTCTCTATAAAAAATACAAAAATTACCTGGGCGTGGTGGCGCGCAACTGTAGTCCCAGCTACTTGGGAGGCTGAGGCAGGAGAATCGCTTGAGCCCGGGAGCCTGAGGTTGCAGTGAGCCAAAATCCCCCCATTGCACTCCAGCCTGGGCAACAGAGCAAGACTCTGTCTCAAAAAATTTTTTACAAGTACAAAAATTAGTTGGGTCATCTTGACACACGCCTGTAGTCCCAGCTATTTGGGAGGCTGAGATAGGAGGATCACTTGAGCCCGGGAGTTTGAGGTTGCAGTGAGCCAAGATCTTGCCATTGCACTCCAGCCTGGGCCACAGAGGGAGACCCTGTCTCAAAAATGAAAAAAAAAAAAAAAAGAAAAGAAAAGAAAAGAAGAAAAGACATAAGGCCAGAAGGACAGAGCTTTCCAATACTTGAGGGCATCTGCAACCTCTTCACCCCTACCCTGGACCTGGCTTTATATTCTTTTTAACATTAATTTGTAATTATGCAAATAAAACATGAATATGTTCTCCTTTGTGCCCTACCCCTAATCTCAGTTTTTTTCTGCCCTGGTAACTGAGGGAGCAGGTGGGGGTGTGGCTCCTTAGATCCTTTCCCACCTGTTTAGGTAGATATTTCATATCCTGTGGAGCTTTCCAAAGGTTCCTGGAGTCCCATGAACCTCCCCAATGGGATTTCCCAAGAGAGTAGATGAAAGAGTAAGCCACTTGAAACCTGCTCTTATTTTGTTTCTGCAGGAAAGAAAAAAAAAACTATTCAAGCTGGCGAGAACATGAGTTCAGAACATAATGACTAAAACTGAAATTTGGGCTGATATATTCCTTTAGTGCAAGTTTTCTCAACCTTCCCCCCACCCCCACCATCATAACAACCAAAAATGTCTCTAGACTTTGCCAAATGTCCCATGGGGTGTGCAAAATTGCCCTCTGTCGAGAACTACTGCGTTCACTCTATACTTTCTGGAAGTAACTTCTTTTTAAGCTCCAACCACACAGATGGTCTGTCTGCACCAGCCCTTCTCAGCCTCTGCATTTACCAGCCTCTCTGGCTGGATCACTAGGCCCTCTGTGCTGGCTGTTCTAATTTTCTTCTGCCTTCAGGTCTGAGCTCAGTCAACTACTACCATATCCAAAGACTTACCCCTCTCTGCCCTATACTAATGGCAGTCCACCCCACCAGCAAACACAGTTATTTGTTATTCTGTTTCTTTCGTAGAATTTCTCTCAATCTAAATTTTTTTTTTTTTTTTTTTTTTTCGAGACAGAATCTCACTCTGTCACCCAAGCTGGAGTGCAGTGGCGTGATCTTGGCTCACTGCAACCTCTACCTCCTGGGCTCAAGTGATTCTCCTGCCTCAGCCACCTAAGTAGCTGGGGTTACAGGCATGTGTCACCATGCCTGGCTGATTTTTGTATTTTTAGTAGAGACGGGGTTTCACCATGTTGGCCAGGCTGGTCTTGAACTCCTGACCTCAAGCGATCCACCCACCTCAACCTCCCAAAGTGCTGGGATTACAGGCTTGAGCCCCCAAGCCTGGCCCTGGATTTCATTTCTTTGATAACCTGTTTTGTTTTTTTCTTTTTCTTTTCTTTTTTTTTTTTTTTGAGACGGAGGCTCGCTCTGTCACCCAGGCTGGAGTGCAGTGGCCAGATCTCAGCTCACTGCAAGCTCCGCCTCCCGGGTTCACGCCATTCTCCTGCCTCAGCCTCCCGAGTAGCTGGGACTACAGGCGCTGCCACCTCGCCCGGCTAGTTTTTTGTATTTTTAGTAGAGACGGGGTTTCACCGTGTTAGCCAGGATGGTCTCGATCTCCTGACCTCGTGATCTACCCGTCTCGGCCTCCCAAAGTGCTGGGATTACAGGCTTGAGCCACCGCGCCCGGCTTGTTTTTTTCTCTATCACCTAGAATAAGTAGGTAAGTGTCATCAGAGGCCTAATATGGCTGAGTTGGCACTCGATAGACACAGTAGGTACTCAATAGACATTGGTGGACTGAAATTATAAATTACCCTGTCTTCCTCCTAAGAGCTTCTGTGGAGTTTTTCTTACTCCTTTCCTTCCTTATCATTTGGCAGGCTCCTTGTGACCAAAGGAATGGATTAATAAGCCCCTGTGCCTGGCCCTGTGCTAGGAGCTGTTGGGTAAAGCCTTCACCTTTCCCGCTGGCTTATCAACTCCTTGAGGGCAAGAGCTGTTATTTTTACTTCTTTCATTATGTTCATTGAAGGTATTCAAATAGATACCTGAATTAACTGTTCCTCAGTGAACACGGAAGGTATTCAAATAGTTGAATGAACCAATCAGTTACTTAAGGAACAACATTAGGTAATTAAAAATTGATAGTGTTACGGGGGCTTTAGAAATCCTCCAAGTCGAGTCCTTTACAGATGAGAGTATAAGTAATTTGCTCAAGGTCCCTAAGCTTCTTAAGAGGCTGGGTCACACATACAACCCATGGTCGCACACCTCTTATTTCAAGACTCTTCTTGTCTCCAGTCAGGCTAGTTTCTGATTACTTTTCTGTGAACCTGACTTACAACTCAGACACAGAAGTCCCAAGCCAAAAAATTGCTTCTTGTCAACTATAAAGGCTTTGAGCCTGTGCTTTTTCATCTTGATTAAATCCAACCCTGGGGATAATGGCGTAATGAACTCAAAAGTGCTATATGATATTCAAACAACTCTCCAGCTTCCTTTGTACCTTTCAGTGATAAGAGACTGGGAATTGTCCCTGTCAAAGCATTTTGTTTGTTTTGCAAGGAGAAAATGTGCATTGTGGTAGAACTTGATCATTGTTTAGAAATTTCCAAATAACCAGAATTTTGACAAAGGTCAAAAATCTCCAGCTGAGGTTTTGCCAAACTCCAGTAGTAAAATAACACATGACACAGGTGAAAATAGAGGGAGAATCTTATTTGAGATGACTTTCATTGGCTAAATTTGACCTTTTTAGATACATTTACGTCACCTGACTCTGTACCTGAAACAGTTTTACCAATCAGTCTCTAGTTTGACTCTTGTTTTTTGAGGGCTAAGGACCATTTTTCCTAATTAGTTAAAAAGAATTCAGGGTTTCTTATTTGTTCTTCTTGATCATTTCATATAGGCAGCACCTGGTTAGGGGAGTCGGTGTCATGCTTTCAGCTTTTAGACCCTTATAGTTTATTCTGAGGCATCTTACAGCGCACTGTGTCATAGGAAGCAGAGCTTTTTTGGGGGGCAGGGGGTCTCACTCTGTCGCCCAGGCTGGAGTGCAGTGGCGCGATCCCAGCTCACTGCAACCCTCCGCCTCCCGGGTTCAAGCTATTCCCCTGCCTTAGCCTCCTGAATAGCTGGGATTACAGGCATGCGCCACCACACCCAGCTAATTTTTGTATGTTTAGTAGAGAGGGGGTTTCACCATGTTGGCCAGGCTGATCTCGAAATCCTGACCTCAAGTGATCTGCCCACCTCAGCCTCCCAAAGCGCTGGGTTTACAGGCGTGAGCCACTGCACCTGGCCAGCAGAGCAATCTTTTGCCTACCTAAAATGATTGGAACTCTGCTCTTCAAGTTCAGTTTAACCTTGGAAATCTTCCCCAAAAGATGGTTTATTGGAGAGTTATCAAAATAGACATATTGAATATAAAAAATCTTCTCAGGAGGATATCTCCTATTAGATGTGTCTCCCTCTTCAAGGTGCAATATCATGATACCACATATAGGGAAAAAGATTGGGATGGAGGGAGCAGCTAAGTAGGAAAGGTAGTTTCTTTAATTTTTTTTTTTTATTTATTTTTATTTTTTGAGACGGAGTCTCGCTCTGTCTCCCAGGCTGGAGTGCAGTGGCCGGATCTCAGCTCACTGCAAGCTCCGCCTCCCGGGTTTAGGCCATTCTCCTGACTCAGCCTCCCAAGTAGCTGGGACTACAGGGGCCCGCTACCTCGCCCAGCTAGTTTTTTGTATTTTTTAGTAGAGACGGGGTTTCACCGGGTTAGCCAGGATGGTCTCGATCCCCTGACCTCGTGATCCGCCCGTCTCGGCCTCCCAAAGTGCTGGGACTACAGGCTTCAGCCACCACGCCCGGCCAAGTTTCTTTGTTTTCAACATTTATTAGAACTCTGAAAACATAATGTCCAGTTATGAAGTTGACACCACCACATTCATTCATCAAGCATTTATTTTGTACCATTAATAAAACACTCTACTTTGCACTGCAGGGATCACAGAGGTAATGACTTGGTCCCTGAACTGTGAATTTTACAGTTTAGTGAGAGAGGGAGATCTGTGATACTAATGGAGGTATAAAATATATGATAGAATGTAGAGAGGAAGCTATACATTCTGAATTGGGAATCAAGACACCTTTACAAAGGAGGTGACATTTTTAGGACGAGAGCATGTGTATCTCATTTTCTTTACTTGTTCTTTGGCAATGGTTAGAATACCTCAAACCAATAAAAGCAGACATTTTGCCCACCACTTTAGAACCAGGAGAGAAAAGGAGGTGTAAGATCCTTTCTTTCCACTCCTGGCAGCAACATGCTCCCGAAAGCTAAATGTTGCTTTTGCAATTCCAAGTGTCTCACTTATGGTTAAGTGAAAAGCTGAGTAGAGAGAGTCCTCCCTCATCTTTGTCCCCTTCCTCAGTAAGGTTAAGTTAAATGTGACTTTTTCTTTTCAGCTGCCTTATTTCAAGCGCTCATTTCTATGTTGGGATGTCATTTTATTCTGGTTTCCATTGCAGCATACAGTAGCCATGTGATTGCCAGGAGTGGTCAGTGGTGCTTATAAATGTAGTTATGAACGTGACTCTGAAATTCTAGAATTTTAAGCATCACTGAGAAAAGAGAAGCAAAATGATTTAGAGAACTGTAGTTTTGATTCAAGCCTTTGCATGTGAACTGACTATATTGCTAGCTTATTTGGGTAATTTGGAGAAAGAAAGGCAAAGGTAAAGAGTTCCCAACCTGGCTGTAGCTTCTGAACTTTATCCATCCGTTCGTTGGCAGCCAAGGAGAAAGCAGTCAATATGAAATAAGTCCCCAACTATAAGGTCTAAACATAACTCCTCCTGCTTCTGCCCACACACTGTCATCCTACAAAATATAATTCCATGTGTAGGTGGCAATTTATTATGGCCTTCATCCTCACTCAGAGCTGCATATCAATTTCTGCCTCCTTCAAATGAATCTGTTCTGACTGGCAGAAGGATCTCCATGAGGGTTGTGAGTTTCTGGGGAAAGCCTAGGGTTTAATGAACTAGAACAGGAAATGGCGGGGCTGTAAGTGACAAGCTGCTGCCTGCTTGAGTGCCTAGACTAAGAAATGATGTTGAGAAAGATATTGAATTCTCAAGCATTGTGGAAATGTTCTATTTAGCTACTTGGTTCTGTCTTCTGAATGTGAAGTTTTGTTGACGTGTAAAATGATGTTATTCCCCTTAATGATTATCACTTAATAGAAGTTTCGAATGAAATCGACTTTAAACTAGTTTTCCATGATTGCTACTTGGTACATCTGCGCAGAGATCTAGATGAGGTGATGTACAAAATGCTCCACACTATTGACAGCCTAACATTTGAGGGCCTTTATTTTCTACACTTCCTGGTGCTTGGGAAATGACGGTTACCTAAAAAATGGTTTAGAATTCCTATACGACCATATTGCAGGCTCAGCCCCATGAGGGGCTTGTTTTTCTTCCCTTAGTTGATACTAACTTCGTGATACATTAAATTTGGAAATACTAATGATCTCTGATTGCAAAGGTCCCAAATTTAAGATCAGAATACTTATTATCTTTGCATAAACTGAACACAATAATATAAGAAATCTGAGGCAGACTTTTCTTACACCTCTTCTCATTAAACTAACAAACAAAGGCCAATTTCTTCCTGCCAAAAGAAAGGTTAAACATCTGGAAAGTGTAAGACATCACAGGAAAATTACCTACCTAGCTCTAAAAATGGAAGGGAGAAAGAGACTTGGAAGAAGGCCTCCTTTACAGGTTTGCTAGAACTTACATCTAAGGAAACTGTCTTCCTCCCAAAAAGCCAGATTTCTGTGGAAACCATGTTCTTAAACGTGCCAGGGACTACGTTAACCTCAGTCACATTAATGCACAGCACAAAAAGATTTACTGTTTTAAGAGGCATTGGGGGCTGGGTGCAGTGGCTCATGCCTGTAATCCCAGTACTTTGGGAGGGTGTGGAGGGAGGATTGCTTGAGCCCAGGAGTTTGAGACCAGCCTGGGAAACATGGTGAAACCCCGTCTCTATAAAAAATACAAAAATTAGCTGGGCATCGTGGCATGAACCTGTAGTCCCAGCTACTCAGAAGGCTGAGGTAAAAGGATTGATTGAGCCCAGGAGGTTGAGGCTGCAGTGAGCTGTGATCGTGCCACTGCACTCCAGCCTGGGCAACAGAGCAAAACCTTGTCTCTTTAAAAAAAAGTATTTTTTAATTAAACATATAGATCAAATTCACCACTTTAAAATATACAAATCAGCATATTTTAGTATATTCACAAAGTTGTGCAACCATCACCACTATCGAATTCCAGAACACTTGCATCACCCCAAAAAGAAGCCCCGTGCTTATTAGCAGTCATTCCCCCATTCCTTCCTCCCCTATTCCTTGTCAACCATTAATCTACTTTCTGTCTCTGTGGATTTGTCTGTTCTGGATATTTCATATAAATGAAATCATACACTATGGCCTTTTGTGTCTGGCTTCTTTCACTTAATAACTAAAGTATAATCATTCATATTGTGGCATGTATTCCTTTTTATGGCTAAAAAGTACTCCATGTTTACCACATTTTGTACATCTATCAGTTGATGGACATTTAGGTTTTCACCTTTTTGCTGTGAAGAATAATACTTCTACGAACATTCATGTACAAAGTTATGTGTGGATATATGTTTTCATTTTTCTTGGATATATATCTAGGAGCAGAATTGCTGCATCACATGGTAACTCTATGTTAACCTTTTTGAGAAATGGCCAAACTCTTTCCAAAGCAACTACACTGTTTTACATTCACCAGCAACATATAAGGGGTTCCAATTTTCCCACATCTTTGCTTTGTCATTTTCCCCTTTTAAAAAAAGTTATAGGTTGGGCATGGTGGCTCACACCTGTAATCCCTGCACTTTGTGAGGCCAAGGTTGGTGGATCACCTGAGGTCAGGAGTTTGAGACCAGCCCGGCCAACGTGGTAAAACCCCATCTCTACTAAAAATACAAAAATTAGCCGAGTGTGATGGCGGACACCTGTAATCCCAGCTACTTGGGAGGCTGAGGCAGGAGACTCACTTGAAACTGGGAGGCGGAGGTTACAGTTAGCCGAGTTTGCGCCACTGCACTCTAGCCTGGGTGACAGAGACTCCATCTCAAAAAAATAGCCATGCTACCGGGTGTGAAATGATATCTCATTGTGGTTTTGGTTGGCATTTTCCTAATGACTAATGATGTTGAACATCTTTTCATTTGCTTCTTGGCCATTTTGAAATTCAAGAAATGTATCTTTTGACTTGTTTCTTTTTCAAGATTGTTTTGGCTATTCTGAGTCCCTTGCATTTCCATTTGAATTTTAGGATCAGCTTGTTACTTCCTGCCAAAAAAGCAACTGAGATTTTGATAGGGATTACATTGAATCTGTAGATCAATTTGGGGAGTATTGCTATCTGAATAATATTGTTTTTCAATCCACAAATATGGATATATTTCCATTTATATAGGTTTTCTTTAATTCATTTCAACAATGTTTATAGTTTTCAGTGTACAAGTCTTACACTTCTTTGGTTAAATTTATTCCTAAGATTTTTATTTTCTTTTATGCTTATATTAGTTTGCTTGGGCTGCAATAACAGAATACCACAAATGGTGTAGCTTAAACAATGGAAACTGATCTTCCTACAGTTCTAGAGGCTGGAAGTCCAAGATTAAGGTGCCAGCAGAGTTGGTTTGGGTGAGACCTCGCTTCCTGGCTTGCGACTGCCTCCTTCTTGCTGTGTCTTCACATAGTCTTTTCTCTGTGCAAATGTGTAGAGAGAGATGTCTTTGATGTCTCTTCCTCTTGTTATAAGGGCACCAGTCCCCTTGGATTAGTACTCCACCCTTATGACCTCATTTACCCTTAATTACCTCCTTAAAGGTCCTGTCTCCAAGTATAGTAACATTGGAGGTTAGGGCCTCAGCATATGAATTGGGGTGGAGGAGGGCATAATTCAGTCCTTAACAATGCTATTATACATGGAATTGTTTTCTTAATCTCATTTTGGGATTGTTCATTGCTAGTGTATAGAAAAATAATTGCTTTTTGTATATTAATTTTGGATCCTGTATCCTTACTGAACTTGTATTAGTTCTCACTAATTTTTTGTGAATTTTCTATAGACAAGATTTTGTCATCTGCAAATAAAGATAGTTTTAATTCTTCCTTTCAAATCTGGGTGCTGCTTATTTATGCCCGGCTAATTTTGTATTTTTAGTAGAGACATGATTTCTCCATGTTGGCCAGGCTGGTCTCGAACCCCCGACCTCAGGTGATCCACCCGCCTCGGCCTCCCAAAGTGCTGGGATTACAGGCATGAGCCACCGCACCCGGCTGGAATGTTTTGTTTTGTTTTTTTTTTTTATCATAAAAAGATATTGGATTTTGACCAGGCACAGTGGCTCACACCTGTAATCCCAGCACTTTGGGAGACCAAGACAGGCAGATCACCTGAAGTCAGGAGTTCAAGACCAGCCTGGCCAACATGGTGAAACCCCTTCTCTGCTAAAAATATATAAATCAGCCGGGCGTGGTGGCAGGCACCTATAATCCCAGCTACTCATGAGGCTGAGGCAGGAGAATCGCTGGAACCTGGGAGGCAGAGGTTGCAGTGAGCAGAGATCGTGCCACTCCAGCCTGGGTGACAGAGCGAGACTCCATCTTAAAAAAAAGAAAAAGATACTGGATTTTGTTTAATGCTTTTTCTACATCTATTGATCATGTGAGTTTTATCCTTTATTCTTTCAATATGGTATGTTAAATTGATTTTTATATATTTAACCAACCTTGCAATCCTGGGAGAAATTCCATGTGGTTTGTGGTGTATATTCCTTTTTATATGTGGTTGCATTTAGTTTGCCACTATTTGGGTGGAGTGTTGTGTCTATATTCATAAGGGATATTGATTTGTAGTGTTCTTGTGATGTTCTTTCATCTGGTTTTGGTATACCAGTCTCATAGACGGCGTTGGGAAGTGTTTTCTCCCCTTTTATTTTTTGGGAAGAGTGTGAATTCTTCTTTATATGTCTGGTAGAATTCACCAGTGAAGCCATCTGGTCCTGGGCTTTTCTTTGTGGAAGGTTTATGTGTGTGTGTGTGTGTGTAACTACTAATGCAATCTCTGCTTATTATAAGCCTATTCAGGTTATCTATATTTTCTTGAGTCATTCAGTAGTTTGTGTCTTTATAGGAATTTGTCCATTCCATCTAGGTTACCTAACTTGTTGGCATACAGTTTTGCTTTTTTTTTTTCTTTTTGAGACGGAGTCTTGCTCTATCACCCAGGCTGGAGTTCTGTGGTGTGATCTCGGTTCACTGCAACCTCTGCCTTCCAGTTCAAGCAATTCTCATGCCTCAGCCTCCCAATTAGCAGGGACTGGCAGGCATGCACCACCAAGCCTGGCTAATTTTTTTTTTTCTTTTTTTTGTATTTTTGGTAAAGACAGGGTTTCGCCATGCTGCCCAGGCTGGTCTCAAACTCCTAGCCTCAAGTGATCCGCCCACCTTGGCCCCCCAAAGTGCTGGGATTACAGGCATGAGCCACTGCCCCTGGCTGGCAGATAATTATTTATAAAATTCTCTTATAATCCCTTTTATTTCTGTAAGGTTGGTAATAATGTACCTCTTTCAATCCTAATTTTAGTAGCTTCAGTCTAATTTTTTTCTTAGTCTGCCTTGCTAAAGATTTGTCAATTTTGTTGTTTTTTTTTTTCCAGGAAACAACTTTTGGTTTTATTGATTTTCTCTATTGTTTTTCTATTCTCAATTTTGTTTGTTTCAACTCTAATCTGTATTATTCCCTTCCTTCTACTTGCTTAGCATTTCGTTTTCTCTTCTTTTTTGAGTTTCTGAAAATGTAAGATTAAGTAATTTATTTCAGGTCTTTATTTAATGTAGCATTTACAGCTATAAATTTCCCACTTAGGTGTGCTTTAGCTGCATCTCATAAATTTTACTACATTGTTTTTGGTGGGGTTTTTTTGTTTTGTTTTATTTTTGCTTTTTTGAGATGGAGTCTTGCCCTGTCACCCAGGCTGGAGTGCAGTGGCGCGATCTCAGCTAACTGCAACCTCCACCTCCCAGGTTCAAGCAATTCTCATGCCTCAGCCTCCCAAGTAGCTGGGATTACAGGTGCATGCCACCACACCCAGCTAATTTTTGTATTTTAGTAGAAATGGGGTTTAACCATATTGGACAGGCTGATCTCGAGCTCATGACCTCAGGTGATCTACCTGCTTCGGCCTCCCAAAGTGCTGGGATTACAGGTCTGAGCCACTGTACCCAGCCCTAATTTTGCTACATTGTGTTTTTGTTTTCATTCACTTCAAAGTATTTTCTAGTATCTCTTGTGATTTCTTCTTTGACCTAATAGGTATTTTGGAGCGTGTTGTGTGGTTTCCACATATTTGTAAATTTCCCAAATGTCCTTCAGTTGTTGATTTATTGTGATATTGCTTGTGGTGAGACAATATACATTGTATGATTTCAATCCTGTTAAATTTATTGACACTTGTTTTATAGCCTAACATGGTCTATTCTGGAGACTTTTCCACGTGCACTTGAGAAGAATGTATATTCTGCTGGTTTGGGGTGGAAAGTTCTATTGATGTTCCTTAGATCTAGTTGGTTTGTAATGTTGTTCAAGTCTTCTATTTCCTTGTTGGTATTCCGTCTAGTCATTCTACCTATTTTTGAGAGGGAAGTATTATTTCTCTAATTAGTACTGTTGGATTATTTATTTCTCCCCTTATTTATTTTTTGCTTCATGTATTTTGAGGTTCTTGTTGTTAGGTGGATATTTGTTTATAATTGTTGTATCTTCCTTTTTGTTATTGTTGTTCTGTTGCCCAGGCTGGAGTGCAGTGGTGTGATCTTGGCTCACTGCAACCTCCAACTCCCAGGTTCAAGTGATTCTCCTGCCTCAGCCTCCTGAATAGCTGGGATTATAAGCACCCCTTACCATGCCCAGCTAATTTTTGTATTTTTAGTAGAGACAGGATTTCACCATGTTGGCCAGGTTGGTCTTGAACTCCTGACCTCAAGTGATCCACCTGCCTCGGCCTCCTAAAGTGCTCGGATTATAGGCATGAGCCACTGTGCCCAGCCTGTATCTTCTTGATGGACTGACTTTTAAAATCATTATTAAATGTCCTTTTTTGTGTGTGTCTAGTAACACATTTTATCTTAAAGTCTATTTTTGTCGGATACAAGTATAGCTACTCCAGCTCTTTTCTTTGGCAATAATAAAAACACCAGATGAGCCAGGAGTGGTGACTCACTCCTGTAATCACAGAATTTTGGGAGGCTGAAGTGGGAGGATCTCTTGAGGCCAGAAGTTCAAGACCAGCGTGGCCAACAAAATGAGACCCTGTCTCTAAAGAAAAAAAAAATACTTGAAAATTAGCTGAGTTTGGTAGCCCGCACCTGTAGTCCCAGCTACTCAGGAGGCTGAGTTGGAAGGATCACTTCAGCCCAGGATTCTGAGGCTATGATTGTGATATTTCACTCTAGCCTGTATGACAGAGTGAGATCATGTCTCTTTTTTTTATTTTTTAATTTTTTTAAAGGCGGGGTAGGGAGAGAGATAAAGATCCCTTGAGCCCAAGAGTTCAAGACCAGCCTGGGCAATACAGATCCCATCTCTAAAAAAACTTCTTAAAATTAGCTGGGTGTGGTGGCATGTGCCTTTAGTCCCAACTACTTGGGAGGCTGAGGTAGGATTGCTTAAGCCCAAGAGTTCAAAGTTGCAGTGAGTTGTGATTACACCACTGCACCCAAGCTGGGCAACAGAGCAAGATTAAATCATCTCTAAAGACTAAAATAAATGAAATAAACTATATCTCTTATAGAGATATAGTTTATTTATATATATATAAAATATAGTTGGATCATGTTGTTTTATCCATTTTCAGTATCTGCCTTTTGATTGAAGTGCTTAATCCATTTATGTTTACATTTAATGTAATTACTAACATGGTTAGATTTATGTCTGTCATTTTGCTATTTGTTTTCTATATGTCTTATGTGTTTTTATTTCTTATTCCCTTACTGCCTTTTTTTTGTAGATATTTTCCAATGTGCCATTTTAACTTCTTGTCATTTATTTTCCTGTATATTCTAAAGGTATTTTCTTTTTAGATTTATTTTATTTATTTATTTATATTTTTTATTTTTGAGACGTAGTCTCATTCTTTTGCCCAGGCTAGAGTGCAGTGGTATGATTTCAGCTCATTGCAGCTTCTGCCTCCTGGGTTCAAGTGATTCTGGTGCCTCGGCCTCCCAAGTAGCTGGGACTACAGGTGCACACCGCCATGCCTGGCTAGTTTTTGTATTTTTAGTAGAGACAGGGTTTTACCATGTTGGCCAGGCTGGTCTCAAACTCCTGACCTCTAGTGATTCACCTGCCTTGGCCTCCCAAAGTGCTGGGATTACAGGCATGAGCCACCACGCCCAACTGAAAATTTACTTTATTTTTATTTTTTATCTTATTTATTTATTTATTTATTTATTTTGTGTGTGTGTGACAGAGTCTCGCTCTGTTGCCCAGGCTGGAGTGTGGTGGTACCATCTTGGCTCACTGCAACCTCTCCCTCCTGGATTCAAGCAGTTCTCCCACCTCAGCCTCCTAAGTAGCTGGAATTACACGTGCGTCCCACCACACCAAGCTAATTTTGTATTTTTAGTAACAGCGGGGTTTCACCACGTTGGTCAGGCTGGTCTCAAACTCCTGACCTTCTGATCCGCCTGCCTCGGGCTACTAAAGTGCTGGCATTACAGGCATGAGCCACTGCGCCGGGCAATTTATTTTATTTTTTGGAGACAAGGTCTTACTCTGTCACCCAGACTGGAGTGCAGTGGCTCAATCATAGCTCACTGCGGTCCTGAACTTTTGGGCTCAAGTGATCCTCCCAACTAAGCCTCCTGAATAGCTGGGACTACAGGCATGCACCACCATGCCCAGCTAGTGTGTGTGTGTGTGTGTGTGTGTGTGTGTTTTGTAGAGATAGGTTTTCACCTTGTTGCCAGGATCATCTCAAACCCCTGGGGTAAAGCCATTCACCTGTCTCGGCCTCCCAAAATGCTAGGATTATAGGTGTGAGACACCATGTCCAACCAGTTAACTTTATTTTTAAAAACTTTTGTAGAGATGGATCTTGCCATGTTGCCCAGGCTGGTCTCAAACTCCTGGCCTCATTAGCTAGGCACGGTCATGCTTGCTTGTAATCCCAGCTACTCAGGAGGCTGAGACAGGAGAATCATTTGAATCCAGGAGGCAGATGTTGCAGCGAGCCGAGATCACACCACTGCACTCCAGCCTGGGTGACAGAGCAAGACTCTGTCTCAAAAACAAAACAAAACAAAACAAAACAAAACACTCCTAGCCTCAAGCAATCCTCCTGCTTCAGCCTCCCAAAATACTGGAATTACAGGCATGAGCCACTGTACCTGGCCTAAAGTTATTTTCTTAGTGGTTTCCTAGTGATTGCAATTAACATCTTAATTTGTAGTAATCTATTTCAGATTAATACAATTTATTGAATGAATTTATTTTACAAAATGAATTTATTATAGAAAAACTGTTTCTATGTAGTGCCATTCCTTGTCCCTTCCTTTATCTTTTTTGTTTGTTTGTTTGTTTTTGTTTTTTTTTTTGAGATAAGGTCTCATTCTATGGCCCAGGTTAGAGTGCAGTAGGATGATCTCAGGTCACTGCAACCTCCATCTCCCAAATTCAAGTCATTCTCATGCTTCAGCCACCTGAGTAACTGGGATTTCAGGCATGTGCCACCACACTCAGCTAATTTTTGTTATTTTTAATAGAGACAGGATGTCACCATTTTGCCCAGGCTGGTCTCAAACTCCTGAATTCAAGCAATCCTCCCACTTTGGCCTCCCAAAGTACTGGGATTACAGATGTGAGCCACCACGCCCAGCCCGTTTATGCTAATTCTTAACATACGTAAACCTCTTTATACATTATAAGTTCATTAACACCACTTTATCATTATTGCTTTATGCCATTGTCTTTCAAATTAGATAGAAGAAAAAAGTTACAAACAAAAAATACATTTATGTTATCTTTTATATTTACCTTTACCAAAGTGTTCTTTATTTCTTCATGTGGATTTCAGTTAGTGTCTAGTTTCCTTTCATTTCAGCCTGAAGGACTCCCTGTACTATTTCTTGTAGAGCAGGTCGGCTAGTGACCAATTCTCTCAAGTTTTGTCTATCTGGGAATGTCTTAATTTCTCCTTTGTTTTTGAAGGATAGTTTTTCAAGATACAGAATTCTAGATTGACAGTACTTCTTTTTTTCAGGACCTCAAATATGCTATCTCACTGCCTTCTGACCTAAATGGTTTCTAAGGAGAAATGAATTAATCTTATGGAGGATTCTTTGTATGTGATTAATTGCTTCTCACTTGTTGGTTTCTAAATTTTCTTGTTGTCTTTAACCATCAATCATTTGATTATGATGTATCTACATATTGGTCTCTGATTTTATTCTATTTGAAGTTTACTGAGCTTCCTGGATGTGCAAATTAATGCTTTTCTTATATTTGGGAAGTTTCTGGTCATTATTTCTTTGGATATTCTTTCTTATTTATCTGACTTCTCTCCTTCTGGAACTTTCATTGTGCATATATATGGATATAGTTGATCGTGTCCTCCACCTCTTCCTCCTCAACTGTATAACCTCAAATGATCTATTTTCATATTCACTGATTCCTTCTTCTGTTAGTTCAAATCTGCTGTTGATCTCCTCTGAAATGAAATGAATTTTCATTTCAGTTACTATACTTTTAACTCCAGAATTTACATTTTTTTAATTTAGTTCTTTTTTTAATAATTTCTTTTATTTAGTTCTTTTTTAAATAATTTCTTTCTCTTTATTGATATTCTACATTTGGCAAGATAGCATTCTCATATTTTCCTTTAGGTTTTTAGCCCATGGTTTTCTATAGTTCTTTGAATATATATATGAACTGATTTAAAGTCTTTGTCTACCAAGTCCAACATCAGAGATTATTTCTCTTGACTGCTTTTTTTTTCTGTGTATGGTCATACTTTCTTGGTTTTTTTCCCCCCTATGTCTTATAATTTTGTTGAAAATTGGAAAATTTGGCCAGGCATGGTGGCTCACGCCTGTAATCTCAGCACTTTGGGAGGCCAAGACGGGCGGATCACGAGGTCAGGAGATCGAGACCATCCTGGCTAACACGGTGAAACCCATCTCTACTAAAAATACAAAAAAATTAGCCGGGCATGGTGGCAGGTGCCTGTAGTCCCAGCTACTCAGGAGGCCGAGGCAGGAGAATGGCGTGAACCCGGGAGGTGGAGCTTGCAGTGAGCTGAGATCGCGCCACTGCACTCCAGCCTGGGCAACAGAGCAAGACTCTGTCTCAAAAAGAAAAAAAAGAAAAAAAATTAAAGTAATATAATGTGGAAATCATATAATAATCTGAAAATCATATTCTTCCACTCTAGGGCTTGTTGTTGTTGTCATTTGTTTCTGTAGTGACTTCCCTGAACTAATTTTGTAAAGTCTATATTCTTTATTACGTGTGGCTATAGAAATCTCTACTTGAAAAACATTCCATTTTGTTCTTCTTTTTCCTTCTATCCCACATTCATTTAGTTTCCAGGATGTGTCAGTATTAATTACACATTTTTTTTTTTTTTTTTTTGCAATATTCTCCTTTCATTCTCTTGGCACCATTCCAACTCAGATCCTAGTTCCGTCTTACCTTGATTACTATAGAGGCATCCAAACCAACCAACTCACTTCTAGCTCTCCCTCTTTCCAATTTAAACTGTATATCACCACTTTTTTCTAAGCATATTTTAATTATTGTATCCTCCCTAACCAAGTAAAGTTAAAAAAAAAAAAAATGCAAGGCTGATTAGGTTTGGAGAGACTTGCCCATATTTGTATATTGAGAAAAACCTTGTCTCAAAGGAGTGACTGCATATAGGATAATGTGGGGAGTAACTGAGAGCATAAAGTCCTAGAGGAAGCAAGAGGGACTTTGATCAGGAAGACCTGCCTTGTATACAATTAGAGGGCCTTTATTTTCTGACACAAGATTGAAGATGCTAAGGATGTATTAATATGGTATAAGTGTTATAGGACAGATGAAAGAGAGAAAGTATAAGGATATTATCTCCTCTTTTATAGAGGGGACATCTGCCCAGAGAGGGTTAAGTATGATCCTGGAGTCTTAGAGAGAGTAGTTTCAGAATAGTCACAGAAAAATGAGAAAGATTTTCACTTGGGAAATTTAAAAGGATTGTAAGAACTTTTATGAAACATTCTAGGTAACATTGTCACTGTGTCTTTAAAGTTCTTAGTGACATTGGTCTTCATTAAAGAAACCAACTTTTTTCTGCCAGTGCTCAGAAACTGATGACCTAAAATATGGTGCTTTGACTTGTTGAACTGAAAAAGTCATTTCTCAAGGTTTCTCTGATCTTCCCCTCTCTTTCTACCTCCCCGGCCTACCGCCCCCAACTACTGTCTCCTAATCTTCTGTCTCACTAAGCACAGGATAAAGTTTCCTTATCTACCTAAAGTCTGGACCCACCAAAGAAAAAAATAATTACCTCTGGTCCCTTCCCTGAGTTTTCATTAACTGAACTTGTATTGCAGGAAGAAAGACTGAAGTCTATCAACACAGCTGGACAGACTTTTGTCACAAACCATTGTATGCTCTGTGGGCCCAACGGACTTTGTTCCAGGTTATTATATGTTCTTCAAGTCCATTGAAGTCCCTTAAAAATCATTTACTATCCCCCCAACATCATCCACACTTCCTCATCTCCCTTTCCCGTGGTGTAGTGATCACTCTGTGTTTCTCCCGATGCATGCTAACAGATTTGTTTGCCTTTTCTCCTATTAATCTGCCTTTAGTCAGTTGATTTTCAGTAAACATTCAGAGGGGAAAGGGGAAGTTTCCCTTGGCCCCTACATATTCTGTTTGAAGATGTCCACTTAAGGTTGATCTTTGTAGGCTGAAGTATATTTATGACATATTTTTTAAATCTTTATTTTGCTACCACATGTCAGATGGGCCAATAATAATAATCATATTTTAAGCATGCTTTCCCATACATGTTTTTAGATGATCAGCACAACCACCCTCAGAGACAGGCAACGCACAGATTACTTTTTTTTTTTTTTTGAGATGGAGTCTTGCTCTATTGCCCAGTCTGGAGGACAGTGGCGCGATCTTGGCTCACTGCAACCTTCCCCTCCTGGGTTCACGCGATTCTCCTGCCTCAGTCCCCACAAGTAGCTGGGATTACAAGCATGCACCAACACACCTAGCTAGTTTTTGTATTTTTAGTAGAGATGGGGTTTCACCATGTTGGCCAGGCTGGTCTTGAACTCCTGACCTCAGGCAATCTGCCTGCCTTGGCCTCCCAAAGTGCTAGGATTGCAGGTGTGAGCCACCATGCCTAGCCTGCTTTTGCTTTTTCACAAATGAGAAAACACTTACAAGTTTATGGACCAGGCTGGGCACGGTGGCTCACGACTGTAATCCCAGCATTTTGGGAGGCCAAGGCAGGCAGATCACCAGGTCAGGATTTCAAGACCAGCCTCACCAACATGGTGAAACCCTGTCTCTACTAAAAATACAAAAATTAGCTGGACATGGTGGCATGCACCTATAATCCCAGCTACTTGGGAGCTGAGGCAGGAGAATCATGTGAACCCGGGAGGCAGAGGTTGCGGTGAGCCGAGATGGCACCATTGCACTCCAGCCTGGGCAACAGAGTAAGACTCCGTCTCAAAAAAAAAATAAAAATAAAAAGTTTATGGACCAGTGCAGACTACACATTGTGTATAGCAAATCCAGGACTCAATCAAGTTTTACAATCTTGGTTTAATGTTCTAAGTTCTGCTCTTTGTAACATGAGCATTAACTATAAGAAGAGAACAGTCCTTGTGGGTACAGAAATTCTGTTTTCTGGGCCAGGCACAGTGGCTCAGGCCTAGAATCCCATCACTTTGGGAGGCCGAGGTGGGGGGATCACCTGAGGTCAGAAGTTCCAGACTAGCCTGACCAATTTGGAGAAACCCCGTCTCCACTAAAAATACAAAATTAGCCTGGCATGGTGGTGCATGCCTGTAATCGCAGCTATTTGGGAGGCTGAGGCAGGAGAATCGCTTGAGCCTGGGAGGCCGAGGTTGTGGTGAGCTGAGATCGTGCTATTGCACTCTAGCCTGAGGAACAAGAGTGAAACTCTGTCTCAAAGAAAAAGAAAAGAAAAAAGAAATTCTGTTTTCCAGCTGCAACATATGACATAGAGAACCTGAGCAATAACCACAATTAGGGTCACAGTGAGAGCTGAAATACAGCAGACAGGGCAAAGAATAGTGACAATTCAAGCCTTCCAATTTATAAGGTCCCATTTAATGTGTTATTTCACTTGATCCTACAACAATCTTATGAGGAAATTATGATTATGCCCATTTTTAAACCAGCTAGGAAACAATTGCTGAGAGCTTGAAATATTTGTCTAAGGACACACAACTGGTAAGTGGTAAAGTTTGCGATTCAAACTCAGGTCAACTTATTACAAATCTCATTCTTTTCAGTAAACTTGGTCATCCTTGGAATCGTTGGCCAGATTCTTGATCTTTTTTATTTTCATTTGTCTCAAGGTATTTTCTAATTTCCCTGGTGAGTGCTTCCTTGATCCATTGGTTATTCCAATGTGTGGTTTAATTTCCACATACTTAGGAATTTTTCAGTTTTCCTTTTGCTATTGATTTCTAGTTTTATTTCATTGTCGTCAGAAAAGATACGTGGTATGACTACAGTCTTCTGAAACTTGTTAAGACTTGTTTTGTGGCTTAATAAGTGATCTGTCTTGGAGAATGTTTCCTGTATGCTTGAGAAAAATGGGTATTCATCATTATCACTGTTATTGGGTGGACTGTTCTGTATAGGTCCAATTGGTATAAGTGTTGTTCAAATCTTTTACTTCTTTATTGATCTTGTGTCTGGTGGTTCTACCCATTGTTGAATATGGGTTATTGAAATCTACTATTTTTGTGTTACTGGCTATTTCTCCTTCAATTCCATTAATGTTTGCTATATTTGGATGCGCTTACGTTAGGCACATATATATTTATAATTGTTACGTCTTCTTGGTGAATTAATGCCTTTGTCATTATATGATGTTCTTCTTTGTCTCTTGTGACAGTTTTTGACTTAAAGTCTATTTTGTTGGATGTAAGTGTGGCTCCTTTGCTCTTTTGGTTACTATATGTATGGAGTATATTTTTCCATCCTTTCATTTTCAGCCTTTGTGTGTCCTTATATCTAAAGTGAGCCAGTAGACAGCATATAGTTGGATCTTGTTTTTTAAATCCATTCAGTCACTCCATATCTGTTGATTTGAGAGTTTAATCCATATACATTTAAAACAGTTACTGATAGAGGAAGACTGACTATTGCTGTTTCTTTCTCTTTTTTAATGTCTTGTAGTTAATTTGTCCCCTTTTTCTTCTCTTGGTGTCTTCATTTGTGTTTCATTAATTTTTTGTAGTGACATGCTTAGATTCCTTTCTCAGTTTTTTTTTTTTTTTTTGAGACGGAGTCTCACTCTGTCGCCCACGTTGGAGTGCAGGCTGGATTTCAGCTCACTGCAAGCTCCGCCTCCCAGGATTACGCCATTCTCCTGCCTCAGCCTCCCGAGTAGCTGGGACTACAGACGCCCACCACCACGCCCGGCTAGGTTTTTGTATTTTTTAGTAGAGACGGGGTTTCACCGTGTTAGCCAGGATGGTCTCAATCTCCTGACCTCGTGATCTGCCCGTCTCGGCCTCCCAAAGTGCTGGGATTACAGGCTTAAGCCACTGCGCCCGGCCAGTTTTTTTTTTTTTTTTTTTTTTTTTTTTTATCGTCTATAGGTATTTCCTCTGTGGTTACCACGGGTTTTACATAAGACATCTTATAACAATCTATTTTAAACTGATAACAACTTCAATTGCATATGAAACTCTACTCCTTTACATCCCTTTTCTTTTCTTTTTTTTTTTGTCGCCCGGGCTGGAGTGCAGTGACCGGATCTCAGCTCACTGCAAGCTCTGCCTCCCGGGTTTACGCCATTCTCCTGCCTCAGCCTCCCGAGTAGCTGGGACTACAGGCGCCCGCCACCTCGCCCGGCTAGTTTTTTTGTATTTTTTAGTAGAGACGGGGTTTCACCGTGTTAGCCAGGATGGTGTCGATCTCCTGACCTCGTGATCCGCCCGTCTCGGCCTCCCAAAGTGCTGGGATTACAGGCTTGAGCCACCGCCCCCTGCCTACATCCCTTTTTCATAAATTACATCTTTTTATATTTGTATCATTAATATAGTTTTAAAGTTATAATTATTCTTATGATTTTACCTTTTTAATTCTGTACCAGAATTAAATGTTATTTATATGCCACCATTGCAGTATTACAGGATTTTGTATTTGTCTATATATTTACTAGACAGCTTTATATTTTTATATGTTTTTGTCTTGCTATCTAGTATCCTTTAGTTTCAACTTGAAGGAATCCCTTTAGCATTTCTTACAAGGCAGGCCTAGTGGTGAGTACTCCCTAAGCTTTTGTTTATTTGGGAAGGTCTTTAGTTCCTTTCATTTTTGAAAAATAGTTTTGCTAGATGTAGTGTTCTTGGTTACTAGTTTTTCTTTTTTATTCTTTTTTTGAGACAGGGTCTTACTCTGTCACCCAGATTGGAGTGCAGTGGCACAATCATGACTTATTGCAACTGCAACCTCTCAGGCTCAAGCAATCCTGCCTCAGTCGCGTAAGTAGTCAGGACTACAGGCACATGCCAACATGCCCAGCTGATTTTTATTTTAAAAAAATTTTTTTTATAGAGACGGGTCTCCCTATATGTTGCCCAAGCTAGTCCTGAACTTCTGGGTTCAAATGATCCTCTCACCTCAGCCTCCCAAAGTGCTTGGATTATAGGTACGAGCCACTATGCCCACCCTTTTGGGTGTTTTTCTTTCAGCACTTGGAAAGTGTCATCCAATTCATCCACTCCCTTCTGGTCTGTAAGGTTTCTGCTGAGAAATCCACTGATAATATTATGGGAGCTCTCTTGTATGTGATGAGTTGCCTTTCTCTTGCTGCTTTCAAGATTCTGTCTTTGACTTTTAACAGTTTTATTAAAACACATCTCTTGTGGGTCCATTTGGGTTCATTCTGATTAGAATATTTTGGGCTTCTTGAATTTTTTTTTTTTTTTTTTTTTTGAGACAGGATCTTGCTCTGTTGCCCAGGCTGAAGTGCAGTGATGTGATCACAGCTGACTGCAGCCTCAACTTCCTGGGCTTGAGGGATTCTCCCACCTCAGCCTCCCAAGTAGCTGGGACTATAGGTGTGAACCACTACACCTGGCTAATTTTTGTATTTTTTGTAGAGATGGGGTTTCACCATGTTGCCCAGGCTGGTCTCAAACTGCTGGGCTCAAGTGATCTGCTTGCCTGCCTTGGCCTCCCAAAGTGCTGGGATTACAGGTATGAGCCACTGCACCTGGCTGAGCTTCTTGAATTTGGATGTCCATTTTCTTTCTCAGATTTGGGAAGTTTTAGGCCATTATTTCTTCAGATAAGCTCTTTGTGCTCTTTTCTCTCCCTTTTCCTTCTGGAACTTCCATAATGCATATATTGGCCTACTTGATGGTGTTCCATAAGTTTCTTAGGCTTTCTTCATTTTTCTTTATTCTTTTCCTCTTTTGCTCCTCTCACTTGATCATTTCAAATAACCTGTGTTTAACTTTGCCGATTCTTGCTTCTGCTTGATCAAGTCTGCTGCTGAACTTTTCTAGTGAATTATTTTCTTTAGTTATTGTATCTTTTTTGTTTTTTGAGACAGAGTCTCACTCTGTTGCCCAAGCTGGAGTACAGTGGCATGATATTGGCTCACTGCAACCTCTGCCTCCCAGGCTCAAGGAATCCTCCCACCTCAGCCTCTCAGGTAGCTGGGGCTATAGGCGTGCGCCACCACACATAGCTGGCTTCTATTTCTTTAGGATCAGTTTCTGGTGATTTACTTTGATCCTTTGATTGGGCTATGTTTCCCTGTTTCTTCATATGCTTTATTAATTCTTGTTGGAATTTGAGCATTTGTAAAAACAGCAACTTCTCCCAGTCTTTACAGACTGACTTCATACAGCAGAAGAACTTCATCAATCAGTCCAGCTAGAGATTCTGTGGGCCTCTCAGACCTTCTCTGGGGATGCGTCTCTCTGGACTTGTGCATGTAATTTCCCAATTAGAAGAGTTTGCTGGTTTTTATCAGGAGCTCATAATTTCTTGCTGCTTCCACTGTGTTTGCAGTACTGCAGGTTTTCCGGTGCTGCAACAAGCTGTGGAGCTGTCTCGAGGGCCCCCATGTATCCAAAGTATGCTAGTTCTCTGTCAGCATTCAGAGTCACACAAAACAGAAACCAGTCCCTTGGGAAGTATCCCCAAAAAACTGGAACATTAGATATATATCCCATTCTTTTCATTCCCTCCCATGGGAGAAGCCATGAGTTGGGCATTTTTTTATGATTACACTGAGCTGTGCTGGCTTGTGGAGAAAGGACTATCATGAGTGAAGGCAATGGCTTCTTACCTGTTTCCATGCAGCTGTTTTTGGCTTTGCACTTGCATGGGGTACTGTGACTTTTTTTTTTTCTTTTTTTTTGAGATGGAGTCTCGCTCCCATCGCATAGGCTGGAGTACAGTGGCGCGATCTTGGCTCACTGCAATCTCCACCTCCTGGGTTCAAGCGATTCTTCTTCCTCAGTTTCCCGAGTAGCTGGGATTACAGGCATGCGCCACCACGCCCAGCTAATTTTTGTATTTTTAGTAGAGATGGGGTTTCGCCATGTTAGCCAGGCTGGTCTTGAACTTCTGACCTCAGGCGATCCAGCCACCTCAGCCTCCCAAAGTGCTAGGATTACAGGTATGAGTGACTGTGCCCAGCCTCTGTGACTTCTTACTTGGTTTTTGGAATTCTCATAAAACCTTTCTAAACTGTATGTTATTGTTAAGTAATGTCTATTTTTTAGTGACAGGGTCTCACTCTGTCACCCAGGCTGGAGTGCAATGGCACAATCATAGCTCACTGCAGCCTCGAACTCCTGGGCTCAAGCGATTCTCCTCCCTCAGCCTGACAAATAGCTAGGACTACAGGTATTCACCACCATGCCTGGCTAGTTTATTTTTCATTTTTAAATTTTTTTATAGAGATGAGTCTCACTGTGTTGCCCAGGCCAGTCTTGAACTTCTGGGCTCAAGCAATCCTCCCACATCAGCCTCTCAAAGTCCTGGGATTACAGGTGTGAACCGCCATGCCCAGCCCAATGTTTCTTTAGGGTACCAAGGTCTGTAGCTTCCTGTTCTACTCTCTTGCTGACATCCCTCCAGATTCTTAATCTTTCTGAGTTGTGGGATATTTGACAATCTGTCAAAAGCTGTGACACATCTTTTACCTAGAAAAAATACACAAACAGAAATTATGAGATATGAATTTTGAGAGAATTATATGCCCTCACATGCACAGGAATATATCACATGCACATGAATATATAGCTATTCACAAAGCCTGGTTTAAAAATCTTGATACAGTCTGTGCAATAAAGCATTAAATCAGCAGGCTTGGGTTACTCAAGCCTGCATATTCCAAATAATGGACTGGCCCTTGACCAGCTTCTGGGAGATAACTTCTGAAACTTGGAATATCCTGCCTGATAAGAATGTCTTTGTATGCCTGAGGCCTTGGGCCACACTGCATCTGTGTGTCCAGGTAGATTATGCTAACAATGTGATTTATGGTGAGTGCCTGTTTTTGTATGTCTGAAATCCTGGGCCACACCGTATCAATTTGACCTGTGCAGCTGGAGACTGATAGCTAAGGTAATTGACACAGGGGCTGCATACCTGTATGACTGCCTCGGTTAAAATCCTGAACACCGAGACTCAGGTGAACTTCCTTGGTTGGCAGCAATTTGCACGTGTCACACATCATTACTCAGAGCATTCAACACTGTCTGTGAGACTAGTAGAGGACAGCTGAAAGCTTATGCCCGGTTTCTCCTGGGCTTTGCCTTACATGCCTTTTCCCTTTGCTAATTCGAATCTGTATCCTTTCATTATAATAAACCATAACCATAAGTTTAACAGAGTCCTGTGACTCCTAGTGAATTACTGAACCTGAGGGTGGTCTTGGGGACTCTTGACATAGTTCAAATCACTCACATGGAGCTAGCCAAATTGTCATAACCACTATAGCAATTAGGCCACATGACTCTCAGCAGCCAAAACAAAAGTTCATTCAAACAAACATTTCATGAATGCTTATCATTTGCTAAGTGCTAGGAAAGCACAAAGACTCGAAGATAAATACGTTCATGCGTTGAGCTATAGTCTTGGCATAGGTCTCTCTCCAGCGTTCAAAATATAAGTGGGACCTCATGTACCTAGGAGGTATTCTTTTCTTCTTGTTGCTTCCAGTTTCTCTCACCGAACACATCATTCTATGTCAGGCCGTGCTTAAAAGGAATTATATTTGTTTGTAAGGTAATGACTTTTGAAGGGGTTTTGTCTTAATTTTTGAAATGTTTGTTTTAAAATCAGGTCTATTGAGGCATAATTTATATATAGTAAAATTTACCCTTTATAAGTATATAATTCTGTGAGTTTTGGCAAGTGTATACAATCACCACCATGTCAAGATACAGAACATTTCTGTCACCCTGAAAAGTTTCCTCATGTTCCTTTATAGTCAAGTCTCCTCTCTTCACCCACAGTCCCTGACAACCATTGATCTGTTTTCTGTCCCTATAATTTTGCCTTTTCTAGAATGTCATATAAGTGGAATCATATGGTATGTACTCCTTTGTGTTTGCCTTTTTTGTTTTATCAACTGACCACAGTGCTTTTGACATTCATCCATCTTGTTGCATGGATCACTTGTTTGTTCCTTTCCATTGCTGGGTAGTTTTCCATTATGTGGATGTGCCACAGTTTGTTTGTCCATGCACCAGTTGGTAGACATTTGGATTGGTTCTAGTTTGGGGCTACTTTGAATTAGGCTACTATGAGCATTCATATTCGGGTGTTTGTATGGATATGCTTTCATTTCTCTTGGATAAATACCTAAAAATAGGATTGCTATGTCAAATGGACGAGTATGTTTGTAAGAGACTGCCTATTGTTTTTCCAAATGGCTTTACCATTTTGTGTTTCTACCAGCAATGTATGAGATTTCCAACTGTTACTCATGCTCATCACCACTTAGTGTTATCAATCTTTCCTTTTTCTTCTTTTTCCCAAGACAGAGTCTCACTCTGTTGCCCAGGCTGGAGTGCAGTAGCACGAGCTCAGCTCACTGCAACCTCTGCCTCCCGGGTTTAAGCAACTCTCCTGCCTCAGCCTCTGAAGTAGCTGGGATTACAGGTGTGTGCTACCACACCCGGCTAATTTTTGCATTGTTAGTAGAGATGGGGTTTCACCATGTTGGTCAGGCTGGTCTCAAACTCCTGACCTCAGGCGATCCGCCCGCCTCAGCCTCCTAAAGTGCTGGGATTACAGGCATGAGCCACCGCGCCTGGCCTTTGTTTTGTTTTGTTTGTTTGTTTGTTTTTTGAGACACAGTTTCACTCCGTCACCCAGGCTGCAGTGTAGTGGCGCAATCTCAGCTTAATGCAACCTCCACCTCCTGGGTTCAAGTGATTCTTGTGCCTCAGCCTCTCGAGTAGCTGAGATTACAGGAGCGTACTACCATGTCCAGCTAATTTTTGTATCATTAGTAGAGACGGGGTTTCACCATGTTTGCCAGGCTGGTCTCGAACTCCTGAGCTCAAGTGATCCACCTGCCTTAGCCTCCCAAAGTGCTAGGATTACAGGTGTGAGCCACTGTATCTGGCCAGCAGTTTCTTATAAAGCCAAACTCTAGGACCCAGCAATTCCACATCCAGGAATATGCTCAAGAAAAATTAGTTTATATGTCCACCAAAAGTCTTGTACAAGAATGTTCATAGCCACTTAATTTCTATAGCCAAAAACTTGACAAAATCCAAATATCCATCAAGAAAAACATAAAACAATTTGGGATATAATCATACAATGGAATACCACCAGCAATAATAAAAGTAAAAAAAAAATAGTAATATGCAGAACAGCATGGATGAATCTCAAAAACATTATGCTGAGATTTAAAAAAAAAGCCAAACGAAGTGAGAAGTATATGATTCCATTCATATGACATTCAAAGTCAAGCAAAACTATCTATGGTGGTAGAAATCAGAATAATGGTTACCTCTGGTGGACTAGGTATTGATTCAGTAAGGTGCAAGGGGTCCTTCCAGGGTGAAGGAAATGGTCTATCTGTTGAAGTGGGTGAAGGTTTCATGGTGTATACATATGTACATGTAAGACTTGTGCATTTGACTGGGTGCGGTGGCTCACGCCTGTAATCTCAGCACTTTGGGAGGCCGAGGCGGGCAAATTACGAGGTCAGGAGATCGAGACCATCTTGGCTAACATGGTGAAACCCCATCTCTACTAAAAATACAAAAAATTAGCTGGGTGTTGTGGTGGGCGCCTGTGGTCCCAGCTACTTGGGAGGCTGAGGCAGGAGAATGGTTTGAAACTGGGAGGTGGAGGTTGCAGTGAGGCGAGATCGCACCATTGCACTCTAGCCTGGTGACAGAGCGAGACTCTGTCTCAAAAAAAAA